>NC_077231.1:114022668-114332668 GCF_027887165.1 Monodelphis domestica
TGAATTAAAAATGGCAACAAGCTTCTTAACATAGTGGCTTCCACTTTCTCCTAGATAGCCTAGTGTCCTAGGTATCTCTGGTGAAATGAAAGAACATTTGATTGATTTGTCTTCATCAGTGGAAATCCTCCTATAGTGGTTTGGTCCTGGAACCTAACAACTTGAGTTCCAGTCTTGACTCTAACGCTTATAAGTTATGTGGCCTTCAGTTGCCTCATCTTTCAAATGAGGATGTTAAGATTTGCCCTATTTATCTATAAGTTCATTAGGAAGGTGATGGTGGTAGAGATGATGATGGTGGTGGTGATGGTGATAGTCAACAACCAAGTAGAGTATTAAGGGTGATCAAGTCACTGAATCTTTTTGCCTGAAAGGAGAATAGGCTGCCTTGAGAGGTGAGGGGGTCCCTCACCTTGGAGTTCTATAAGTAGAGCTGGATAATTACCCATTGAGTATGTCATTGTTGGATTCCTTCTGTGTTTGGGTTGGTCTAGAATATCAGTGAGGTCTCTTCCTACTCTCAGATTCTGTTATTCTATGATAACTAACTTCTGGTTAAAATGCTGAAAGTACCACGTTCCTTCACAAAGTACTTTTTGCTACTGAATGTGTTTATCTTAAGAAAAAACAACTACAAGGATCAGCTGGGTGGCTCAGTGGATTGAGATCCAGGTCTAGAGATGGGAGGTCATGAGTTCAAATCTGACCTCAGACACTTTTCAGCTGTGTGATCCTGGGCAAGTCATTTAACCCCCTTTGCCTAGCCCTTACTTCTCTTCTGCCTTGGAACCAATAGATGGTATTGATTCTAAGATGGAAGGTAAGGGTTAAAAAGAAAAGAAAAGAAAAGCAACTGCAATGATATCTCCTTGGTTCTCCTAGCAATAGCTAATTGGCAGCCTTGAATTTCCCCAAGATTTAATTGGTGCGGAGCCAATAACCTTGTGGTCAGGAGAGGACTCATTTCAATGTGACACTTAAAGGTCAGTACAGACAGTTCTCCGTGTCTGAAAATGGATTTTCCGCAGATCTTTATTTAAGTCATGCAAATTTGTATGATGTGGGGAAGGGAGGGAGGCAGGAAGGGGATCACAAACCCATGGTACTAGCATGGGGTTCAATGGCACAGGGAGGCTGGGTACAGAAAAGTAAAAATATGGGGCAGGGAGAGAAGGGAGGGGACAAACACATATGGGCTAAACCCAGACACAGACAAGAGAGAATGGTGACCTGGAGGAATTGGGGACAATTGTCGTACTAGAATGAGACTGACAGAATTGAAACAAAGGGGACTGGCATTCAGGTGGATAATCGGGAAAGGGCAAAGGTCTCTTCTCTTGGTATCAGTGGTCTCAAGCAGCAGCTGCAGCGTCAGTCTCTGGGGTGGGGTGAGAGGGTGTGGAGGACTAAGCCAAGGGGCAGGAGTGTGGAGAAAGCACATTACTGCACAATAAAGTGAACATAAGAGTTTTTTTCAGAATGCAGATCTCTTTCAGAATTCTTTACATGAAGTCAATTTTGTGTAATGCCAATTTAAGTAAAGCAGAACTGTCTATATTTCCCCATGTTTACTAAAGAGAGGCAGTGAGGTTGGAGTAGAGGACAAATTTTGGAGTAGAGGAAAAAAGCTAAAAACCATCAACAAAAAATTCCATCATTAAGCTGAATAGAATCATTCTATTATGCAGCAAAGTACACTGAAAATAATTTAATAAGAAATTTCATTTTTCTTAAAGAAAAACTGGTATTATATCAAGCACAGTTAAAATGTCAGCCAGATGGAAGACATGATGGGAAAAGAGAGGTTGCAGCCTTTGGTTTCTGACGTCTGCTAACTCAAGTTTTAATTCATTTTTTGTATGTGATTTCGACCTGGAGTCTATATTTAAACTATTTCCTGATTTTAGGTCCTGTAGCAGGGGAAGGATTAAAGAAAGAATTTTTAGTCATTTATTCATTTCATTCATTCAACAAACATTTAAAGATCTACTATGTGTATAAGCCTTGTATAATGTGTTAAAAAAAAACAAAACAACAAACTTCTATCTTAGCATTAATACTGTGAATTGGTTTCAAGGCAGAAGAACAATAAAGGGTAGGCAGTGGGAGTTAATTTGAACCCAGGACCTCCCATCTCTAGGCTTAGGCTTTCAATCTACTGAGTCATATAGCTGCCCTTAGAGTGTGTTTGAGTTAAGAGTTAGATGATTAAGACTTGACTAATCAAAAACTTAGAGTTTGAAGGGGACATCTGGTTAAGCCATCCTCCACCTCAAAGGAGGTATCATGGTGGCATGGGACCCAGGGTTTCCCTCTGGACACCCCAAATTCCAGGAGTGTTCCAGGTCAAAAAGGATAAAGGAAATTCCTTTCTGATCCTTGAGAGAAACATCCCCCCTTGGACTTTCCCCTACATCCTCAATTAGCATAGCTATACACCTCTCAGTTACATCCTGATAAGCTTTAGGTGATACCTAAACCAATCATCCCTAGAACTCCACAGATTGCCCCTTGTGCCCTCAAGGCACAAACTATCACTAGATGTCCCTTATATCCCTCAACCCAATAAGTTATCTCCTTTCTGATTCACTCCATCCCTCTACTTTGGTCACATAAACCCTGTTGTCAAGAGGGTATAAATATCCCAAGCCCCATCTCCTCTGGGAGGCAACATTCTACTTTACTCTTGACTTAATTCTTCAACTTAACATTCAATTTAATAAATCTCTTTTATTATTTTTAAGTTAGCTATTGAAGTCTTTCATTCCTGACAAGGACACCTGTCTAGATCCAGGGTTTTATTTCAAAGCTCTCCCACAACTTCACCTTTGGCAATGGTGAAGACTATAGGTCCCATGTCAGCATAAGAAGTGTGTGTGTGTGTGTGTGTGTGTGTGTGTGTCTATGTCTGTGTGTTGCTCATGCTCTACCTCATACTGTCTAGTTATGGTTTGCAAGGAGGCTTGAGTAGATATCTCTAGAGTCTCCTCTACTCACTGTTCTCCAAAGAAGAT
Organism: Monodelphis domestica; assembly: GCF_027887165.1. NCBI lineage: Eukaryota > Metazoa > Chordata > Mammalia > Didelphimorphia > Didelphidae > Monodelphis > Monodelphis domestica. The sequence goes on from NC_077231.1 coordinate 114,025,683, forward strand.
TTATATCTCTTTGTTCCCTACTCCCATAGTGTTAGACTAGGGGAAATAATTGTTAGGTTCAAGTTGTACTCCTGATTACTATTCCCTAAGAAGGAAAGGAGTCTCGCAAACTATATATCCAAGGTTTGGCTCCCTTCCCATTCTGAGACAAAATTCACTCATAGTGAACATAAACTTATTTGTTCAAGCTAATAGAAAACAGAAATCAGAGAAGTCATATATGTCAAAAGATACACAATACCGAGTTGTCGGTAAATATGGAATGAGATACAGAGTACCAGTACTGAATTACGAGCTCTGACCTTCTTTTCAAGGCTCCCAGCTGTGGTAGTACCATATATCATGAGGACTGTATAAAAGTACCCAGGGGAGAGAATGATCCTTAAGACTAGGACTCTAGTGAGTCAAACTCTCAATGAGTTCAAATGTAAATTCTATCCCTATTCTTTATTGTGTAAGTTTGCCAACAACCTCATGAAATTTTTTTTTCTATCCTCCTCCTCTCTCTCTTCCTTTGCTTACTGAAAGGGATCTCTATTTGTGCCCTTGCTCCCAAAACTTGATTATTCCCCCCCTTTCTCTCACCTTCAAATCTTCTTATATATTGCCTTCCTTTCTACTACTTAGACTCCCCCATCCTTAACAACCCTGGCATGACCTTGCCATTCCTCAAGCTATTTTCATATATTTATTTTTCTTTCACAAAACTCCTGGGGGTGGGGTGGGAGTAGAGACTGTCTATATTCATTGCTTCCATTGCCTTTTTAGTCCCTCTTAATCTACCTTTTGGTCCCACCACTTGGGCTCCTTCCAAGTTTGCCAATGATCTCCCAAATGCTAAGTCCACTGAACTTTCCTTAGATCTAACACTGCATTTCTCTGCAATTTTGGAGATATTAAAGTCTCCTTGTCTGATCTCTGTCTCTTTCTTTGGTGATCTCATCTACCAACATGTCATCTAAGAAGATGACTTCCAAATCTATGTATTTCAACATGGAACTTCAACCCATATCACTTATTTTCCACCTGGATGTTTCATAGACATCTCAAACTCAACATGTTTGAAATGGAATTTAGGTTTTCTTTAAAACTTTACCTTCTGTCTTAGAACTGATACTAAGTATTGGGTCTGAGGCAGAAGAGTGGTCAGGACTAGACAATGGGGGTTAAGTGACTTGCCCAGGGTCACACAGCTAGGAAGTATCTGAATCTAGATTTGAACTCAGGACATCCTATCTCCAGTCCTGGCTTTCTATCCACTGAGCCACTTAGCTGCCTTCTCATATGTTCTTTAACTCCCATCCCTTCTCCACATTCTCTCTTTTGAATTAATGGCACCTCCATTTTTATAGTTACTCAGGTTTATAATGTAGTTATCCTTCATTTCAACCTCTTTTCCAACTATGATATCCAATCATTTTCAAGTTCTATTGCTTGTCACCTTCACAAAATCCCTTATATTCATCCCTTTTCTTCTCTCATATGGCTTTTACCTTAGTTTAGGACTTCATTCTTCCTTGCCTGGCCTATTTATTTATTGAATGAATGAATAATGTATATATATATATATATATATGTATATATATATATAAAGCTTACTATGTGCAAAGTCTTTAAGCAATGGGGATATAAGCAAAAGGGACATAAATATAAAGACACACTCTCAAGGAGCTCGCATTCTTAGGGGAAGCAATGCATACGGCAGTGGCAGAGATCCTATGGTGTTTAGAAAGCAGATACCTATTCTTTAATGTCATTTCCATCCCCAAAAAATCTGGTGTTGAGCCATTGGGCAATGCCAAGGTCTTGGGTGGCAAGCAGTTTCCTTTCTGGGTCTTCAATAGATGTAACCCAGCTGCATGTAACTGCACATGGATCATATCTCTCCAAGGGTCACTTCTCAGGATAATGGCTGCAGACACTGGACCATTTATGTTTCTTACTTGTGTACACAACATATCATCTCAGTGGAATGTAACTCTTTTGAAGCCAGGAACTGTTTCATTTTTGTCTTTCTTGCTCTAGGACCTGGCACGTGTCTTGCCCATAATAAGTGCTTAGTAAATGTTTGATGGATTGAACTGGATGGGGACCTGAATGACGGTAATGGTATGAGGCAACAGGGAAGAAGAAAACCAAAGTCAGCAGGAACTAGTTATTGACTGCTTAAATTTGAGTATTTCATCTTTGTCATCCTGGACTCTCTCTTCCCCATCTTCTAGATGAGATCTAACTTACTTGGACATACTAAACCTGTGTTTGTGGTGAAGGATGTAAAATGGAGGAAAAAAGGTAGAGAAAGAAGGAAGTCAGGGGTCTCCCCTTGCTCCAGTAGGCCAGATAGAGAAATTGACCAGACTTTTCTTTTTAGACTATAATTATGCTAGGGATAGTTAATTAAATTGAGCCACACTCCAAGAATAGTTTGATAGGTTTATTCTGGCCAGGAAAATAAAGGTTTCGAAGGTTAAAAAAAATTAGATCTCCCACATGTATGCAAGGACCAAAGGCTCTTACCCAGGGCAAGACTCTTCTCTAGAAAAGGCACCCCAAAACTCGTGCTTCTCCCTTCTTTTTATATCTTCTCAGACACCTCCCACAAAGTAAGTGGGAGGTATCTGAGGAATTTGGGGCTCAGAGCCATTTCAAAAAGCACACCTGGAATGAGATGGACAAGGTCAGAAGAGCCCAATGGGTTTGACAAAGTGAGGCAAACTTGATGGAAAGTGGGCGATTTAGCTTAGAAAAGAGACAGCTACAGAGGAGGGGAAGCTGTCATAATGTATAAGTGTGGTAAGTCCATGAAGGTATACGGTTGACAGAAATATATCTAGAGAAACTAGAAAGAAAATGTAATGAGACTTAGGAGTCCAGAAGACCTAAATGCAAGTCTTCCCCTGATAGATAGATATTAGCTATGTGACCTTAGGTAGTTAGGCAGTTCAATGAAAAGAGTTCTGAATGTGGAGTCAGGAAGATCCAAGTTCAAATTATGCCTCACTAGCAATGTGGTCCTGGATAAATCACTTAATTTCTATTTGTTTCATTTCACTGGAGAATAAAATAGTGAATCACCTTGATATCTTTGCTAAGAAAACCCCAGTGACAACATAGTCCATGGGGTCATAAAGCCTCAGACACACACAACTGAAAAACAAATATAATAGCAACATGTGACCTTAAGCAAGTTTCTTAAATTGCTTATAGATATTGGTAATGATAATAGCTAACATTTATGTACATAGTACTTTATATTTATTTTTATTTCTAGATATTTGTTATGATTCCTTATATTTACATAGTACTTACTATCTTCCAGGCACTATACTAAGCACCTTATAAATATTATCTCATTTGATTATCCCAACAATTCTGGGAAGAGACTACTATTATTGTCCTCACTGTACAGATGAAGAAACTGAGGTAAACAGAAGTAAAGAGACTTATCCAGGGTCACACAGCTAGTATCTAGATCTTGCTCCTTCCAGGGCCAACACTCTATTTATTGTGCCACCTAACATGGTAGAAGAAGTTTCCTTACCATGGAGTATGACTACCAGTGAAATCACAGGGTTGGACCACAAGAGACTAAAGTCAGATATTCGGAAGAGTTGCTTGGCATTCTGTAGTCAGGAGGCACTGACATGAGTAGAAAAGGAATTATCTTCCTTGGAGTCTTCCTTTAATTTAATCATTAAATTAAAATTTCCCAAATGTTAATTAAAGGAGAGTAGGGTTTGGTTAGGAGGATACAAAGACAACCTCTCCCCCCAAACAAACAAACAAAAAAACAAACAAACAAACAAACAAACAAGGAGATTTCAATCTACTGGGTGATAGGTTCATTTCCCTTTCCCCAGGGCTAACATTATCTCCCCTGGGGGCTTTTTAGTTTCAGCAACTTTATTTTCAGTCACTTATAGTTTAGTAAGGTGAGATTTCCAGAATGTGTTATGGAAATCCTTGCCTGAGTTCGGAGGGATAGTTTAGATGACTTTGGAAGCAAGTACCTTCTAGCAGAAGGAGGGTGAGATTCTATACAGGCAGGATGCTAAAGTACCTGCCATTTTGGGGGTGTGTATAGTAACCATAATGCTGGCCTCTGGGAAGTAGAAGACGGGGATATTTGGAGAATCTTCTTTCTAGCCATAGGGTTATCATCCTAGTTTAGAACTTCATTGCTTTTCCTCCTGATTATCCCAATAGCCTTTTTTATTTTTTAACTCTTACCTTCCATCTTAGAATCAATACTGTGTTCCAAGGCGGAAGAGTGCTAAAGGCTAGACAATGGGGGTTCAGTGAATTCCCAAGGTCCCACAGCTAGGAAGTGTCTTAAGTCAGATTTGAACCCAGGCCCTCCCATCTCTTGGCCTGACTCTCAATCCACTAAGTCTTCCAGATGCTCCTCCTTCCCTTAATAACCTTTTAATGGGTCTCCTTGCCTCAGTCTCTTCCCACTCCAATCCATACCATCAAGGTAAAATTTCTAAAATATGGATCCAACCATATCATCACCATACTGCCCCCCTAAACCAGCTATAGTGGTTGCCTGTTATCTTCAGGACTGAATATAAAGATCTCTGATATTTAAGGCTCTTCATTATCTGGTCCCTTCCTACCTTTTCAGTCTTCTTAACCCTTTACTCCTCTGTATGTTCTCTTGATGCACAACATTGACCTACTTGCTGTTTCTAGAATTTCATGTTTTTATATTATCTGTCTCTCATGTCTAGAATGTTCTACTCCTTCATCGCTGTCTCTTAGTTTCTATGGATCAAAATCCCACCTTCAACAGGAGAGATTTTCTAGACCCTCCAGTACCATATGTCTTCCACTCTCAACTGACCTCCCATATACCCTATGTAGACATATCTATTGAGTGTACCTAGTGATTTTGCATACTGTCTCATCCATAAGAATGTAAGATTCCCAGGGGCAGCTAGATGGCTCAGTAGATTGAGAGCCAGGTTTAGAAATGGGAAGTCTTGTGTTCAAATCTGGCCTCAGACATTTCCTGGCTGTGTGACCCTGGGCAAGTCACTTAACCCCCATTATCTAGCCTTTACTGCTCTTCTGCCTCAGAACCAATACACAGTGTTGATTCTAAGATGGAAGGTAAGGGTTTAAATAAAAAGAATGTAAGATTCTTGAGGGTAGGGAATGTTTGTCTTTTTTTTTTATTACCAACACTGCCAGGAACATAAGTATTTAAATATATGTATATATTGACTGACTGACCTAGTTCTGTTTTCAGGTTGGTTAATTTTGGGCAAGTCAGTCTCGTGTTCTCTCTGTGTCTTTTTCATGGATATAATCAAAGTTTCACACGCGTGCGCGCACACACACATATGAAAGAGAGAGAGAATGAGAGAGAGAGAGGGAGACAGAGAGAGATTGAGGGAGGGAGAGGGAGGGAGGGAGGGAGAGAGATTGAGAGAGAGAGAGAGAGAGAGAGAGAGAGAGAGAGATATTGAGAGAGAAAGAGTGTCATGATGATAAAGAAAAAACCTGCCTTCTCCTAGACTGGTGTGCTCTATGGAAAAGAGAAGGGATTGTGTTTATAACAATTCAATTTAATTTAGGTGTTTATTCAGCACTCATTTTCCTCTGTCTTTGTCTCCCTCTTTCAGGTTCCCTCTGCCTGTCTCCTTTGTCTTTATCTTGGTCTCAGTATACCCAGGCTACCAGTGTAGTTCCATCCAGCTCCATGGAAGACTTGACCAGCTAGGTTTCTGACCTTTGCTTCTCTGCACATTTCTGAGGCAACCTGGTGATACCTCCCTGTGCCATATTGATGCTGAAATTTGTGAAGATAGCCAACTGACATAGCCTACTTCTTAGAACTCCCAAGCTCAAGAGATCCTCTAGCCTCAGTGGGTCTTCCCTCACAGCTCCACACTATCCTGCCTCAAAAGCTGGTATTTGAGACATGTTACACCATGACTGGCCAGACTGATATCCCTAAAACTTGGGTCTGAACATGCTCTGTATACCACCATCCATCTCCAATCTGTGTCCTTTTGCCCAGCCTGCTGCTCTCTACCCTCAATGCTTTCTCTTTCCTCTCCTCCATGTCTTGGATTCCAAGCTCCCTTAAAGCCTTTACCTCAAATGGTAGCTAGGAGGCACATTTTCTCCTTGAAGACAAGGATTCTTTCATTGTATACCTAGTAGGTGTTTACTACATACCTATTGAAGTGAACAGCATAAATTCAAAATGGCTCCTGAAGAATATATCAGAAAGAGGAAAGAGAAGTTGCATGAGAGTTCTGAGGGGGATGATCTTTGGTGAAAAGGGGAATTCAGGTGGATTTCATGGAGGAGGAAGTTGGGCTTTAAAGAGCAGTGGTAGGAATAAAACAGATGAAAGGGGGAAGATAAGGTCATTCCAAGCAATGAAAAGAACACAAACAAAAAAAATGAGGGGAGACTGAATATGTGATGGTAAAGTGTAAATAGTATAAAACTTCTATTCCATTTTCTACCTTTATAGAGTTAAAGGGAGTTTAGAGTTCTTTCCAACCCCTCATTTTTATTTTAAAAAATCCTTAACTGTCTTAGATTGCTATTAAGAATTGTTTCCAAGGTAGAAAAGCAGTAAGAAGTAGGCATCTGGGGCTAAATGACTTGTCCAGGAACACACAGCTAGGAAGTATCCAAGGTCAGTTGTGAACCCAGGACCTCCCATCTCCAGACCTGGTTCTCTATCCACTTTGCTGCCCCTAACCCCTCACTTTTAAAGAGGGGGAAGAGACTTGTCCAAGATCATATTAAATGGAAATATGTGATGGTGAAGTACAAAGTGATTGAGAAGTAGTAAGTAAGACCTGAAATTTAGGGCAATGTTAGAATTTGGATTCTTGAATGAGGGAGTAAGAGTTTGAAACTGTGCTAGGTGGTTAGCTGGAAGATTCTTTAGGATTCCAGATATATTCTTAAAAGAGATTAGTTTCTATATATAGGTTGATTGGGCTAAGGGAACAGATGAAGGAATCACAGATTATAGGAATTTGAGACGTCCTTTGAAATAATTTAGTATGAATTATTTCATTTTCAAGATGAGGATCCTGAGGTCAGGAGAGGTAGAAATGGTTTATCCAAGGCCACAAGAGGAGGTAAATGCTAGGTACAGTTAACTCTGAATTTCTATTTTGTGGACTATTCATATAAAGCTATTTTAATACTAGGCAAGCTTTCCTCTGTCACCTTGCCAGTATCTGAGTCATAGAATGTAAAGAGCTGCAAACATCTTGAGAGGTCATTTATTCTAACCTCCCCCTCCCTGGCCCTATTATACAGTTGAGGAAATTGAGGCCCAGAGAGATTAGATGGCTTAATGCCACATAGGGAGGTAGTAACATGATTAGGACTAGAACTCAGGTCTTTTGACTCCCAGTCCTCTGTGTTTGCACTACACCACACTGCCTTGCTGGCCTATCTTTGCCCTCAGTTGGCATACACATTCATTTTAAGAAGATCTTAAGCCATTTGAAGGAGAATATCTTCTGACCCCCTTCAAATATTTCAGGATAGGAATGCTTTTTGGCTTATTTCTTATTTGGTATTTTCAAGTTATAGGACCCTAGATTTAGGACAAGAAGGGAAATTGTTCTTTATCTTGTTTTTTCTTCACTAATTCGGCTGATCTGGAGATGCAGAAGAATTTACCAAACTGCCAAGTTAGCCCAGGACGTATGGTGCTTTGAAATGTTCTCTTAAAAAACTTCTATTCCATTATCCACCATTATGGAGTTAAAGGGAGCTTAGACATCATTTAGTTCTTTCTAGCCCCTCACTTTTTAAGAAGAGAAGACTTAAGAAGACTTTAAGAAGACTTGTGCAAGGTCATAGTAAAGAGAGATTAGATTTTAACATGGATTCTCTATCATGCCCTTTCAAGGCAATCAGTCAGTTAAGGAGCATATATTAAGCACTTACTATATGCCGGGCTCTGTGCTAAGTGTTAAGGATACAAAGAATTGCAAAAAAGAAAAAAAAAAGTCCTGCCCTCCAGGTACATACAAGATAGATTGTTGTTTGTTTTTCACTTTTAATGAAGACCTGTGATGTCACCAAGTGGGAGCTGGGGTACAGTGTGTTTGGCTGTGGCTGATCAAATCAATACAAATCCAGAAGTCACTGCCCCAGATCAAGCACAAATGGTCTATTAGGACATTTAGAATGGAAATAACTCTGGATGTGTGCAGTTGTTGTTCAGTCATTTCAGTCATGTGTAATCTTCATGACCCTATTTGAGGTTTTCTTGGCAAAGATGTTAAAGTGGCTTGCCATTTCCTTCTCCAGCTCATTTTACAGATGAGGCAACTGAGGCAAACAGAGTAAAGTGACTTGTTCAGGGTCAAACTCAAATAAATCTTTTTGACTCTAGGTCTGGTGTTCTGTCCACTGTGCCTCCAAACTTCTCCATATATATATAGATGAAGGTAATCTGAATGGGGAAGACATTAGCAGCTGGTGGGTAGGCAGTGGGGACTGGGAAAGACCTCCTACAGAATATAGGATTTGAGCTAAGTCTTGAAGGATGCCAAGAACCAGAAGTGAGGGGGCAGAGCATCACAGGCATGACCATTGGAGGTGGAGTGTCCTGTTTAAGGAGCTAAAAGTAGGGCAATGTAAATGGATTGTGGGGTGCATAGCAGCGAGTAAGACATAGGCAGGAAAGATGAAAGGGTGAAAAGGGACACAATTGTGTTGAACTTTAAATGCCAAATATAGGACTTTATGTTTGATCCTGAAGGTTATAGTGAGCCACTAGAGCTCGTCAATCAGAGGAGTGAGTGAGTAAGAATTATGCTTTAGAAAAATCTCCTTAGCATCAAAGTGGAGCATGGATTGGAGTGGGCAGAAACCCATGGAAGGGAGGCCAACTAGAAGGCTATTGTAATGGTCCAGACAAAAGGTGATGAGATCCTGAATTAGGATGGTTGCTTTATTAGTTGACAGAAGTGGACATATACAAGAGATGACTTAAAAATAGATGTGACAATATTTGGCACTGGATTCGATTTGTAAGGTGAGAATGATGAGGAGTACAGAGTGATACCCAGGTTACTTTTTTAGGTGACTAGGAGGATGTAGGTATCATTGGCAGGAATAGGGAAGTTCAAAAGGAGAAGGATTTAGAAGTAAAGAATGTTGTTCAGTCATTTTTCAGTCATGTCTGACTCTACTTGGCCCCATTTAGAATTTTCTTGGCAAAGATGCTGGAGCGGTTTGCCATTTGCTTCTCTGGCTCATTTTACAGATGAGGTACAGAGATAAACAGGGTTAAGTGACTAGCCCAGGGCCACACAGCTGCTAAGTGTCTGGATTTGAAATTAGGAAGATGAGTTTTCCAGATCCCAATTCCCAAGCATGATCCACTGAGCTACCTAGTTGGAGGAAAAGTACTGGATTTCAGTTTTGGACAGGTGTTTGATATGACAATTTGAAATGTCTACAAGGCAATTGGAAAAGTGTGTCTATAGTTCAGCAAACAGAATGGGCTGCATATAGAGGAGTGAGAAGCAACTGTATAAAGATAATAATTGAACCTGGGGGAGCCGATATGATCACCAAATGAGATGGAATAAAAAGAGAAGGTGGCCCAGGACAGAGTCTTCAAGTAAATCTGTTGTTAGTGAAGAATCAGCAAAGGAGATTGAGATGAAACTGAGGAATGCTAGCCTGCCCAAGTATGTATGTGTATTTCTTTATTTTCCCCCAATTACATGTACTACAAAATTTCCACACGAGATTTCTGAAGTTATATGATCCAAATGATATCTCTCCCTTCTTCCCTTCCCCCTCTGGGAGCTGGCAAGTAATTCAAACATGTATTATCATGCAAAACACATTTTCATATTATTCATGGATACGTGTTCAGATAAGGATTAATAGAATCATGTCCCCTTGTCCAGATTCCAACCCAGCTGAATGCCTCCTTCCATCTCTACTTACCTAAGGTCATATTAAAGTGTACTAAAGAGTTCTAGAGCTGTGAAGATATCCCTTTAACTTTATCCTCATCATTGCATAAGTTTTCTCAGGCTGGATAAAGTCTTTAAATATAGCAGTGATATCAATGAGCCTTTTGGTTCTTCCTTCATCAATCGCATAGCTCCCATCTCATTATAAAGCCACCTTTAATTATGAGTAGCACCCAATAGGATAGAGTGAGGCAAATGTTTTCATCTTAAAGGTGAGAAAATAGAAGAGCGCACATGACAAGTTCCCTAACAGTTAAAAGGAAAGTTCAGAAGGAGGAAGATTTAGAAGGAAAGGGTATTTGGTCATTTTTCAGTCATTGCTGATTCTCCCTGACCCCATTTGGGATCCTGGCAAAGATATGAGGGTGGTTTGTCATTTCCTTCTTCAGCTCATTTTACAGAACAGGAACTGAGGCAAACAGATGAACATGGCAAGGATATTATTCTCTTAGATAGCTCTCACTTTTGACTCTATATCCCTAGTTCCTATAATAATGCCTGGCATATAGTAGTTTATAAATTTATTTGTAGCCACTCAATTTTCAGTGAATCTGTTAGTAGATGATACAATGTGAGAAGAATATTGAAATAGAAATCAGGAATCTGAAAGTCCAATTAGAAATGCTTTTCAATGCTGTGGATTAAATTTTTTTTTCATGCGCCTTAATTTCCTCATATGGAAAGAGCCCAGGGGCTTGGGGAGATTGACAGAATCATAAAGTTTGAAAGGACTGATGAGGTCCTTTGTTGCATTCTTTACCCTCTATAACATCTATAACAAGTAGGCATCTGGTCTCTGCCTAAGTGCCTTATGTAGTTAGAATGCATTTCTTTTGAGGCTGCATATTCCCTTATTGGACAGATAAACTGTTGGAAAGTTTTATCTTACATTGGATCGGAATTTGCTCTCTTCTAAATTCTTCTAGCTGGTACCAGTTCTGTCATCTGCCTCCAAGAAAATGAGCTTTACCCTTGTAATAAATGAATGAAATACAGGCCATTGTGAATTGCTTTGATCTCATCTCAAAAAGTGGGAAATAGCTTTGTTTCTCTCTTTCTCCCTTGACTGGTGCTGCTAATGCATTCATTTCTTCACACAGTAATCATGATAATATTCTGTGACTTTCAAGCCCTTGCCTTTGCAAGGGAAAAGGTCTTCCCTTGTGAAATACCAGCAGCACCAACATGAGCCATGAGCTGTAGGATCTGGCCGAATTCCACCTTCATCAGTGAAAATCCCAATAGCCATGTGTTTGCGGGTGCTCTCTTTTTATGAACTGCTATTGTCAGAACTTGGTAGATCTCTATTAATAGACTAAAGATTTCATGCCACCAGTGATTTCTCAGAAGGGAAACAGTAACATGAGCTGCCCAGGCTCGACAGCAGTTGGGTGCACACATTGTCCTCATTTGCATTGAGGAGCTTCAGTGACATGCAGGGCTGGCTATACACACCAGCTGTAATTGGGTTATGGGGCTGCTAATGTGATTGTGCTGCCTGGAGATGCAAAAACCATGAGTCAGTTAAACATCAAGCTAAATTTATTTGTAGCCAATCAATTTCAGCATCTTCCTGACTATACCATTGCCTGGATAGGAGAAGTCTAACTATGTGAGCAAAGCTAGAATTACGGCATATTAGAGCTGAGATAATTTAGAAACCATTCTAGTTCTTAACCTGGGGTCAATAAACCACCAACAGACCTATGGGTTCATTGGGAAACGCCTATAGATGAAAAAAAATAACAAATACAGTATTTCCAAATATTGGCTTCCCTTGTGATGCTAAATATTTTATTTTATGCATTTAAAAATATTTTTTTCTGAAGGAGCTTCCCTAGACTCCTAAAAGAGCCCCTGGTATACAAAAAAGATTAAGAATCCTTTGATCTAGCCCAACCCCTTCATTTGACAGCTGAGCACACCATTGGCCAGAAAAGAGACATGACCTATTGGAGATCCTACATCTAGTCAGTTGAGATTTAAACCCGGGTTTTCTGACCCCACAATTCAGTGCTCTTTCCACTTTCCTCTCTCTTTTGCTGCTCTCTTATTTGTGAGCATATGGTTCTGCTACCTTTGGAATCATAGAGCCCCTCCTTCTGCCTCTAAGCAGATGACACCTAGCAGATAGAGCTACTTTTAAAGATGTGTAATACTCAAGGAATCCATCTTCCTTGGACAACATCTTTGAAATCCTTAGCAGAGTCACACAGCACATTGCTGAAAATATTAGACGGGACAGCCCTGGACAGGGTTCGAGAGACCAGGTTTTAAATGCAGATGTCATTAATTATGTGGTCATGGTAAAACCATTAACACTCTTCATCTATAAAATAGGGGATTTGGACTTAGATTTCTTCCTAGATTTATGACTATGTTTATGCCAGAGATCCCCTCCTGATAGGAAGAAGATTTAGAGAAGCTTCAAATTCTCTGCATTATTTATCTTTGCAGGCTATGATATCCCACGAGGATATAGTCACAAACTTTACTAATAGAACACACAGGTTCACAAGACTTAAAAATGATCAACTTTTTTATGAGTTGGAGAAAGCAAAGCAGCTCACATCAGAGTCCTTGGAAATGCAATCATACCAACCAGTAATCACTAAACTTTTAGCCATTTCTTCTTTTTGTTGTTCCTACCAGGATCCTTGTTCAATCAGAATGACAAAGAAGAGTACACTTAACAATGTGCCCACCATCGTTCTGCCCCTGACAGGGGAATGCACAAGCAGGGCAGATGGTCCTGGTAGAAATCTGAGCAGTGCCTCTTGTTAGTGGAAACCAAGCACAGAGTAAGAAAGGGGAATTTCCTATTAGACCTCTTGAGCAGCGGGTTCTGCTTATTGAATTGGATTCATCTTAAAATGGTCTCCTTTTATATTAGGTCTCTTCAACATGTTGTTTGCTTTATTTAAAAAATGGCCTCAATATTTCAGGCCACACCACTGTTGTTTGTCTTAAGTGGCAAGATTAAAAGCCACTTCAAACGGGAGCTCTCAGAGGGCAGGAACCATTCGGTTCTGTGTTCCCTATAAGGTCTGGCACAGCCTCGATAGACTTCAGAGATAGAAGGTCATTCAAGATCACTGAGTCTGGGCTCTTTCTGCTCTGAAGTAGGGAGGAGGGTACCATTAGTGTCTCCACAGAGGTGGAAGCTGGAGAGCAGGAAGCAGGGGTTAAAGAAGGCTGGGAAGATAGTCTATCAATCAGGCCATTTCCTACGCTCAGAGTATATTCAGAGGCTAGACAGATGGTCTTGAAGTCCGGAAGACCTGGGTTGAAGTCCTGCCTCTGCCATACACTAGCTATGTGATCTAGGGCAAGTTTCTGAATTTTTTAGTGGCCCAGACAACTTTCTGAATCTAAGTTACAGATGAATTGCTGCTCTTTGTTACTGGAAGAAACACTCATATTTAACAAAATCCCAGGTCTAAATAAAAAAATCTAAGGAACTTGCCACCAGAATACACCTTGGGGTTTAAAGGTATGGTTAATCAGGAGCGAGAGCAACATGGTCTCTCACCTTATTATGTAGTTGGTGACATAGACACCTCTGCCTAATGATGCTATAAGGCTACCAAAATGAATGAAATTGAAGTGAGACCATCACAACTGGATGAGAGGAGAGGATGGAGAGAGAGAGAGAGAGAGAGAGAGAGAGAGAGAGAGAGAGAGAGAGAGAGAGAGAGAGAGAGAGAGAGAGGTAGGTTTAGGGGCATGAAGGGAGGGTTAGGGAGAAAGCTGGAAGGAGATAGGGTGGGTGGGGTAGAGCTATGTTTGAGGGGGCTGAGGAGAAGGGGAGCTGCCTGGCCACTGAAATGGTCCAGTCTCAGGTGATTGGGTTGATGCCATTATGATGGCAGTGTGAATATTTTGGCAAAGGGTGGAAATAATGTATCACTGACATAACTGTACCATGATGCACTTTTAGGTCAGGGATGGAAATGGAGAGAAATACCTATAACTCCTAGAAGCCTAAATTGTCTACTTTCTCATTTGCAGGTTGGTCTATTTAAAAGAGTCCTTTAGGATATTCACTGTGAGCATTATTTCAAATGGGTCACCTCTGGTTGCTTATTTTCCTTACCCTGACTGTGACTTTGATCCATAATGCCTTATGATATATTTCAAAAACCAACTGAGCCCATTCTCTGCCTCTTACTGAGGGAATCTGGAAGATAGATACTGCTTCTTCACATAAATATGCTGTAGGCCACAGAGTCAAAATTATTAATGACCATTAAGAAGAAAACCCTTTCCTAGTGACCTGCCATTTTTTCCAGTGGTAAGTACCATTATCTGCCTTGCTTTCAGAGGCTAATAAGCTTAGAAAAATTGAGATTCTTCTCTGTGGTTTCCAGTTGCCACAGAGAAGCAACTCATTGGAGAAATGCAAGATTATGGAATAAATCTATGAACTGGGATATAATAAAAGGGTTTGCCTTTCCCACTAGAGAGACACTGAGGGACTAGTCTAATCTATTACTCCCTCAAAGAGTGTAGGGCCTTACTTGGTAGAGATAAATGGTAAGACCAATAATTTCCTCAAGTATTTTTCAGTTCTGCAATCTTTACCAAATAGGACAAATGAAAAGAATCAAAATATAAGAAACATATTCTGCAAGCCCTGCAAATAACTTCATTGATCATGTAGTTCACAGTAATAACATTTAACATTTGTACGATATGATCATTCTCAGACACCTTATATACAGTATCTCATTTAACATTTATTAATGATCAAAACAAATCAGTGAAGCATAAAATGCAGATATTATTGTGTTGGAGAAGTCTTTTAGTAGAGAGGATATAACAGAAGTTTTCATATATTTGGATTAAATTTTTTTTCAATTAATTCAGATATTTTCTCTACTTAGCTACTTCTCCCCAAAACAATAACAAGAAGAAAACACAAAATCCTTAAAATAAATATTCAAAGTCAAGCAAAACAAATTCCTACATTGGCTATGCCCAGTGTTGTTTCTTGGTTAGACAAGAGGATTATCCATATGGTCGGATTCAGCATCCTGTTGGAGTGCAGACAATGGGGTACTTGGGTTACTCAGTGCTGATGGAAGGGGGATTGCTCTTTCAGCAGCCCTGAATTATGTTTGCATTCTGGGAGTACTCTAAAACAGTGATATCAAACTTGAAAAGAAATTGGGGCCACTAAAGTTTACATAAAGTTCCCTGAGGCTGCATGTTGACCTAGAAAAACATGAATTAGCATAACCTATGTTCTATTGTGGTATTTTTTTTTTTACTTTGTTAAATATTTTCCAATTACATTTTAATCTGGTTTTGGCTGCACTCATGGTTTATACCTCTCCTCCAAACCACCTGGGTCATGCTACAAGTCCAAGAGGGACTATAAGAGAATATGGCCCCATCAGAATGCCAAATTCTTGCTGTAATGGAACCCCAAGATGAGGTCCCTTCAGAGAAGAGCTGGTAGGCTATTTGAGTCTTTTGGGTGTCTCTGCATCTATTTATGGGCAGGTAGCTGGTGCAGTGGATAGAGTACTGGGTCTGGTTTCAGGAAGACTAATCACCTTGAGTTCAAATTTTATCTCAGACATTTATCAGTTGTGTGACCCTGGGGAAGTCACTTAATTCTTTTTGCCTTAGTTTCCATATCTGTAAAATGAAGGAAATAATAAACCATTGCAGTATCTCTGCTAAGAAAACCCTAAATGTGGTCAGAGGGTCAGGAAGAGTTAGACACAACTGAAAAATGACTAAACAAACACATAACTTTTTATAGACTTTTGTGAGTCCTTTAAATAGCCTTATTTTTATGAAATAAAGTCTATCTGTCCTACCCATTTTCTTTTTTTTTCTTTTTTCTTTTTTTTTTTTAAACCCTTACCTTCCATCTTGGAGTGAATACTGTGTATTGGCTCCAAGGCAGAAGAGTGGTAAAGGCTAGGTAATGGGGGTTAAGTGACTTGCCCAGGGTCACACAGCTGGGAAGTGTCTGAGGCCAGATTTGAACCTAGGACCTCCCGTCTCTAGGCCTGGCTCTCAATCCACTAAGCCACCCAGCTGCCCCCTGTCCTACCCATTTTCATTGTGACTTTGAGTATCTGTTCATAGTGAGTCTTTTATGCAAAACTGAGAATTACTAAACATGTGCTTAAATGTAAGCTACAAACCTCTAACTCAGGAGTAACTCTAGGTACAGGCAATAGGTCAGAGTTAATGATTTTTTTTTGGATGATATCACCTCGATGAATCAAAACTAATCAGTTTAAATCCAGAATTTTGAGCTCCCTACACCACATGAATATAATTAAATGATGTAATTGTTAAAATATAAATTCATGAAAACATATTTAATTTAATGGGAACTAGTATCATAGTTATGATTCCATAAAATTCTGTGAAATATTCTTATGATAAAAAGGGGTTTTTATACTTTAAAAGGCTGGCTAAAACTTTCAAATCAAGGAAGTTGCATGGTTAAAGCTTTGTATTATGAATAGTCATTTAACACTGATGTAAAAGACAAATTGCATCAGGAAGAGTCTGGAAAAAGGGAAACCTATTTGTAAGCCTGTTTAGAGAGTGTTTCTTTTATGTCTAGCACAGTGAGAAGAATAAGACAGATTTCCTGCCCTTAAGGACCTTCCAGTCCAAGAGGGAGGAGAAGGCCTGGGGTAAATTCATGATGGAATAAATGTAAGCCTGTGGACAAAAATAACTCATTGCTTTAAGAAGAGAAGACATGGAGCAGCCATCACAATTATTTTCAAATATTTGAGTGTGTGCTTCAAAGAACGATGAGATGTACTTTTCTTATACCAAAAGGTAGAATTATGAGCAAAAGGTTCAATGGAGTGTAGCCAAAGATACATGGGTTCAAATACTGTCTCCAATACTTACTCCCTGCTGGGCATCAGGCAACTTCTCTGTGCCCTATTTTCTTAATTTGTTAAATGGAGTTTTGGACTAGATAGTCTCTGAAATTCTATTAAATTCTGTGACTATGCAGGTTTGCATTGTATTCTATATACATAATCTCATTTCTTTCTCTCAACAACCTTGCATGGTAGGTAGAGAAGACATTCTCTTTCTTTTCCAGATGAACAAGCAGAGTCTAAGAAAAGAGCTAACATAAAGTGGTTTTAAAAGCTTTAAGTATGTAATATTTAAATATTGTATAAATATGCAAGTAATTACATATGCAAATATTCTCATAATTGTTAATAATAGCATTAAGTCACTTGTCCAAGGTTAATGGTGGTAGAAGTCAACTCGTCTCACTTCAAGCCCATTATTCTTTCTGAAATTTTGTATTTAGTGTCCTTGAACAAGTCATTTCATCTCTCAGCTCTGAGCATTTTTTCCTGATTGTTCCCCATGTTTAGGATGCTCTTCCTCCTCAGCTCCACCTTGTGACTTCCCTGGCTTCCTTTAAGACTCAACTAAAATTCTATCTTTTACAGGAAGCCTATTCCAACCCCTCTAAATTCTGGTGTCTTCCCTCTGCTAATTATTTCCTATTAATCCTGTATCTAGCTCATTGCTATGTATTTATTTGTATGTCGTCTCCCCTTTAAGACTGAAAGCTCCTTGAAGGCAGGAACAGCACTTAATAAGAGTTGATTGATCTATATAATTGCAAAGGAATATGAAGCCAGGATAATGAACTAGAATACATTGGACCTTCTTTCATGCCTCTTGCTTCTTCTCTGAGTCAGGACAACATTTCAACCAATCCTGGTCCTAACAAGCTTTAAAGAAAAAGTAGAACATAATGTTCCCTTGCTAACTGCCCTGTTATTATTGAGTAGATTATGATTCTGAGAATATATTGTATGCATTGCTTGAATACCCAGAAATCTCTAGGGAACTGTAGCCAAAGGCCTCAGAAATGATGAGGCTAGTAGACATCTGATTGCTTGCCAGCTGCTGTTATTGCAGTCATAAAAGCTTAAAGGGAGCATAACAATCATCAGTCCCAACTCTCCCATTTAATGGAGGAAGAAAAGAAATGTGGAGTTACCCAACATCTCAGAGTTTGTGAAAGACCACAAGATTAGAACTCAGATCAACCAGCTTCCAGTAGAGGGTTATTTGCTTCTGCATGGGCTCTTTTTTGGAGTACTAGCTTTAGATCCTCACCTTGGCCATATATGTTCATGCCACATCTCCGCCTGAACTAGGAGGCAGAAGAGCTATGCTCTAGTCCTCGATCTGTCACAAACTTGTGTGGCTTTGGACAAGCCAAATAACTTCTTGACCACAACTTCTTCACATGCCAGATAATCCCCAAGGTTCCCTCTAGTTCTAGCATGAATATTTCTTTATCTAACCCAACTCCTTTCAAAGGAGAGAATCCCTCACACTACAGCAAAAGAGGTGAAAAAACGAGAAGGAATCTTGGTGGCTCCCAGCTCGTAGGGGGAGGACTTCTTGCCCAGAGCCTACACTCATGGTCACAAAGGACTGTTTAATTTAATAACTAGCTTAGCATGCAGGCCCTAGGGGCTGTTGCACCTCTCAGACAAATGGTGTTCAAGGTCTCTAGGCTCTTGCCAGCTTGTATTCCATAAATTTCTTCCCTATTAATTTGTGACTCAGCCACAGCATGACTTGTCAATGCTTTTCGACACTTTTGAAACCTTATTTGGGAATAGGCAGGAAGCATTGGGAACCTGGAGAAGGGCAGGCTGGCAGATCTGCCACTGTGAGGCTCCCCTCAAAGTGTGGAGAATTACTCATTTCAAAAGCGAGTATTTAAAGTTTGATGGAAAATGAATCACTGATTCTGATCAAAGACCCTATTATGTGAAAGTACTTTAGAGGGAGTGGTGGGGAGGGCAGGGGAGCCATTGGAAAAGAAGAGAAAGAACCAATTGGCTTTACCCACCACAATGGAAGCCATTCATTGTCTGGCATTTGAGAAGAGGGAAGGAGAATGGGAAGGAGGAGGTAAAAATAGAAAGAGCTGTATATTTGACATTTCTCATAAGGGGCTAGGTTTACAGAAAAGCAGTGGCCATTCAGCCTCAGAGCTCAAACATTATGATTAACTCACCCATTGTATCTGAGAGCAGGAGAAGTGAGAATAGGATGAGTGGCAGGCTGAAGGGAGCACCATTGCGAAAGAGCTCAGTATTGTTCTGGCAGAGTCAGGGCACTGGGAGAGCACTTGTGCTCCAGGTTTGAGAGCGAACCCACCCCACATAATAAGTTGACTCATCCCATTTACCCTTCCAGAGTTAAATAGACTCAAAACTATGTGGTTAGCTAACAGGGAGGCTTCCTTCCAAATCTCAAGCTGTCTGTCAATTCAATAGAAGCTTGAAATGAATGTAAATCACTTTGCAAATCTTCCAGTGCCATATACATGTGCTATTATCCTGATTTCTTGCCTGTTAGTGCTCTCCCTCCTTAACTGCCTTGAAGTTTACTGCCTCATGTTGTTCTTTGCATTTGCTCTGTCTCTGTCTCTGTCTCTGTCTCTCTCTGTCTCTGTCTCTGTCTCTCTCTCTCTCTCTCTCTCTCTCTCTCTATATATATATATATATATATATGCACATGCCACCTCCATTAGAAGATAAGCTCTGGGGCAAGTAGGTGGCTCAGTGGATGTATTAAAGGCATGTGGTAGAGCCTGTTCAAAAGCACAGAAGTGAGAGAGGACTGAGGGTCAGGTAAGAATGATAATGATGATGATAACTAGCATTTACAAAGACCTACTATGTGCCAGGTACTGTGCTACTATGGCTAAACATTATATAATTATTATCTCATTTGATCCTCACAACAACTCTGGGAATTAAGTACTATATTATTCCATTTTTATAGATGGGGAAACTGAGGCAAATTGCAGTTTTAAAATAGTGGTAGTAGTAGCAGCAGTAGCAGCTAACATTTTTATAGTTCTTTGTACCAAGCACTGTGCTGAATACTTTACAATTATTATCTCATTTGATACTCAAAACAACTTTGGGGAATAGATGCTAATATTATCCCCATTTTACAGATTTGGAACTGAGATAAACAGAGGTTAACTGATTTGTCCAGGGTTACATAGTTAGTAAGTATGTGAACATAGATTTGAACTCAAGTCTTCCTGACTCTAGGCTCAGCATTGTTTGCACTGTGGCACCACTTAGTTGAAGTAGCAGTAAGAAACGATGATAAGAAAGCCTGATTGCCTAGAAAAGAAGAGGAGTGTATTGTAGGGTTATAAAGATGAATGGGATCTAGGTTGGGAAGAGTTTTAAATGCCAAACAGACAAATCTCTATCTGCCTGAGAGGCAATAGGGAGCCACTGAAGTTTATTGAACCAACATGCTTTAGGAAACCACTTCAGCCCAACAAGAAATGGAGAGAATCTTGGAAGCTAAAATGAATAATTTTGATTACTTGAAATTAAAAAGGTTTTGTACAAACAGAAACAATGCAGCCGTAATTAGAGGGAAGAGAAAATATAAATAAAACATACATAGTCAAAACAAATTCCCCCATTATCTATGTTATGGTAGAAAAAAAGAAACTTAGTAGTTGCATCCAGAAAATTTATTTAGCAATGCAAGCTGTTGCAGAAGCAAATTGGGATCAAGGCTATTGGTAGCCAAGGTCTCAGAACTTTGGTTTTGATACAATTAATATACAATTTGGAGGGAGTTGGTTGTTTTTTTTTTTAAACCCTTACCTTCCATCTTAGAATCAATACTGTGTATTGGTTCCAAGGCAGAAGAGTGATAAGGGCTAGGCAATGAAGGTCAAGTGACTTGCCCAGGGTCACACAGCTGGGAAGTATCTGAGACCAGATTTGAACCTAGGACCTCCCGTCTCTAGGCCTGGCTCTCAATCCACTGAGCTATCCAGCTGCCCCCTTGAAGGGAGTTTTAAAAACTTTTAAAACTTCCTTTACTCCCAATCCAGCAGAACTGAAACTGCAAGGGAGGCATTATCCCCCTCCCCCCCAAAAGGAAAAAAAGTGGGTCATTGAAGCATCTTTTTTTTAATAAAGAAAAGAAAAAAAATTGTCTTGCAGTTTCAGTTTCTTTTCCTGTTTTACTTTATATATGAAAAATTCCCATTTTATTTGGCCTTTTGAGGTCAAAATACAAAATAGTGTTAAAATATGTGATTTTGTTTCGAGGGAGAAGCTTAGGTCATTGAAAGGCCTATACAATTTTCCAGATAAAATCCAGGCCACTCTCTTCCTCTTATTCAATTTTGGATCCATTACTGCAATAGCTCCTGACTGGTGTCTCTGATTCCATTCTTACCCTGTTCCAATTCATACGATGGCTGTCCAATTAATATTCCTAATGTACATCTCTGATTACATTATTCCTTTGCTAAAATTTTTTTCAATGTTAGATAATGATTGCCTACTGAATAAAATCCAAACCTCTTTGCCCTCCACAGTTTTCCTCCTTACCTTCCTTTCTAGACTTATTTCACCCTTCTCTTTTGCGTGTACTTTATGTTGCAGAAAAACGATGAAATAGTTCCTAAAATCAGCCCTTCTCAAATCAACAACTCTAATCATGCCATTCTTTATAAATGGAATGCATTTGGTCCCATATCTATTCCTTCCTCCATCTTGGTTATTTACAATCATCTCCATCTTTAATACCCTGCTTAGGTGCCACTTTCTTCATGGATCCTTCTCTGATCCTTTTAACAGAAGCTCATTTTTCAAAAGAGAGCAGAAAATAGAGTCTAGGAACTACAACTTGACTTTAATTCCTGGGAAAAGAAAAAATAAACCAGTAAAGTGATAGTTAGGGAACATCTAGAAGGAAAATAACGATCATGAAGAACCAACATGACTCCATCCTTCATCAAGAACAGGCTATACCATATTGGTCTCACTTCCTTTGCTTTTGACTAAAGTAACAGACAAGGAGAATGTTTTAGGCATGATTTGCCCATGTTTTAGTAAACGTTTGGGTAAAATATTTCATACCATTCTAGTGGAAAAGTTGGGAATTTGTAGAATAGTGGATAATACACTTAGGTGGACTTGAAACTATTTGAGTGTCCAGATTCAAAGGCATTTTTGGAGGTCTCCTCGGCAGCACTGGGAGACCTGTAGTTGATCCTATGCTGTTTGACATCTTTGTCAGTGACTTGGATAGAGGCAGGTATGTTACGCTTAGCTGAAGATGAAGCAAATAGGGGAGGGATGGTTAATTTTCTGGGAGAAAGGATCAGAATCTCTAAAGAATTCAGACTAGAACATGACCTGAATCTAATAAGATGAAGTCTAAAAGGGATTAAGTCTTCATTTGGGCTCAAATACAATATGGGGAAAGCATGATTAGTTTCTATGAAAAAAGATTGAGGGGGCACACATATTACAAGATCGGCAGGTGTCAGTGGTGTGATGTGTCTGCCAAAAAAGTTTATGTGCTCTTGGACTACATGAAGAGAGGCATAACTTTCTGGAATGAGGAGGTGATAGTCTATCCGTATTTTGTCTGGGCCAAATCATACCTGTAGTACTAATGTTCAGCTCTGGGCTCCATATTTTAAGGATATTAATATGCTGAGGAACAAACATACAGAGGAAGACAAGCAATTTAGTGAATTTCTTTTACATGAGGATAAAATGAAAAAACTAATGGTTTTTTTTTTCATGTAGAAGACTCAGTGTGGATGTCATAGTTATCTTCAAGTAGCTATCATCAGGAAAAGCGATGGATTCTTTGTATTCTGGAGGGAAGAGACAATAGTAATGGGTGTAAGTTGCAAAGAAGCAGTTTACATTTGCCATTAGATAAGTTCCTAACAATTAGAACAATCTAAAAGTGAAATGAGCTATTTTGGGACAACCCAATAGTGTACCCTCCTTCATTTGAGATCTTCCAACAGAGACTCAATGATTACTTTTTGGGTGTCTCATAGTGGGAGTTCCTTTCAGGTATAGGACAGAATGGAGATCCCTTTCAATTGCAAAATTCTTTGATTTTGTAAATAACAATCCATGGTCCCTAGAGAGGAGTCAGCTTGGTGCCACAGTGCTAGAGTACTAGATTTGGAATCAATAAGACCTGAGTTCATGTTTGGCCTTAGACACTAATTGTGTGAGCCTGGGCAAGTCATTTAACCTCTGTTTGCCTCAGCTTTCCTTAACTGTTGAATGGGGAGAATAGCATCTATTTTACAGGGGAATTGTGAGGATCAAATAAAATGATATTTGTAAAAGTTCTCAGGTTACTGCCCAGCACATGACGGTTCTATGTCTAGGCAAACTATAGTAAAATTAGAAATGCAATTAGGAATGGAATTAAGGTTAGAGTAAGACTTGGGTGTCTGGTGGTCTATTCCCCTTACTTTTCCTTTTTTCATGGCATGCCTATGTTTGGAATGGCCTTCACTCTACCACCCCAGAGTATGGACTTCTAAACCATCTGTAAAAATTCAGCTCTATTGTCATCTCCTCCATAAAGCCTTTGCTGATCTCCCCTGTTTGTAATCCCATTTATTCCCCCCTCTATCTTACAAAGAACTTCACTGTTATATACTTATAGATAGATGATTCTATAGTAGGGATAGATGCCAAGAAGTGAAACAAGCACTGAGATTGATGTCATAAAACCTGGGTTTGAATCGCAGTTAGACCATTTTCTGGGCAGTGTGACTTTGGGCTTGTATTTAACTCTGCTCCACTCTCCTTATCTATAAAGTGAGGCTAATAGCATGAATTATCAATAACATACTATTATATTTAAAACATTCATATAATATCTATCATATTTATATGGCACTTAAAAAATTTTAAAGACATAATAATCCTCTGAAATTTGCACTATTATTATCCCAATTTTACAGACAAGTCAACTATTGCTTTGATGGGTTGTGACATGCCCTGGGTCACACAGGTACTGAGATGGTAGTCCAATTCAGGTCTACCTGACTCCAAGTCTAATATTCGATTTGCTATGTCAGACTTTCTCTTATAAGAAAATGAATCAAAAGTACTATGTCAACTGGGAATCAATGCCACTATTATCATTACTACTTTCTATTACAGTTATTTGAGTATTGGTTACATTACCTTACTGGACTATAGACTTCCTAAGGACATGACGTGTCTTAATTAACCTTTCCTCCTTCCCCGGGTTCTGTACACAATATTGTTGTTAAATCAATGTTTGTTCAATTGAATCGAATCAATTCCTAAGTACTTTTCCAGAAATGAGATCCCGAATTGAAAGATTGGTTTAGAGCCCCAGTAGACATGCTCAGAAAATAGAGTTTACCCCCCAGCGTCCTAGGAGGAGGAATGACAAGTGCCCAGAAACCAGCTTAGATTTCCACAAAACAGAAATGCAAGATTTGAAGGAGGAATCAAGGAGAAGTGATTTGTGGTGCAGCTTATTTTTAGAAATTTTTTTCTTTTAAAGAAACACACTGAGGTAGATTTAGAGAAAGTGGTATCAATTGTCTTTGTGGTATGTGTGTACTTTTTAACCAGGATTCATGGTTCAGGGAAACAAAAGATCCTCTTTGCCTGTATAATTTCATTCTGTTACTTTATTGCTTTAAATAGGCAAGATGTGGTTTACATTACTTTCAGTGCTAATGTTGTTTGCTTAGTGTTTCAGAACAAAAATAACTTGCAGTTCATATTGTTAGAAAGGTTGTTCAAGGTTGCTTGCTTCATGAAGTCCATCTCTTGGACTGCATCACCTTTGGTATTGTGAACAGTGCCTTTTCTCTCTCCCTGAGGTAGGAGGGAAAGTTATGTAAAAGACCTAGAGGCCAAGCCATCCTTCATCTCTTCTCTTCTCTCTCTCTCTCTCTCTCTCTCTCTCTCTCTCTCTCTCTCTCTCTCTCTCTCTCTCTCTCTCTCTCTCTCTCTCTCTCTCCCCTTTCTTCTCCCTCTCCTATCCCCTACTTTCCCCTTTTCCTCCCCTCCCTTCTCCTCTCCTCCCTTCTCCTTCCCTCTTCCCTTCCTCTCTCCTCTTTTCCCCTCCACTCCCTGCCTCTCCTCTTCTCTCCTCTCCTCTTCTTCTTCCCTTCCCTTCCCTTCCCTTCTCTTCTCTTCTCTCTCTTCCCTCTCTTCCCTCTCTCTTCCTCTCCCCTTCTCTTCTTCTTCTTCTTCTTCTTCTTCTTCTTCTTCTTCTTCTTCTTCTTCTTCTTCTTCTTCTTCTTCTTCTTCTTCTTCTTCTTCTTCTTCTTCTTCTTCTTCTTCTTCTTCTTCTTCTTCTTCTGCTTCTTCTGCTTCTTCTGCTTCTTCTGCTTCTTCTTCTTCTTCTTCTTCTTCTTCTTCTTCTTCTTCTTCTTCTTCTTCTTCTTCTTCTTCTGCTTCTGCTTCTTCTGCTTCTTCTGCTTCTTCTTCTTCTTCTTCTTCTTCTTCTTCTTCTTCTTCTTCTGCTTCTGCTTCTTCTTCTTCTCTCTCTTTCACACACACACACACACACACTCTCTCTCTCTCTCTCTCTCTCTCTCTCTCTCTCTCTCTCTCTCTCTCTCTCTCTCTCTCTCGCACTCCTTAAATCTAGTCAGGGGCTGATAATCCCAACTATTCTAGCTTCATGCAGTCAAGACCCTGTCTTCAGGAAACTTATTCTTGAGGCTTGTTAACCCACCCTCCCAGGTGCCTCCTTGGCTCTCAAACATCTCTGGTCCATTCAGCATCATTTATTCACCAGCCCACAGAAATTATTAATAACCCATGCACTTGCTAGTAATTTCTTTTCTCTGTACTAATTCTTAAGTGCTATACTTGCCTCATACTAGTTAGCTGTATATCTGAGGACAACCACAATCTCTCTGACCATTGGGTTCTTGATCTGTAAAATGGAGGCAATAATACTTGGATTATTGCATAATACCTATCTGCCAAGGCTATAAAACTGTAGAGTGCTCTGGAGATGTGAATTATCACTGACAACGGAATGGCAAACTTCTATAATGGGGGTAGCTCATCTAGTCAGCTGTGGTAACATCTGTTTTGGCCTTTGCTAAAGGCCAGGTCTTGATTAGATCTGTTAGGGTTTGGAGAGGGTGATCTGTGACTAGAAGAACTGGCAACTGAGCTGGGTGGAGGGGCGGGGGATGGAGAAATCTTTATCCCCTCCTCTTCCCCAAGAGCATCTGGGGCAGCAAATACATACTTTTTTAGATGATCCCGGGACCAGACTCATCTCCCTGGGGTGCCTTTGTGGGCTAGGAAGTTAGAGCTCCCCTGAATTACCTTCATGTATGGATGGAAGGGGATGAAAACACCTGACTCAATACGAGCAAAATGATCTTTGTAAGGATTCAGTTGCCAAGGCTACATGAGGCAAGCCCGGACCCAACCGCAACTGCAGGCATCCCTTGTCTCCCAGTGCCCCTCTGAGCTCCCTCCCAATGAGACTCCTCCCCAGCCCAGCCGCCGCAGCAGACTCGAGATGAGAATCTCTCCAGGTCAGAAAAGCAGCACCCTCCCACACTCCCTTCTTACAACTGCCACAGCATCTCAAACGCGGCTGGTTGTAAATGCCGGATACTGGCTCAGCAAAGGTAGCTCCAGGCAGTAGTTCAGACCCGGCGCGCAGGGATTAGGGGCATGCCTATTTTGCATTCTACAACCTTGCTTTTCTAATACATTGTCCTCTAGTTTATGTTTTTTAAAGCATTGTGCTAAGTCCTTTACTAGCCCACTCAAGAGAGGGTTGCTGGTCTGGATACCTGCACCAAAGCCACCCCTTTCCCCAATATTGCTGAGACCAATAGCCTCCCCCAACCCCAGCACCTGTTCAAACCTTGAGACAAAGCCTCAGCAAAACCTGGCAGAACATCAGGATATTCCTGTCAGACCTGGACAAATGATCTAACATATCTCTGACCATTTAGGCCTGAGAACTTCTCACCCCCTTCAGGATCATGGACCCAGGTAACCCCAACTTTACCAATAGAGGCATTCCAGGTCACCTCATCCCAGACAACCACACTATAAGAAATTGGCCCCTTCTCCACTCCTGTGGAGACTTGGCAGCCATCTTTGATGGCTCCAATCTACCCCTTTCCCCCTGGATCTCCCTTTCTCCCACTCCCCACTCCACTGCCACTGCCACAACCATTGAACTCCTATCCCCCCTTTGCCCCCTCTTTTCCTCTAAATAAAGCTCTGCTATATTACCTCACTGTCACCTCATTCATCTTGGGTAGGGCCCCCTGTCAGCCAGGTCTGATACTAGGGAGAGCTAGAAACAAAGTCAGACTGAGATGTTCAGAAAGGAGTTCCATGGGTGGGGGCTAACATTGATGTGCATTACTATTAAGAAGATTTTAAGACTGAATTTGATCCATATGAGCCCCAGAGCTTTAGTCATTAGCAATTACCTTCCAAATAAAATCCAAATGTTCTTTTGCTTGTCTCTCAAAGGACTTCTAAAATCTGGCACCCCCTGACCTTTTCAATTTTATGGAATCTCAGCTTTTTCCACTTGGCACTCCATATTCCAACCAAACTGGACTAATCTGTCTGCCGCTGGACACATGTTGTGCTCTCTTAAATCTTGCATTTGATAAGCTTGTTCTCTATAAGAACCTTGAGCTGCAGTCTCCTTCCTTTCTCATGGAGTTCAGCACCTGCCTCATCATCTCTTTTTTCCCACCTCTTGCTCATATATTGTGATTTGGTAGTGTCTGATTCTACATGACTCCATGGAGCAGTTTGCTCTTTCCTTGTTCAGTGAGTCCCCATTTTACAGATGAGGAACAAAGGCAAATATGGGTTAAGTGACTCGCCCAGAATCATACAGCTAGGTCACATTTGAACTCAGATCTTTGTGACTCCATCCCCATGCTCTATCTATTGTACCATTCAGCTGTCCCTGATCTCATACTAGGGTACTTTAATATTCACACTAATGCTCCCTCCAGTTCCTTGACCTTCCAGTTCCTCAGCCTCCTTAAATCCCATGACCACCATCGCCTCCTTCCCTCTACTTCAGCTACATATAAGGATGGACAGTCACACACTGGATATCACCACAGCCATGAGTACGGTACTTCTTAATTAAAAACAGTGACATTCCCCTCTCTGACTACAACCTTCTTCTCCCTTATCTCTCTCTACCTCATGGCTCCTAGGCAGATTGTTTCCACTCAAGGAGACCTCTAAGCTCTCTACCTTACCGTACTTTCTTAAGCCATTAAACTTGCTATGCGTTTATTTCTTCCTTCTCAACCCATTAGTTAGCTGTTTCTCTTCTACACTGTTTTGATTTCTCAAATCATTTGCCCTAGTCTTATCATTATTCATCTTTTACCAAACATCAGTCCTGGATGACTACCACAGTGTACCTTCTCCACTCCTCCTGGCAAGCTGTTAATGCAGATGGTAGAAGTCTCCCAGGGATGTTGACTGAATACATCCTTGTAATTCAAACTCAGCTGAGCCCTCACTGCAATAAGGCAGTCCTGAGTCCTCCTCACAGAAGCTATTCCAAATCTTCTTTTTCCTTCCCAGAGTTCCATCCCCACACTTTCTTTATCCCCTCCCTTTCACCTGTTGGCCTTGCCTCTTTACTGAGAAAATTGAACCTTTCTAAAACAAGCACCTTCTTCTCCCATCCTCTTCATCTCAAAATCCCTTGTTACCTCCCTTTTTTTTTGCTCTAGTCTCTGACAAGACACAGCACTTCTCTCTCCTAAGTCCTGCCCTTGGTACCATTCCCTGCTGTCGTATCCTTAGTTATACCTTCTCTTTCAAGTCTTCTGTCTTTCTCCTTTCCTGCTGCCTTTCAACATGCTCAAGTTTCCCCTAGCCTCGTCTTTAAAGCCCTTACCATCTATCTTTGTATCAGTTCTAAGACAGAGGAGGGGCATAGGCTAGGCAATCCAGGCCCTTCTGATTCCAAGCTTGGCACTTTATCCACTGTGCTACCTAGCCACCCCAAGTTTTCCCCATTCTTAATAAGCCTTCTCTGTCTCTGAAAGTTGTTGTGAGGAAAAACTCTATAGAGTGCAACATAGGTGCGATTTATCATTGACAATAGTATAGTAAACTTCTATACTCAGGGTGATGGGACTGAGTATGCCCTCTAGTCATTTGTGATCAATTTTGCTTTGGTCTTTTGCTAACGTGTCCATCCCCTCAAGAGATCATCCTCAATTACTTCTCTCTTTCTTAACCAAAGTCCTTGAAAACACTGCCCACACTGACAGTATCTTTTTCTCTCCTCTCAGACACTCCCCTAACCCTTATAATCTGGCTTCAGACTTCATCACTCAATTGAAATTAACTTTCTCCAACATTACCAGTGGATCTCTTAATTACTCAACTGGTGGTCTTTTCTTAATCTTCATCTTTCTTATCCTGTTGCTGACACTGTTACCCATCCTCTCTTCGCGGATACTTTCTCTTCTCTGGGTTTTTACGATACCACTCTCTCCCAGTTCTCCTGCCTGCCTCAGTCACCTTTGCTGGCTTATTAGCCATATCAGATATCCAGTATCTAAATATTGTGCATTTCCCCCAAGGTCCTTTCCTAGATCCCCTTTTGTTTTCTTTTCTTCTCTTTCTCTCTGTATCTTCATCACATCCTCTGGGTTTAACTATCAGCTTTACACAAACGATTCAGATATGTATTATATGTGTGAATATATGTATGTATCTATAGTGTATATATGTATGTTCAATTGATAACCAATTCTCAACTGATGGTGAGAGATATATGTGAATAACTTCATTTGTGTTCTGTACATGGAACCAAGGTAACTGTCATTCCCCTCTATAATCATGTTATCAGTAATCACAGGATTAAGATGTCCCCTGTGTTTATCTTGAAGCATAGATTTTGTTTTGTTGTTTAACTGTTTAAAAGCCATGATTTCTGGCATGCGCATTTATAGGGACTATCACAAATTCTGCAGAAACAAAGCTTATATTGCCTCTCATTTCAGATTCAATGCTTCCCCGCCCCCCCCCCCCCCAATTTGAATATATCTTTCACTTTCATTGCCATGCTTTTTTTCTGGAGGATTTTCAAATGAATTGGTTGGCAACATAGGTCCATTGTTCAGCAGAGTTTCTGCAAGAGAAACTAACTGGTGAGGCTAGTGGTAGAAGAAAAGAAAGCAACATCAGAAAGTATTCTTTTATTATAAAGGATAAATTATGTATAAGCATTGTTAAAATGAAGTTATATATGTAATTGAACTTTAAATACATTCATATAGTGCTAGTCATTAGCCAGTAGTAAACTAAATAGTTTATATCATAACTAGCTTTTCATTTTTGTTGATTGGTTAGGTGGCTATAAATTGAAGAAAAGAATTTTTATTTCTGAGGAAAAGAGCTTATAAAGTCCCCATGTAATTTTTCTACAGATTTTAATGTGAGTAAGCATTTTTCCAAATGCAATTTTATTTAATTTTTAATTCCAAATTCTCTTCCTCCCTTTCCCAACCTTTGAGAAAGCAAAAAAAAAAAAATCAAACCTATTACAAATATGTATAGTCAGGCAAAAAAATTTCCATCTTAGCCATATGCCCTATCCCCACCCACCCACCCATGCAAGACAAAAAAGAAAGAGAAGAAAATATATTTCAATCTGTACTCTTAGTCCATTAATACCATATCTGGAAATGAATAGCATGCTTCATCATGAGTCCTTTGTATCTATAGCTGGTCACTTTTCAGAGTTATTGCCTTTCAAAGTCAATTATCCTTACACTATTGCTGTTATTGTATAAATTGTTTTCATTCTGCTTACTTCATTTTGCATTGGTTCAAATACATCTTATTCTCATCATCATTTCTTATATCACAAGAATATTGTATTATATTAATATATTATAATTTGTTCAGCCATTCTTTAATTGATGAACATTTTCTGAGTTTCTAATTCTTTGCTACCACACAAAGATCTGCTATAAACATTTTTTTGTACTCTTGGGAACTTTTCCTCTTGCTTTGTTCTCTGGGGTATAAATCTAGGAGCAGTATTGTGGGACAATAGGTATGCACAGTTTAATAACTTTTTGGTGTAGTTCCAAATTGCTTTCCAGAATGGTTGGACTTTCCAGAATAGTTCAGAGCTTCATCGACAACACATTAGTGTACTTATTTCTCATATCCAGAATATGTAATTTTCTTTAAAAATTATCTTATTCAAACTGAAGGGTGGGAGATGGTACCTCAGAATTATTAATTTGCATTTCTCTAATTATGAGTAATTTAGAACATTTTTCATATGACAATAATTTTGATTTCTTCCTTTAAAATCTGTCTATTTGTGTCCTTTGACCATTTATCAATTGGAGAATGACTCTTATTTTTCCAGTTTTGATTCAATTCCTTATATATTATAAAAATGAGACATTCATCTGAGAAATTAACTGCAAAAGTTTCCTTATAATCTCCAGCTTTTCTTCTAATTTTTTCTGCATTGGTTTTGTTTGTGCAAACATCTTTATAAAATTTCCATTTTGGCTCCTGTACTCCCCATGATCTCTTGTTTGATCATGAACTCTTTCCCTATCTATAGACCTGAGAAGTAATTTTATCCATGTTCCATTATTTTGTTTAAAATGTGATGCTTTATGTCTAAATTAAGAACTCATTTCAAGCTCATTTTGGTATGCAATCTGAATTATTTGTGTAACCCATTTTCTGCCAGATTTCTTTCCAATTCTTCCAACAGTTTTCTTTTCTTTTCTTTTCTTTTCTTTTAATAGTGAGTTCTTGCCCTAAATATCTGGAATCTTTGGTTCATCAAACAGTAGGTTACTATCTTCATTTGCTCATGTAAATTGTGGATTTAATCTATTTCATGAGTTATCCTGTTTCATACTCAGTACCAAATTGTTCTGATGATTATAGCTCTTTGTAGTATAGTTGGAGAGTTGGTACTGAAAGGTCTCTTTCCTTCCCCTATTTTTAAAAGTGTTGATTCTTTGATTTTGTGGACCTTTTCCTCTAGATAAATTTTAAAAAATTATTTTTCTGACTCTATAAAGTAATTGTTTGAAAATTTGATTGGTATGGCCCTAAACAAGTAAATTAAGTTAGGAGATATTGATATTTTAAAACATTATTTTGGCTTGGCCAAAAACACGAGCAATTAATAAAAAATATCTAGATATTTATGTGAAAACTTTTTATGTGCACATGGTTCCCTTATGTGTCTTGGCAGATAGAATCCCAAAGTTTTACACTTTGAAAATGACCTATTTGTGTCCCTTAACCATTTGTTAATTAGGAAATAGATCTTATTCTTCTAATTTTGATTCAGTTGACTATATAATTTAAAAACAAGACCTTCATCAGAGAAATTTGCTGTGAAGGTTTTCTTACAGTTTCTTGATTTTCTTCTAATTTTAGTTGCATTGATTTTGTTTGTGCAAAAGGTAGCTATTTTGGAGTTATTTTATTTTATAACTCCTAATTTCTACCTTAGTATCAATACTGTATTTTGGTTCCAAGGCAGAAGAATGATAAATGTTGGCAATGGGGGTTAAGTGACTTCTCCAGGGCAACATTGCTAGGAAGTATCTTGAGACCAGATTTGAACCCAGGACTTCTTGTCTTTAGGTGAGGTTCTCAATCCACTCAGCCTCCTAGCTGCCCCCATTTTTTAAAAATGGAATTTCTCTTTTTATGTCTTTTTCCTGTGTTTTCTTGGTAATATAAAGAAATGCTGATAACATATGGAATTGTTTCATATCCTGTAACTTTGAAAACGTTGTTAATTGTTTCAATTAGATTGTTAGTTGATTCTCTTGAATTCCCTGAGTAAATCATTATATCATTTGCAACAAATGGTAATTTTGTTTTTCTTCCATTGCCTATATCATTCCTTCAACTTCTTTTTCATGTTTATGCTATATCTAACATTTTAGTACAATAATTAATTGTAATGGTGATAATGGTATGTGAATTGAATGTTTGGGGGACCTCCAACCTCCAACCCAATTGTGTCTCGCCTTACATGAGTCACAGAGTCTTGTGTCTTAATTTGCCAGTGTGGCAGTGTGGCAGGCGAGATTCCTGACTGGTCCCTAGTACAGACAGAAGTGAAACCCTGGCCAATTAGAAAATCCTAGGGAAGGGTTTAGACTGAGCTTAAAAAACCAGCCTGGGAAGTGGGGTGTGGGCCATTTGGGGGGCTTGTGAAAAGAACTCAATTGCTGGTGAGCCCAGTCAGCACCTATCTATGTAAGTCATCTCTGGCAAGCAGCATAACATGTGATTTCATGGCAGGGAACATGCTTAGCTGGGAATGCAGGAACTCAGACTCTTGGGCTGTGATTCCTTCTTGAACTCAAAACTTAATTAGTCTGGCTAGATCATGTGGATAGCTGGGCCCCCAAGCCCTTGCTTGTGAAATTAACTAGGCCCCATGGGGAATATAGGGCCTGATGAAGTACGTGGCTGGAGACTTTGAATTAGGCTGGTATAATTTTCTTTTCTCTATTTCTTTCTCTTTATTAATAGATACTCATAATTTAGTATAAAATCTCCAAGACTAATTTTTATTTATAACAATGGACACCTTTGCTTCAGGCTTGATCTTATTAGAAAGGGTTCTATTTTATCCTAGGTTTCTTGTTTTTTTCTTTTTTAATAAATACTATTTATCACTTCAAGGAAAATTCCATTTATTCTCATACTTTCTAGTGTTTTAGTAGGAATGGTTTTTGCATTTTGTCAAAAGCTTTTTTCTGCACCTATTGAAATAATTACATGAATCCTATTATTTTGATGACTATTATTATTGTCAATTGTGCTTATATTTTCCTAATACTGATCCATTTCTACATTCCTGGTATAAATCCAGTCAGTGTATATATGATCTTTGTGACATATTGCTGTAATCTCATTGTTAGTATTTTATTTAAATTTTTTCATTGACATATATTAGGGAAATTGAGCTATGGTTTCCTTTTTCTGTTTTGACTCTCCCTATTTTGGGTATTAAGATCATATTTGTGTCATAGTAAGAATTTGATAGAATTCCTTCTTTACCTATTTTTTCAAATATTTTATGTGGTATTGGAATTAATTGTTCTTTAAATGCTCTGTAAATTTGCTAGTAAATCCGTCTGGCCCTTTTTTTGGAGGTATTTAATTTATAGATTTTTCAATTTCTTTTCATAACAGGGGTTTATTTAAGTATCCTGTGCTGTTAACATGTATTTTATTCAGTTTTCTTGGCATGCAGTTGGGTAAAATGGTTCAATAATTCTGGGTTTTAAAAAAATCTTCTTTAGTCATGAATTCATTTTTTTTCATTTTTGATACTGGTAATTTGGTTTTCTTTCTTTTTAAAAAATTAAATTAGCTTATAGATTTTCTATTTTATTAATTTTTTTAAAACAACACTTAATTTAATTGTAAAATAATTTTTCATTGAATATTTTTTAAATTTCAATTTTGTTGATCTGTCCTTTAGTATTCAGAATTTCTATTTTGATGTTATCCATTTTTAATTGCATGCCCAATTTACAGATGTATTCTTTTTTATTTTTTCCTGATGTAAGAGTTGAGTGATAGAAAATTTTCTTCTAATTATTACTTTGTCTGTATCTCACAAATTTTACTATGCTACCTCAAAACTTTCACTATTAAAAAAAATAACTATTTTTTTTCTGATTTGTTCTTTGACCTGCCCATTCTTTAGGATTAAATTTAGTTCCAAATTAATTTTAATGTATGCTTCATAATTCCTTTATTGAACATAAGTTTTGTTGCATTATAGTCAGAAATATACATGCAATATTTCTGCTTTTTTGCATTTGTTTGTGATGATTTTAATGGTCAATTTTTGTGAATGTGCCAAGTATAGATGAGAACAGGTATGTACTTTTCTATTCCTATTTAATATTCTCCAGAGCGCCATCGTATCTATTTTTCTAAGATTCTATTTACCCCCTTTACTTTTTCATTTTTATTTTGTTATTAGATTTATCTATATCTGAGAGGGATGAACTCTGTCCCCCATTATTGCAGTTTTATTGTTGATTTCCAACTGTGACTCACTTAACTTTTTCTTTAAGAATTTAAATGCTACATGCCAAATTGCTTGCCTTCTCATGATGTGGGAGGGAGAGATGGAAGGGAAAATTTTGGAACTCTCAAAATTTTAAAACTTTGAATGTTAGAAAATATTTTTATATGTAATTGGAAAAAATAAAATCTTTAAAGTTTTATAAAAGAACTTAGGTGCTATGGTGTTTGGTGCATGGATGGTCATTACTTATTTTAATTTATTGTCTATTTTACCTTTTGCAAAATGTATTTTCCCTATTTATCTTTCTTAAATAGGTCTATTTTTGCTTTTGATTTGTCTGTGATCACAATGGCCACACCTAACCTTTTCACTTCAATTGAAGAATAAGCTATTCTGTTTCCTCCTCTTATTTTAATATTATGTGTATTTATCCTTATAGTATCTTTCTGTTTCAAGTGTGTTTCTTGTAAACAACATATTTTTGGATTTTGTTTTCTAACTCATCCTTCTCTTTTCTATTTAATAGGTGAATTTATTCTGTTCACATTTGGAATTATGACTTAAACTGTTTATTTTCCTCTATCTTATTCTCTTATATCGTCTTTTTTCAACATCCTGTCCCCTCAGTAGGAGTTTTTAAATTTCTTTTTTACTACCTTTTCTTTGTTTACTTCTGATCACTGCTTCCCTTAGTCTACTTCCTTTTTATTTCCTCTCCAACCTTCATTTCTCATAATTCCTTTCATCCTTTCTTCCTTGTTTGCTAAGATGCTAAGATTAATTTTTATATTAGACTGTGTATATTTATTCTTCCCTACTTGAACCAGTTTGGATGAAAGTGAGGTTCAAGTGTGAAAAGTTCTCCCTTCCCACACCTACTTTAACATCTCTATTGTATAAGCTCTTCATTACATGCCTTTATTTCATACATTTCACTTTATTCTTTAAAATCAAAATACAAACATAAACTCAATTTAGAACCAGATTTAAGAGTATATTGTCTCCTTTTTGAGCCAAATATCACAAACTTTCCTCAAATAAAAGTTCCAACATATAATTAAGTTCATACATTATCATGATTTTACATTAAATATTCTCCAAGCTTCAACTTATTTCATTAAAATGTTAGTTATATTCAGCAAAATTAGTAAAATAGAAAAATTTAATATGAAGTTTTGCAGATAAGCAAGCATATGAGTGTTTTTTGGATTATATCTTTTAATTCTTCTAGAATATTCCACATAAAATATTCACAATTATCCTATAATTAGAGCTTTATCATTTTATGGTTTTCATGATTATATGTAGAATAAAATTTTATATTTTTGGAGAGATAATTATATATTTTAAATTTTAATTTGGATCATGTTGGGTCAAAAGTTATCATTAGAGTTACTGTAAACACTTAATGAATAAATTCAAAAGAATATTATAACAGTATATTAAATTACTCTGGGGATTCACAACACATTTCTTTTTGTTGTTGTTGTTGAAAGGGGTCCAAGGAGCAAAAATCATTGGGAACCATTGACCTAGATTATTGCAATAGCTTCCTAATTGGTCTTCCTGCTTCATTTCTCCTTACTCTAGTTCACCCTACACACTGCTGCCTAAGTAATTTCCTTAAGTGCAAATCTAATCATGTGACTTCTCTACTCAATCAATTGCAGTGACTTCTTATTTTGAATACGGATTATTTTATTCTTTGTACTTATATCCCTAGCATCTAGCATAGTGCCTGGCACAGAGCGGGCTCTATAAGTGCTTACTGGTAGACTGATACAATGAAAATATTATTTCTTCTCATTGCCTCTCAAATTCATATTTATTCTTTGAAATTCATATGAAGTGCCACTTCTACCTTCAAGCCTTCCCAGAAATCCATAACTTTGACTTCATATAGCACTTTTAATGTACCTCTCTAATGAAGGCATTCATCTCATATACCACACATATTAATGGCAGATTTAGAAGTCACTCTATATTTAATATATTAGGAAACTGATGCCTAGAGAGGTCAAATAGCTGGCCCAAAGATCACAGCTTAGTTCTGTTTCTTTTTGTAGCCCTTGGCACGAAAGGCCAATTGAATGGTACCCTCTCTGTATTGATGAAGATTTATTAACCATTGGCCTGAGCCTACATAAGAGGTAGTTGGTGAGATCTGGAAAGACAGTTTCTAACATCAAGAAAGATGTGCAATTCTAACTATTGTGCTAAAAGGAAAAATAAAGTGGAGGAATTCCATGGAGACTGGAACAACCTCCAGGAAGTGATGCAGAGTGAGAGGAGCAGAGCCAGGAGAACATTGTACACAGAGACTGATACACTGTGGCACAAGAGAACGTAATGGACTTCTCCAGTAATGGCTTTACAATGTCCCTGAACAACCTGCAGGGATCTATGAGAAAAAAACAAAAACAAAAACTATCCTTAAGCAGAGGACAAACTGAGGGAGTAAAAATACCAAGTTAAAGCAACTGCTTGACTACAGAGGTTGAGGGGACAAGATCGAGGCGAGACGCTAAATGAGCGCCCGAATGCAAATACCAACGACAAGGAAATGGGTTCAGAGCAAGGACACATGTGATACCCAGACGAATTGCGTGTTGGCTAGGGTTGGGGTGGAGGGGGTGGGGGGAGGAAAAGAAAATGATCTGTTTCCAATGAATAATGTATGAAAATGACCAAATAAAATAATGTTTCAAAAACTAAAAAAAAAATGTGCAATTCTAACATCTCTTCAGATTGCTGAGGGGAGAGAGACTTTGAGAAGAAACCATTATGTAGAGAAGCTATCAATTGCCATCATATTACTTTTTCTAGCATAGTATATTAAAGACTTTGGGGAATTTCTTCTTTGGTGAGATCTGGGACTCTTTTCTTGATGACTTGTGTTTTTTCAATCCCGATAGGAAAGGCCCT
This sequence comes from Monodelphis domestica, assembly GCF_027887165.1. Taxonomy (NCBI): domain Eukaryota; kingdom Metazoa; phylum Chordata; class Mammalia; order Didelphimorphia; family Didelphidae; genus Monodelphis; species Monodelphis domestica. The sequence goes on from NC_077231.1 coordinate 114,063,536, forward strand.
TCACTCTGTATGGTTCTGGTATATATTTTCCTATGTAAGCTTTCTCTGATTTCTATTTTTCTATAGACTTGGACAAATATGTATCTATTTTATATGCATATTCATTGGAATTGGTATTTGGTGGAAAGTAGTTAAGCACTGAACCCTTCTTTTCTATTAACAGATAGTAAACAGGTATGCAGCTTGAACCTAAAATTACTTTCCCCTAGACTAATAATATTAAGGGGGGCAGATAGATAATAGTTCTTGCCTGGTACCCACTCTGTCTGAGGAAAACAAAAGTTGCCAACTTTTGGCCCCTAATCTCTGATTTTTGATCCTGGCAGATATTGTAATAGGTGGGTTAAAAGAAGGATTCAAAACTAACTAACTAACACTCTCTCTCTCTCTCTCTCTCTCTCTCTCTCTCTCTCTCTCTCTATATATATATATATATATATATATATATATATATATATATATATATATATATATATATAACAGGTTTATTTAGCTAAAGGAAGGAAAGGAAAAAGGGAATTAGGGGATACCTAACTTCTAACCCAAAACAGAGATTAAAACCCTTATACGTTCTATAATTATTCTAACCTAAATTCTTACAGTAGTAATTAAGGCTAGGGGTTTTGTAGGAAGAAGGACAAAAGCCAAAGAGTCTCACAACCAGGAGTCCTCTTTGAGTCAAGCAGCAGTCCTGGTAACAGCTCTGTTGAAATCCACTTGACAGCAGCAGCACTGGCAGCAACAGCAGCAAGGACAGGCAGAATATCAAGAAAGCCAAAGAAGAGGGAATCACTGGTTCTCTGGGTCTACCCCAGAAATACCAAATAGATACCCTCTTGGCTCTCCTCTCTGCTAGAGAAAAAGCAGCAGCCTCCCTCTATTCCAGAGGAGTCCACCAACTGCTCTCAGAAACTACCTGTGTGTTCAGTTCCCCAAATCCTGAGAGTTCTGTGTGGAATGTTGGTTTGCAGGATCTCTTGCTGTCAGCTTGTCCCTGTTAAAATCCCTTACTACAGTATCAAAGCCTTCCTTGGGATAAAGTTTGGAGGAATAGATGCTAGAGAGGTCTATTCTTACTGCTCTGTGAGTCACATCTAGGTAGACCCAAGTGGTCACACATAACTAGAGGCAAAATCAACATGCTCCTTACAAGTTATATTACCCCATTAATTCTATGAGGTCAGAGAATATGACATAACAAAACTTCGTATCACTTCCAAAGCTTAATACAGAGTTCTACACAGTAGATACTTAATGAAAATGAATTGAAATAAAATAAGCACCTAATTCATACTTTCTGATGATGATAGTAATGACTCTCCTTTGTAACTCCCAGAATTCCTCCTTGTCTCCTTTCCCCTATCCTAGTATCTATTATAACTATGTCAGCAGTTCTCCCACAGGATGAATCCTAAAAGATAGCTGGAGGCAACAAGTTCATCTAATGGGAGACTAATAACCCTACCTTCTATATATGCCTTGCCTGTGTATGCTGAACAAGGTGAGAAAGAGGACATTTCTGGTTTGAAGAAAGAAATAAGCATGGTATTGGGAAAAAAGCAGTTAACCAATGCTTTGATGAGAGTGTAAATGAAATTGTTCCAACCTGTCTTTATTTCTGTGTTGTAGATTTGGGGTTTTTTATTTTCTTGATAGAATGATTTCAAGTTTTACTCTTTTGAATTCATTTGATGTTTAGTTAATTTTGTTCAAATCCTTAATTTTTTCCCTCTTTGTATGTCTTTGCTTTTTAGGTGTGTTTCTTTCTTTCTTTCTTTCTTTCTTTCTTTCTTTCTTTCTTTCTTTCTTTCTTTCTTTCTTTCTTTCTTTCTTTCTTTCTTTCTTTCTTTCTTTCTTTCTTTCTTTCTTTCTTTCTTTCTTTCTTTCTTTCTTTCTTTCTTTCTTTCTTTCTTTCTTTCTTTCTTTCTTTCTTTCTTTCTTTCTTTCTTTCTTTCTTTCTTTCTTTCTTTCTTTCTTTCTTTCTTTCTTTCTGGCTTTTATTTATTTATTTATTAGACATTATTTTATTTGGTCATTTCCAAACATTATTCATTGGAAACAAAAATCATTTTCTTTTCCTCCCCCCCCTCCCACCACCTCTCCCATAGCTGACGCATGCTTCCACTGGGTATCACATGTGTTCTTGACTCGAACCTATTTCCGTGTTGTTGGTATTTGCATTAGAGTGTTCATTTAGAGTCTCTCCTCAGTCAAATCCCCTCCACCCTTGTAGTCAGGCAGTTGCTTTTCCTCCGTGTTTTTACTCCCACAGTTTATCCTCTGCTTGTGGATAGTGTTTTTTAGATCCCTGCAGATTGTTCAGGGACATTGCATTGTCCCTAATGGAGAAGTCCATTACCTTCAATTGTACCACCGTGTATCAGTCTCTGTGTATAATGATTTCCTGGTTCAGCTCCTTCCGCTCTGCATCACTTCCTGGAGGTTGTTCCAGACTCCATGGAATTTCTCCACTTTAGTATTCCTTTTAGCACAATAGTATTCCATCACCAACATATACCATAATTTGTTCAGCTATTCTTCAATTGAAGGGCATACCCTCATTTTCCAATTTTTGGCCACTACAAACAGTGTAGCTATGAATATTCTTGTACAAGTCTTTTTCCTTATTATCTCTTTGGGGTACAAACCCAGCAGTGCTATGGCTGGATCAAAGGGCAGACAGTCTTTTATCACCCTTTGGGCATAGTTCCAAATTGCCCTCCAGAATGGTTGGATCAATTTACAACTCCACCAGCAATGAATTAGTGTCCCTACATTGCTGCATCCCCTCCAGCATTCATTACTTTCCATAGCTGTCATGTTAGCCAATCTGCTAGGTGTGAGGTGATACCTCAGAGTTGTTTTGATTTGCATCTCTCTGATTATAAGGGATGTAGAACACTTTTTCATGTGCTTATTAATAGTTTTGATTTCTTTGGCTGAGAACTGCTGTTCATGTCCCTTGCCCATTTATCAACTGGAGAATGGCTTGATTTTTTGTACAATTGATTTAGCTCTTTGTAAATTTGAGTAATTAAACCTTTGTCAGCGGTTTTTATGAAGATTGCTTCCCAATTTGTTGCTTTCCTTCTGATTTTAGTTACATTGGTTTTGTTTGTACAAAAACTTTTTAATTTGATGTATTCCAAATTATTTATTTTGCATTTTGTGAGTCTTTCTAAGTCTTGCTTGGTTTTAAAATCTTTCCCTTCCCAAAGGTCTGACATGTATACTATTCTGTGTTCACCTAATTTACTTATAGTTTCCTTCTTTATGTTCAAGTCATTCACCCATTTTGAATTTATCTTGGTGTAGGGTGTGAGGTGTTGATCTAAACCTAATCTTTCCCACACTGTCCTCCAATTTTCCCAGCAGTTTTTATGAAATAGTGTATTTTTTATCCCAAAAGCTGTGTTCTCTGGGTTTGTCATATACTGTCCTGCTGAGGTCACTGACCCCGAGTCTATTCCACTGATCCTCCTTTCTGTCTCTTAGCCAGTACCAAATTGTTTTGATGACTGCTGCTTTATAATACAGTCTGAGATCTGGGACTGCAAGGCCCCTTTCCTTTGTATTTTTTTTTATTATTATTTCCCTGGATATCCTTGATCCTTTGTTCTTCCAAATGAACTTTGTTATGGTGTTTTCTAAATCAGTAAAGAAATTTTTTGGAAGTTCAATGGGCATGGCACTAAATAGATAAATGAGTTTGGGTAGGATGGTCATTTTTATTATATTGGCTCATCCTACCCTTGAGCAGTTAATGTTTTTCCAATTGTTTAAGTCTAGTTTTAGTTGTGTGGAGAGTGTTTTGTAGTTGTGTTCACATAGTTCCTGTATTTGTTTCAGGAGATAGATTCCTAAGTATTTTATTTTGTCTAAGGTGATTTTGAATGCAATTTCTCTTCCTAGTTCTTGCTGCTGAGCTGTGTTGGAAATATATAGAAGTGCTGATGACTTATGTGGGTTTATTTTTTATCCTGCAACTTTGCTAAAGTTGTTGATTATTTCGATTAGCTTTTTGGTTGAATCTCTAGGATTCTTTAAGTAGACCATCATGTCATCCGCAAAGAGTGATAACTTGGTCTCCTCCTTCCCTATTTTAATGCCTTCAATTTCTTTTTCTTCTCTAATTGCTTTTGCTAGTGTTTCTAGTACAATATTAAATAATAAAGGTGATAATGGGCATCCTTGTTTCACTCCTGATCTTATTGGGAATGCATCTAGTTTATCCCCATTGCAGATGATATTAGTTGATGGTTTTAGATATATACTGTTTATTATTTTTAGGAAAGACCCTTCTATTCCTATGCTTTCTAGTGTTTTTAATAGGAATGGGTGTTGTATTTTATCAAAGGCTTTTTCTGCACCTATTGAAATAATCATGTGATTTTTGTTGGTTTGCTTGTTGATGTGGTCAATTATGTGGATGGTTTTCCTAATATTGAACCAGCCCTGCATTCCTGGTATGAATCCTACTTGATCATGGTGAATGACTCTTCTGATCACTTGCTGGAGTCTTTTTGCTAGTATCCTATTTAAGATTTTTGCATCTATATTCATTAGGGAGATTGGTCTATAATTTTCTTTCTCCGTTTTTGGCCTGCCTGGCTTTGGGATCAGTACCATGTTTGTGTCATAAATGGAATTTGGTAGAACTCCCTCTTTGCTTATTATGTCAAATAGTTTGTATAGTATTGGAGTTAGCTGTTCTTTGAATGTTTGATAGAATTCACTGGTGAATCCATCAGGCCCTGGGGATTTTTTCTTAGGAAGTTCTTTGATGGCCTATTGGATTGCTTTTTCTGATATGGGATTATTTAAGAAATCTATTTCTTCTTCTGTTAGTCTAGGCAATTTATATTTTTGTAAATATTCATCCATATCACCTAGGTTGGTATATTTATTGCCATATAGTTGGGAAAAGTAGTTTTTAATGATTGCCTTAATTTCCTCTTCATTGGAGGTGAGGTCTCCCTTTTCATCCTTGATGCTGTTAATTTGCCTTTCTTCTTTCCTTTTTTAAATTAGATTGACCAGTACTTTGTCTATTTTGTCTGTTTTTTTAAAGTACCAGCTTCTAGTCTTGTTTATTAGCTCAATAGTTCTATCACTTTTGATTTTATTAATTTCTCCCTTAATTTTTAGGATCTCTAGTTTGGTTTTCTTCTGGGTTTTTTTAATTTGTTCGTTCTCAAGTTTTTTGATTTGCATTTCCAATTCCTTGATCTCTTCCCTCCCTAATTTGTTAATATATGCACTCAAGGATATGAATTTTCCTCTGAGTACTGCTTTGGCTGCATCCCATAAGGTTTGAAAGGATGTCTCACCATTGTCATTTTCCTCGACGAAATTATTGTTTCTTTGATTTCTTCTCTAACTAACTGATTTTGGAGTATCATATTATTTAATTTCCAATTAATTTTTGATTTGACTCTCCATGTACCCTTACTGATCAATATTTTTATTGCTTTATGATCTGAGAAGGCTGCATTTATTATTTCTGCTTTTCTGCATTTGGGTGCCATGTTTCTGTGACCTAGAGTATGATCTATTTTTGTGAATGTGCCATGTGGTGCTGAGAAGAAGGTGTATTACTTTTTGTCCCTATTTATTTTTCTCCATATGTCTATTAACTCTAATTTTTCTAAGATTTCATTCACCTCTTTTACCTCTTTCTTATTTATTTTTTGGTTTGATTTATCTAAATTTGATAGTGGTTGGTTCAAGTCTCCCACTAATATGGTTTTACTGTCTATTTACTCCTTCAAGTCTCCTAGTTTCTCCATTAGAAATTTGGATGCTATACCATTTGGTGCATACATGTTGATTAGTGATATTTCCTCATTGTCTATACTCCCTTTTAACAGAATATAATTACCTTCCCTATCTCTTTTGATCAGGTCTATTTGTGCTTTGGCTTTGTCAGATATCATGATCGCAACTCCTGCCTTCTTTCTATCAGTTGAGGCCCAAACGGTCTTATTCCATCCTTTAATTCTAACCTTGTGAGTATCAACCCGCCTCATATGTGTTTCTTGAAGACAACATATGGTAGGGTTTTGGGTTCTAATCCAATCTGCTATTTGTCTACGTTTTATGGGTGAGTTCATCCCATTCACATTCAAAGTTATTTTAGGTGTGTGTCTAATAAGTGAAAGATAGTGGAGTTTTGCTTTCTTATCTAATTTATTACTTTTTGGGTGGACTGACTAATCCATTCACATTTTAGTTATGCTTTTGCTAATTTTCTTTTATATTTGGCTCTAACTTTTTAATTGAATGAGAGTCTTTCTGTTATTTTTCTATAAAAATTCTATTTTGTCTCTTTAACTATGTTTGCTTTATCTAAGACAGCACTTTAAAATTCTTTTCTTCTAACTCTCAAGCCTTCTCCTCTTTCCCCAACTTGATAGTTTTACTTATTAGTACCTTTTATTTCTTTCCTCCCTATTTACCTAATTGTTCTTCTCGTCCCCCATGTTAAGTAGAATTTCTTTTGCTCTCTTGTACTTTAAGTTCTTTTTACTTTCTGCAAAATAAACTCAAAGACTCCAACAACTGTAAGGCCAAATATGAGGCCTCTCCTTTGTCCCTGCACTCCAAGCAACACCTCCCAAGTCAATACCTTTTCAGGAATGTGCTGGAACTTGCTCCAGTTTCTATAAAATTAGTCCTTTCTCAAACTGCTTGACTTTGTCAATGATCTTTGGCCAAGTTTCCTTAGCTTATCTGGATAACATAAAGGAGCAGAGATCTTGGAATGCAATATTACAATAAAGAATAATCTACCCAGAAAAACAGGGGGGAAATATATCATTAATGAAATAGGAAGCTTCTAAGCATTCATTATGAAAAAGATTGTGGTTGATTAGAAAATGCAAAATCCAAACACAGGAATCAAGAGAAACATAAAAAGGTAATTACAAGTGTGTACACACCATATAAATTTGTAAAGATGACAAGAAATGGCAATAGCCAAAGTTGGAGGAGTTGTGGGATGGAAGGTACATATTACATTGTTGATACAAGTGTGAAATGGTACTTTGAAAGCACTTTGGAATTATGCCAATAAATCAATTCAAATGTCCATACCCTTTAAACTAAAGGTGCCATTAATGACCTTGTACCCTGAGGAAGCCATTGATAAGAAGAAATTCCCCATTTACATCAATGTATTTGTAATCATTCTTCATGTGATACCAAAGAAATGGAAAGAAATTAGATGCCCACCAATCAAGGAATGGGTAAAAAATTGTGCCAAATGGATATAATAGAGTATTACAATGCTACAAGAAATGGTAAATTTGATGAAAGCAGAGAAACATGGAAATCTCTATTTGAAAGTGTCAAACTCAAATAGAAAGAAGGGCTATTAGAATACACAAAAAGACTTTTGGATGCCTCATATTGTCTTTGAAAACCATGTTAACATTATCTATATTTTATTGTAGTTTTCTTTATTTTGTTATTTACTAATATATTTTAATCTGGCTTGGGCCATGCTTGAAAAGGTTTGGGGCATATGTTTAATACCTCTAATCTACATGAACTGATGCAGAGAGACGTGTGCAGTCAACAGAACAACATAATCAGTGAAAATGGAAAATTCAAAAAAATTGAAAGCAGATGAAGCAAAATTCTAGAGATCAAGCATAATTTGAATGAAGAGATATCAGAGGACATTCCAACCTACCCTCTTTGTAAAGGTGGGAGGTTCACAGGTACATTGTACATGTTTTAAATCTCTCTCAATGCATTGATTGGTTGTTGATTTTTTCTTCTTTTACTTTTCTTTTTTTAAAACATAATACTATTTGTCACATGGGATAGCTTTCTGGTTGAGGGAGGAGGAAGGACATGGGGAAAACAACAGTGATACAAAAAACAAAAGATATGAATGAAAACAGAATTTTTTTCAAAGTGAACATTTGAAAAGGACTATACAAAGTTGAAACATTTACATTACATAAATGTTCCTGGGGTCAGTCAATAAACTTTTAAGCTGCTATTATGTGCTGGGGCTGAGCTAAGTGCTAAAAGAGATAGATACAAAGTATGGCACAAGAGAGTCCTGTTCTCAGATATTCATGGTCTAATGAAAATAACTATGTGTGAGGAAATTATATATAGGATAAACTGGAAATAATCAACAGAGGAAATGCATTAAAATTAAGAGAAGATGGGGAAAGGTTTTCTTTAAAGAGGGATATTTTATCTGGGACTTGGAGAAAGCCAGGGAAATCAGGAAGTAGAAATGAGGAAAGCATTCCAAGTATGAGGGATGGTCAATAAAAATGCCAGGTTGGAAAATGAGTGTCTTCTTTGAGGAAGTGCAAGGAGGCCTGGTACTTTAGAAGCTTTAACCCCAGGAAGAACACAAAGAGATTAAAGAATAAATAAATAAGGATATAGACCTTAAATCAGAGAACAAAAGTTCAGAATGGGCATAAAAGGAACAGAATTAATGAAGAAAATTAGGTAAAAAATCCTTCTTAGAAAAAGTTACAGAAAAAACCTAGCAAAAAGGTAGATTTGATATAGGGAAGGAGAATTCTGAAATAATCACTTGTGTGAGAGGGAAAAAAAAGAAGAGAGAAAGAATTAGAAAAATGGTTTGTTTCCCCAAAGCATTGCTTATCATCTAGTGTAATAAAAAGAGTTTTACACTGAAAAATCAAAGACCACATGTCAGAAACTTGTTAAACCAATGTCAAACAAGTGATTTAAATAAAGCCATTTTGAGTATTATGTCTTTTAAGGACATAAAATGAATATTATTTATTGTATATTAATACATTTCTTTGTTTCACTGTTTTAGTTAACGTATATGCCATGATAGATTTACTTTTATGTTTGAAAGCCACTCAAATTAGCATTTAGTCATAAAATGCAAGTAATGAGTCTTCTCCAAATCAAAAATCCATGAAATATTTTTGGTGATGTCAAGTAGGAATAGTATAATTAGTTTCCAAGGCCTTCCAACATTAAATAGAGTCTGTGCACTTATAGTGGGAGGAGTTATACTGAACTATATAGCTGTGGGATTTTTCTCATTTCATCACAAGGACTTAAAGAGGGGAATGGAACTTTGAGTGATTATCCATTTTCAATTTGCATGTGGCTTAGTGATCGGTATTGCAAAAAGTAACTTAAGCTGGTGTGCTCCATGTTTTCTAAGACATTGCAGTCTAATATTGGAACTTAACTTTTCCCCATCCACTTGTTTTTTGCTCCCCAGAGGAGCTAAATTAAGTCCAATGTCTTATGGGTTTGCATTTTAAACAATGATGAGATGATATAGAAGGAGGAAAATTATTTTTCTCCTGAAAGAAGAAATTAGCATTATATTGTGAACTTCTTGAAGGCAAGAGCAAGAGTCTTTTGTCTCTTTTTGTATATTCAACTTTTAGCAAAGTGTCTAGGACATAACATAGTAGGCACTTAATAAATGTTTATTGACTGATTAATTAAAATTAATTGAAAATGAGAGGAAAAAAGACCCCAAAAATCAAGAAATGAAGAGAAGTCAAAAGTTAGATATGAAGTTCAACCATTAGAATTCCCATTACTGAATCTGTCTCCTCACCCGCACCACTAGATTTCTTCCCATTTGTCAATATAGAAAGATCACAGAGATCAATCACTGACTCTTTTTGTGATCTTGGGTTAAGCCTTTTTATCTCTATGTTAATCTTAGTTGTTAGATAGTTAGACAAACTCTTGCCTTATCCTGCCTGATGGAAGTTGTCTAAGGACCTAGTAAACATAAACAAACAGACCTGTTTAATACATTGAACTACCAATGCCAGTTTAAATCTGAGTTCAAATCTGTCCTCAGACACTCAATGACTGTGTGACTCTGGGAAAGTCACTTAAATCTGTTTACTACATCTGTAAATTAAGTTAGAGAAGGAAATGACAAATCATTCTGGTATCTTTGCCAAGAAAACTCCACAAGGGGCAACTGTTAAAGTGGGATTGTTAAGGGGAAATAACAAGAGGGAAAACATCTAAATATTTTTAAGTTTATTGATGGGAAGGTTGAGAGGAAGGAAGGTAAAAGGATGAGGGAAGGTTCTTGATCTTAACCCCAAAACTAATTCCCTTAAAACTGTCTTAATGGCTAACATATCTATGTTAATTAAATTGTTTCCCCAAACACAATCTCACAAAATAAAGTCCAGTATATGAGCCAAGATCCCAGAAGAAATGTCCAAAGTAGGTCCAGCAGAGAAGTGATGGTTCTTCTTTGGTCTTCTGTCCAGCTGCCAGCAGCCAGTCCAAGAAGGTTTTCTCTCACTCAAGCTGGTATCTTCCAAAGGGCCAGAAACCTTGTAGACAGATGGAAATCTCCACTATCCTCCAAAAGCTTCCTCCAAGAGAGAGTTTTATACTTGGGACCTTAGAATCTTGACTCAGGCTCCCCATGTGACCTTCTGTCACATATCCCTGTCAATCAAATGGAAGTTCATTTTGCAAAATCCTTTTGCAATCTTCCTTTGCTTACTACAACATAAGGAGTTGGGACACAACAGAAATGACTGAACACTATACCAAGAGCAGAGCACAGCAGGGATAAATACTAAATCCCTTGATTTCCATGACCTTTGACATAAATATATGAGCAATTATAGTTCTGCATATTCTTTATTCTGTTTTGTTTTTTTTTAAATCCTTGCCTTCCGTCTTGGAGTCAATACTGTGAATTGGTTCCAAGGCAGAAGAATGGTAAGGGCTAGGCAATGGGGGTCAAGTGACTTGCCCAGGATTATACAACTGGGAAGTATCTGAGGCCAAATTTGAATCCAGGACCTCCAGTCTCTAGGCCTGGCTCTCAATCCACTGAGCTACCCAGCTGCCCCTTAATTTCACATATTCTTCTGAAGCTTGCTTTTCTTCCTAGCAGTGAGTTGAGTATTTTCTTCTTCACAGCATGATGGAATTTTAAAGCAAGAGGAAACCTTTCAGCCCCAAACCGAGCAGAAATCCCTTTTACAATAACCCAAAGAAGTAGCCATCGATTGTCTAGTGATGGAGAGCTTACTATCTTCTAAAATAGTTCATATCCTATTGAGATAGTTCTAAATATTGTGGTACTTTTCCTTACACTGAGCTGAAATTTACTTCCTGTAGCTTCTATTCAATGCTATTTTTGTTCTTTAGAGTCAAATGAATGAGTTAGCATTTAAAATATATTTTATGTAACATAACAATAATAAAATACATATGATTTGTTATAAATATGTAATAAATGTAATAAATATGTTTATCCAAGAGAAACAAATTCTCACATTAGTTATGTCCAAAAATTAATTGTCTTACTCTCTTTCCCCCCTTATCTCCAAACCTTCCCCCTCCTCAAGAAAGTAGGCAATATGATATAGGTTATACATATATTATCCCATAATACATATTTCCCTTTTCATCATGTTATGAAATGACACATATTGCTTACATAAATGAAGAATGGCATGTTTCAATATTTCTTCTTTGGCAGTGGATATCTTTTTTTTTTTGCCATGAATCATTTGGAGTTGTCTTGGATTTTTGCCTTATTGTTAATAGTTAAGTAATTCACAGTTGATCTCTGCACATTATTGTTGTTACTGTGTACAACATTCTCTTGGTTCTGCTCATTTCACTTTGTATCACTTTGTAGAAGTCTTTCCAGGGTTTTTTAAAATGATCATCTAATTTCTATTGCTTACAGCACGATAGTATTCCATTACAATAATATACCACAACTTATTTATTCATTCCCAAATTGATAGTCATCCCTTCAGTTTTCAATTCTTTGCCACCACAAAAAGAACTGCTATAAATATTTTAGAATTTGTAGTTTCTTTCCCGTTTTTCTTTGTCATTTTAGGAAATAAACCTAAACTTTTCACCACATGGCAGCCCTTCAAATATTTGAAAACATTGGTCACCTCTCACATTCATTTCAAGTTCTTCCTTGCTAGATTGAATACCTCCAGTTTCTTCAACCATCTTTCATATGACATGTTACTGTACATAAAAAAGTAAATGTTTCTGTACAAGAATTCTTTCAAAGAACTAGGGTAAAATTTAGTATCTTCAATACTACTATAATACAATGTGCCCCAATGGTCTAGAGACATTAAAAACTCTTGGAAGCAGCAGACATATAGTCATATACCATTTATTTTGCATTGTTGGGGGATTAAGAGCTTCTTGTAAGTAAATTTCCCAGAAGTATCAGAAAGTTACCCTTTTCAAGTGCTAATTTTAAAAAATGAATCTTAGCAGGCATTTTTCCAAATACATTATAATGTTAATTTCTGACTTCTTAAATGGAACTTGTTGAGGGTAACTGAACCTTTTCTGCCTTATTCATTTAAGATTATAAATATATGCACATATATACTTATATGTATATTTACTAGACAAGTCAGACATTCTCTTGTAAAGATTAAAAATGGGGAGTATGGCTATAGATTTAATGAATTAACCAGAAACGAGAAGGGAGAGAGAGAGAGAGAGAGAGAGAGAGAGAGAGAGAGAGAGAGAGAGAGAGAGAGAGACAGAGAGAGAGAGAGAGAGAGAGAGAGAGAGAGAGAGAGAGAGAGAGAGACTAGAGGTAAGTTGTTCAAAAGTTAAGATTAATATAGAGACTCCATTTTACTGACTAAGGCTTATATTTTTTTACCACAGCAATTACCTAGTGCAGTGATCATGAACCTATGGCACACATACCAAAAAGGACATGCAGTGCCTCTCTGTGAGCACACCTGCAGTCATCCCCCAGAGTTTGTTACTAGAAGACCAGAGGGAATTGGGACAGAATTTCTTCCCTTCTCCTCTTCATGTGCCTGAGGACCTTCCTCATTTCCCCCACCCCTCTGCCTAGCAGCACAATGGGAACACTTCCTTCCTCCCCTATCTGGGGTAAGGAAGAGGATTGGGAAGGGGGCAAGGTAGAGGGGTGGGCATGGCATTCCATCTCTAAAAGGTTTGCCATAACTGTACTAGTGCATCTCATTTCTCTCTGTCCCAGAAGCTCCATGCCTTTCCTTTCCATTCCCCTTTTTAAATTTGGCTAGCTCCTCTGTCTGTAACAATGGTGTATGTTGATGGGCAAGGGATGTACAGGGGACACTTAGGCTGATGTCAGACACCTACACTGATGCCAGATGTTAAGGCTGTAGACAAGGGATGCCAGGTCATTGGGGATGCTGTAAAGGGGAATGGAACTATTTTTCTTCACACACTCTGAATGTTTCAAGCAATTCTTTAAGACTAAGTTGCAGAGAAAGTTGCAACTTGTATTGCTAGAGAGTGTTTCCTCATATGGGAGTTTCTTATATAAATGAAATCACTGGGTCTAGTCCATAGTGAAATCCCTATCACCATGCTACTCTGAAATAGAATGATTTACTTAAATATTGTTAAGTTCACTTAGTAAATACTCATATGAGAACTAGAGGAGTCATTTGATCCGTAGGATCTAACATTTCCACTCATTTATCTCTATAGATTATCTCCCTTTTCCCCTCCCATTGCCAATTCATCACTTTATAGTTTAGTAAAAATAATTGACACTTGAAAAGAGTCTCCATTAGAAGAAAAAAAGGCATCACTGAAGTAGAGGAGGCGGAATCCATTTTGGAAACCCCTCAAGAGGATAGCAGCAGGAAGTGAATAGAATAAGCTTGTATATTACATTTATTGCATTCCACATTCTGTGCTAAATGCTTTGCAAATACTTTTTTTCCTAACAACACTCTGAGGTAGGTACTGTAATCCCCAATTCATAGCTGAGGAAACTGAGGCAAACAGATTTTAAGTATCTTGTGCAAGGTCACACTGCTAAGAGATGTCTAGACTTGAATTTAGATCCTACTTTTAGGTTCAGCAGTACCACCTAGCTATCTAACTCATAAAGAAAAGTAACAGTTGGGATTCAGTTAGAGGAATCTTCCGTTTGAGATTTCATATGGCGGTATTCATTTTGTTGTTGAATGTGAATGTTTTATGTCTATCAGACTTTGTATCAAAGCATTGAGTTTTTCATGTGCAGTATATGTGAGATACAAAACAATGAGAGCAAGTCCATATACAGACTATACATTTTTTCTCTTTCCTCCAAGAACTGTTCTGAATTTCTCAGAGAGATTTTGACCTAAATGGAGTTTAAAATACTATTCATCAATGTCCATACCTTTCTACCCAGGGATTCTACTACTGGGCATATTACTTCCAAGGAGGTCAAGGATAAAAAAGAAAGTCCTGGATATATAAAAAATATTTATAGTAGCACTTTTCATGGTAGCAAAAAAGTAGAAACAAAGTAGAAAATAAGGTTAAATAAATTTTGGTACATGAATGCAATGAAATATTCCTGTGCTATAAGAAATGATGTCTTCAGAGAAGCTTAGGGATACTTTTATGAACTGATGCAGAGAGAAATAAGGAGAACCAAGGAAACAATATACACATCAATGAAATAATCAAAACAAAGTACTGTGAAGTTATAATGGTTAATTAGAGATAAAAGAAGACACTCTCCTGCCCCACCACCCAGGCTTCTTTGCAGAAGTGAGTTCCATGGTTATGGAACACTGCATTTAATGTCAGAATTGTTTGATATGTTGGTTAATTTTATTGGATTATATATCTTCCTTTTAAAAATATTCTTTATTATTAAGGCTGACTTTGTGAGGGGGTTAAAGGAAGGATACAGTTAGAAATGTAGGTGGTATAAAAATAAAAAAGAATATTTATTTACAAAATAAAATGCTATTTCTCTCTATGGTTATTTATTTCAGAATGTTCTGTCTTTCACAATAATTATTTGTTCCTTTTCTATTCATAGTTAGCACTAGTTCATTTCTGGTAATTTTAGGGTTTGGGAGCAAGGACAGGAAATATTCACTTGGGAACAGTCTTTGAATTCCTGGACTGTGAATTGAGTCTGCATTCCAATTTAACTAAAACAGTACATAATTAATGGATTCAGCACTTTAGAAAATTTTAACATAGCTTTGTTTAGATATTTATATAACCTATCTTAGATTCACTCAAGGGATCTGGGCTCACATAGATGGGGTCTATTACTTTGAGCCTTTGATTCCTTATTCCAATTTCCATTTAACTTATTTTTAAATGTCCAAAATAAAGTTTGGGTATAAGATGTCTAAATTTCTTCAAGTGTAGATAATAGTGTTTCTAACTCCCACATAGGCACTCAAGGTACATTATTTAGATCAGATATGGAATAATGTTAGTGTGCACAGAAAATATATGACACTATTGAGTTAGTGGAGCACATGAATAAATAAAGAAATATGAAGCATTCAAGTAGCCCATCAGCAGGGACAGCTAGTTAGGTTTGGAGATGGAAGATACTGGGTCAAATTTGGCCTCAGATACTTCCAAACTATAGAACCTTGGGCAAGTCACTTAACCCCCATTGCTTAGCTCTTACTGTTCTTTTGCCTTGGAACCCATACTTAGTATCAATTCTAAGAGAGAGGTAAGGGTTTTTTGTTTAATTGCCTATCAGCTGGCCCTGTGAGAACACTGAACTTGGGAGTTACCTTCAGGGCAAGCTTTTGAGTTAATTTGAATTCCTTTTTTTTATAGTGTTCTCTCCAATCTTTCTAAGACTCAAAGTATCATCCTGGCACTTCAACTACTTTGAGGAGTTGTTGAATAATTAAGCTACCACTGCTATGATCTAATGCTCTAAGACACTGCTCCTGAGGGTAGGAGAGTATTCTTATCCCACCTTCTTGCTGCACTCCCAAAAAGTAAAGAAGGAAAAGGCAAAAAGGAAACCTTCGCGAGCAAAAGAAAGAGAAGAAATGAAATAAATTGGCTCTTATAATTTGCTTTTATGGACCATAGGGATGGACAATTAATTCTCAGTTTGCTACTCTTTAGATGGCAGCCCTAATCTCCAAAACCCAATCAGTACTGTGCTATTGGACATATTCACATCCCCAAAAGAGGTGCTCTTTAGTTGCCTCTCCAAACAATCATCCATTCTCTTTAATTTATAAGACTGATCTTGAGGCATTCCTCAAATTGGAGAGTGATGTTCTTTATTACTCCCTATTACATTTAATTTGAAACACCTAGTTTTATAGAGCACAAGATTAAGGTTTATTAAATGCAGCATAAAATAACTGCTTCTTGAACTAAATTATGCAGTTGAACCTTACCTACTGGTACATAAATGATTAGAGTTCATATATCAAATGGTTCTAGGCTTCTGTCCTCTTTGAGTTCTTGAAGAGAAGCAACAGACTACAGAGAAGACAGCAGAGGACAACAAACAAGCAAACACATCCAAACTTTAAAAAAATGGAAATTGGTCACAAGTTCTTCAAGAAATCAGGCTGGAATTTGAGTTAAAAAGATAGGAAAAACTTGGCAAGAAAAGTGGGAAATAGTTCAAAAAGAAAATAATAGTTTAAGAGATGGAATCTCCCACTTGGAAAAATAAGCTGAGAAATCAAATGAAATGATAAGCAAATTGAAGACCAGAAATGACCTGCTGGAAGTCATGAAAAGCAGTATAGAACAAACCAAAAAGGAAGATAAAAAAAGCATAGCTGAAAACCAGTCTTTAAAGACCAAAATTGGGCAAGTAGAAATTAATAATCTCACAGGACAACAAGATTAATAAAACTAAGTCAAAAGAATGACAAAATAGAAGGAAACATGAAATATCTCATGGAAAAAACAACTTATCTGGAAAACATATTTATAAGAGACTATTTGAGAATCATAGGTCTACCTGAAAACCTAGAAACAAACAGAAACCTTGACTACAAGAAATTATAATAACAAGAAATTATCCAAGAAAACTGCCCTGATATTCTTCAACAAGAGGGCAAAATAAACATTGAAAGAATCCATAGATCACTTTCTACATTAAATTCTCAAAAGGCAACCCCCAGGAATGTAATTGCCAAATTCAAGAGCTTCCGAGCTAAGGAGGAAATATTACAAGAAGCCAGAAAGAGACAATTCAGATATCAAGGAGAAGCAATCAGGATTTCATAAGATCTGGCAGCCTTCACACTAAAGGACCACAAGGCTTGGAATATGATATTCAGAAAGGCAAGAAAATTGGGTCTTCAACCAAGGATCACCTATCCATCAAAACTGACTATTTTCTTCCAGGGGAAAATATGGGCATTCAACAAAATAGAAGATTTCCAAATATTTCTAAAGAAAAGACCAGAAATAAATGGAAAAATTTGATATCCAAATACAATAATCAAGAGAAACATGGAAAAGTAAATAAGAAAGGGGGGAAATTATTTTTTTTTTCTTTAAGGGCTTCAAAAATGTCAAATTGTTTATATTCCTGTGTGGGAAAATGTTATTTGTAACTCTCAAAAATGGTATTCACTATCATAGTAGTTAGAAGAATTATTCATAGATAGAGGTTGGGGTACGAAGTGGTTTAAGATGATATGCAAAAAAAAAGAAAGAAAAAGGGGACTAGAAGATGACACCAAGAGAAATTTGAAGGAATAAGAAAAATAGGATTATCTATACCACAGAAAGAGGTGCCTGGGAAGGGAAGGGGAAGAATACTATTATAAGAAGAAGAGGAAGAGAGAGCTAATAGGTAATACTCAAACCTTACTCTCAGTGGAATCAATTCTGAGAGGGAAGAGCATCTAGATCCATTGGGGTATCAAATTCTGTCTTACCCTACAGGAAGTTGAGAGGGAAAACCAAGGCAGGGGATGGGGCAGGGAGTACAAAAAGGGAGGGAAAGAGAGGGGAGAGGGAATTTAATAGATTCTAAAAACATAAGATGGGTATAAGAAGGGATGGTGCTGAAAGGGAAGTAATATAAGGCTGGGGATTAGGGGGACTAATTAAAAGCAAACTACTGGTGTAGAAGGAAAGAGCTAAAGAAGAAAGGGCAGGACTAGGAGAGGAAACCAAAATGTTGGGAAATACACAGTTGATAATCATAACTCTGAATGTGAATGGATTGAACTCACCCATAAAACAGAAGCAAATAGCAGAGTGGATTAGAATCCCAAATCCTACCATGTATTGTCTACAAGAAATAAACATGAGGCAGATAGACACACAGGATAAAAGTAAAAGGCTGGAGCAAAATCTATTGGGCATCAACTGAGAAAAAGAAGGCAGGAGTCACAATCATGATATCTGACAAAGCCAAAATAAAAGTAGATCTGATTAAAAGAGGTAGGGAAGGTAATTACATCCTGATAAAAGGCATTTTAGACAATGAGGAAATATCAGTACTCAACATGTATGCACCAAATGGCATAGTGCCCACATTTCTAAAGGAGAAACTAGTGGAACTTAAGGAGGAATTATATAGTAAAACTATACTAGTGGGAGACCTGAACCTTCCTCTATCAAATCTAGATAAATCAAACCAAAAAATAAATAAGAAAGAGGTAAGAGATGTGAATAAAATCTTAGAAAAATTGGAATTAATAGATATGTGGAGAAAAATAAATAGGGACAAAAAGGAATACACCTTCTTTTCAATAGCACACAGTACATTTACAAAGATTTACCATGTACTAGGGCATAGAAACATGATAAACAAGTGCAAAAGAGCAAAAAATAATAAATGCAACCTTTTCCAGATCATAATGCAATAAAAATAATAATTAGTAAGGGTACATGGAGAGGTAAATAAAAATTAATTGGAAATTAAATAATATGATTCTCCAAAATCAGTTAAAGAACAAATCATAAAAACAATTAATAATTTCATTGAAGAGAATGACAATGATGAGACATCCTATCAAAATCAATGAGATGTAGCCAAAGCAGTACTCACTTGCATGTGCATATAGTATCTAAGTTTTTTCTCTCCTTTTTGTATTTGAAGCACATGTCAACAGTATTGAGATGATTTTTCTTTATTTTTTTATTTTACAGTAATATAAGTTTAAAATACATTCGTTCTAATATTAATGCATACCCAAAAAGCTTTAGACTATAAAAATGATGCCATTGATTGTTTAAAAAATTATAGGACTTTGCTTAATGATTTTGTCTGATTCCAGGAGAAGGTAATACAAAAAGAGCCATTGAACAGTGCCAAAGAAGCACAAAGCTAAACTGCATTGTGCCAATCATGCAAAAGGTCAAAGAGACCAACAAATCCCAATGAAATTTTGAGCCAAGACAAGGGAACTTGAATTTGTTTGCGGTTTGAGGTTGTAGCTGTTTTGACATATGTCAAAGGCAGGTCTTCCTTGGCCCACATTCTACCAAGTATCTCAAATTTTACTCTATCCTGGCTCCCATTTGCTCCTATAATCTAGTCCATTTTCTCTCTTATGGTATGACAACTTCCTGTAATTTTGTCTCCAAATGGGTAGGTGAAATATTACTGAATTTTTTCCTGCAGGCTTGTGGGATAGAAATTACTTTAATTGGGCCCTGATTCAAGGACCTGTTATCAATTTATTTTTCTTTTACTTAGAATTTTTTCATGTAAGACTTTGATAGTCTAAATTTCATCCAGAAGTTAACTTTTCTCTTTTATTTGGATTTTTTGATGTTTTTGATTTTTCTTTCCAATTGATTCATGTATCTCATAACTCAGCCATGCATCCCTAAGTGAACCCTGTGTTTTTCAATCACCCTCTTCAGGGGGCAATGTATTATTATTCTAAATTGCAAAGTTTAAATTCTTTTTGAGAGTAATTTTAGTTTAAGAAACATGCTACCTCTCCAAATCCAGAAAGTGAACTGTTTGGAGAAGGTACCATGAAGATGCCTACACAGACAACATGCTGCACCAGAAAATCCAGTGTAAACTTTGGGATATGGTGATTTGAACTGTGTGGGGTTGAATGCATTTGTTTTTGTATTTATACTCTTATGCTGAAGGGGACTGCCCCCTAAACTGGCTTTTTGCCAATGTGCCTAGCAATCATTAGTTTTGTCCTCTTTTCCTCTTATCCTCAAATTATTGTAATTTCAAAGTTGGTTAAGTTTACTAGATCCATTGGAGAGACTAGTCTTCCACGGATTGCAGGGGGTATATATAAATGAAAATCTGTTACCCTAAAAAAGAACTACATTTCCCAGGATCCCACTGACTTCCTGTCATTATGTACTTCCTGTAGACAGATGATATTAGCCAGTGGGTGTTCCTCTTGGACCTTTCTGGCATGATGAAAATGAACTTGGTGGAGTTGGTGGTAAGCTAAGTGCAGGGCTTTTAAATGGGTTGATCAGCCATGGGTACATGATCTTTATTTTGTATCTTCTTTATTCTTTGATTTCTAATGATCATTAATAAATCTCCTAAAATATAATATTTTAATTATTGAGACTAATTTTAATTTTACAAGGGGAAATTTATATCCTTGAGTACATGTATTAACAAATTAGGGAGGGCAGTGGTCAATGAATTGGGCATACAAATTAAAAAACTAGAAAGAGAAAAAATTAAAAATACCCAGAGAAAACTAAATTAGAAACCCTAAAAATTAAAGGAGAAATTAATAAAATCTAAAGTAAAAGAACTATTGAATTAATAAATAGGACAAGAAACTGGTACTATGAAAAAACAAAAAATAGATAAAGTACTGGTTAATAAAAAAAGGAAAGAAGAAAACCAAATTAATAGTATCAAAGATGAAAAGGGAAACCTCCCCTCTAATGAAGAGGAAATTAAGGCAATCATTAAAAACCAGTTTTCCCAATTATATGGCAATAAATATGGCAATCTAGATGATATGGATGAATATTTACAAAAATATAAATTGCTTAGATTAAGAGAAGAAGAAATAGAATACTTAAATAATCCCATATCAGAAAAAGAAATTGAACAAGCCAGATATACAACACTTGTTCCTATTGAAAACACTAGAAAGCATGGTAATAGAAGGAACTTTCCTAAAAATAATAAGCAGTATATATTTAAAACCATTGACAAGCATCATCTGCAATGAGGATAAATTAGAAGCCTTCCCAATAAGACCAGGAGTGAAACAAGGATGTCTATTATCACCTCTACTATTTAACATGGTACTAGGAACACTAGCAATAGCAATTAAGGAAGAAAAAGAAATAGAAGATATTAAAATAGGCAATGATGAGACCAAGCTAACATTCTTTGCAGATGATATGATGGTCTCTTAAAGAATCCTAGAGAATCAACTAAAAAGCTAGTGGAAATAATAATAATCAACAATTTAAAGAAACTTGCAGGACACAAAATAAACCCACATAAATCATCCACATTCCTATAGTTAGAAAGAGAAATTCCATTTAAAATCACCCTAGATACTATAAAATATTTAGGAATCCATCTGCCAAGACAAACACAGGAATTATATGAATACAACTACAAAACATTTTCTGCACAATTAAAACTACATTTAAATAACTGGAAAACATTAATTACTCATGGTTAAGATGAGCTAACATAATAAAAATGACAATCCTACCCAAATTAATTGACTTATTCAGTGCCATACCTATCAAGCTACCAAGAAACTACTTTACTGAATTAGGAAAAAAAAAAACAACTATAACAAAGTTCATTTGGAAGAACAAAAGTTCAAGAATATCAAGAGAAATAATGAAAAAAAATGTAAAGGAAGGTGGCCTAGCAGTACCAGATTTTATACTGTACTATAAAGCAGTGGTTTAAATCAAAACAATATGGAACTGGCTAAGAGCCAGGAGGTAGAAACAGTGGAATAGACTTGGAGTAAATGACCTTAGCAAGACAGTGTATGATAAACTCAAAGATACCAGCTTTGGGGACAAAAATCCACTATTTGACAAAATCTGATGGGAAAATTAGAAAACAGTATGGGAGAGATTATGTTTACATCAACATCTCATATCCTACACCAAGAAAAATTCAGAATATAAAGAAGGAAACCATAAGTAAATTAGGTGGACACAGAATAGTATGCTTGTCAGATCTTTGGAAAAGGAAAGATTTCAAGACTAAATAGGAGTTAGAAAAAAATTACAAAATGTAAAATAAATAATTTGATTACATTAAATTAAAAAGGGTTTATACAAATAATACCAAATGCAGCCAAAATTAGAAAGGAAGCAACAAATTCGGAAAAAATCTTTATAACAAAAATCTCTGACAAAAGTTTAATTACTCTAATATATAAGGAGCTAAATCAATTGTACAAAAATAAAATCAAGCTGTTCTTCAGTTGATAAATGGGCAAAGGACATGAATAGGCACTTTTCAGACAAAGAAATCAAAACTATCAATAAGAACATGAAAAAATGTTCTAAATCTCTTATAATTAGAGAAATGCAAATCAAAACAACTTTGAGATAACACTTCACACCTAGCAGATTGGCTAACATGATAGCAAGGAATGTAATAAATGTTGGAGGGAATGTGGCAAAGTTGGGACATTAATGCATTGCTGACGGAGTTATGAATTGATCCAACCATTCTTTTTTTTTAATTAAAAAATTTTTATTTGGTCAATTTCAAACATTATTCCTTGGTTACAAGAATCATATTCTATCCCTCCCTCCCCTCCCCCTCCCCCTTCCCTTAGCTGATGCACAATTCTACTGGGTTTTACATGTGTCCTTGACCTATTTCCATGTTATTGATGTTTGCATTAGGACATTCATTTAGAGTCTATATCCACAATCATATCCCCTTTGACCCCTGTAATCAAGCAATTGTTTTTCTTCTGTGTTTCTACTCCCAAAGTTCTTTCTCTGGATGTGAATAGAGTTCTTTCTCATAAGTCCCTCAGAATTGTCCTGGATCATTGCATCGCTGCTAGTAGAGAAGTCCATTACCTTCGATTGTACCACAGTGTATCAGTCTCTGTGTACATTGTTCTCCTGGTTCTGCTCTTTTCAGTCTTCATCAATTCCTGGAGGTCGTTCCAGTTCACATGGAATTTCTTTAGTTCATTATTCCTTTGAGCACAATAGTATGCCATCACCAACATAGACCACAATTTGTTCAGCCATTCTCCAATTGAAGGGAATCCCCTTATTTTCCAATTTTTTTGGCCACTACAAAGAGTGCAGCTATGAATATTCTTGCACATGTATTTTTTCTTATTATCTCTTTGGGATACAAACCCAGCAGTGCTATGACTGGATGAAAGGGCAGATAGTCTTTTAGTGCCCTTTGGGCATAGTTCCAAATTGCCCTCCAGAATGGTGATCCAGAAATAGATCTTGATCTTTTAGATCTTTTAGACATGTAAGATAGATCTTTTACATATGTAAAATCCAGTGGAATTGCTTATTGGGTATGGGAGGGGAATGGGAGAAGGATAGGGAAAGGATATGAATCATGTAACCATGGAAAATATTATTAATTAATCAATTAAAAAAATTAAAAAAATAAATAAGAGGAAAAAAGACAAAAGGTAAGGTTTTTTAAAGAGTATATTGTAGCTGTATTCATATGTCTATCTTGGTAGGTAGACGTCTAAGTATTTCATATGTTCTGTAGTAATATTAAATGGAATTTTCCTGTCTATCTCTTCATAATGGTTTTTGCTGCTAAATACTGAGTTATATGGATTTAGTTTATGCCCTATAACTTTGCTAATGTTTTTAATTGATTTAATTATTTTTACTTGCCTTCTAGGGTTCTCTAAGTAAACCATCTTATCATATGCAAACTGTTTTAATTTTATTTCTTCTTTGTCTATGCTTATTTTCTTAATTTCTTTTTCTTGTCTTATTGCTTGAGATAGGATTTTTAGCATTCTATAGTGGTGATAATGGATATCCTTGTTTTAACTCTGATCTTATTGTCAAGAACTCTAAAGGCAATTAAATATAATGCTGTCTCTTGATTTTAGAGAAGTAATGCTTATCACAATTAGGAAAGGGCCATTGATTCCTTTATTTTCTGGAATTAATAGAAATGGCTATTATTTTGTCAAAAGGTTTTTCAGTATCTAATGATGTTACAGGATTTTTGCTATTCTTATATTACTAAATCGTTATGTTAACATGATGTTAATACTTTTAATAATATTGAACCAACCTTGAATTCCTGGTATGAACTCAACTTGGTCAAAATATATAATTTTTTTTGATATGTTACTATGGTCTCTTTGCTAATATTTTACAAAATTTGGGGGTGGTAAATATAGTAATGGAGAAATTCAAGTATGGTAAAAACAAAAGATAGCAATAATAATTATTTTTAAAAAAGATCATCAACAATCTGTTCTGTATATATCCTGTTTATATCTAGGTTTGGTTTTGTTTTTTGAAAATCTGCACTTCCCAAGTATTTCATCAACGATTCCCCCCTCCATTTTTCTTTCTCCCCCCCTTTCTCCATATCATCTTAATGCCCCAGTCTTTCCCTATGAGTGATTCTTCTAATTACTCTAATAATGCATACAATTTTTGAGAGTTACACATTACATTTTTTCCCAGGTATTTCAAACAGTACTTTGCGATATTAAATGCTTACCAAATGTTTGTTGATTTTACATGATTGCTCATCTCCCTCATTAGAATGAGAATTCCTTGAGGACAGTGGCTGATTTGACCTTTCTTTTTATTTATAACACTTAGCACTTTGCCTAGTACATGGTAAGAGCTTAATAAATGCTTTTTTTGACAGTCTGAAAGGGAAACCAGATACTGATGTGACAGATTTCTTTCTCTGGGTATATGGCCTGGATTTAGTTAGACCCTATACCACTTGAGGGCCAAGATTTAGAGTATATTTAAGGAATCTCAATAGTGAGGACGTGTCTGGCAGATTCAATTGAACATTCTTTTTTTTTTTTTAAGTTTTTAAAACATTATTTTATTTGGTCATTTTCATACATTGTTCATTGGAAACCGATCATTTTCTTTTCTTCCTCCCAAACCCCCCTCCACCCCTTCCCTAGCCAAGGCACGATTAGTCTAGGTATCACATGTGTCCTTGCTCTGAACCCATTTCCTTGTTGTTGGTATTTGCATTAGCTTCATTTAGCTAATTTAGCTTCTCACCTCGATCATGTCCCCTCAACCTCTGTAGTCAGGCAGTTGCTTTTCTTCAGTGTTTTTATTCCCTCAGTTTGTCCTCTCCTTGTGGATAGTGTTTTTTAGATCCCTGCAGATTGTTCAGGGACACTGCATTGATACCAATGGAGAAGTCCATTACTTTCAATTGTACCACAGTGTATCAGTCTCTGTGTAAAATGTTCTCCTGGTTCTGCTTCTCTCACTCTGCATCAATTCCTGGAGGTTGTTCCAGTTCACTTGGAATTCCTCCACTTTATTATTCCTTTTAGCACAATACTATTCCATCACCAAAATATACCACAATTTGTTAAGCCATTCCCCAATTGAAGGGCATCCCCTCATTTTCCAATTTTTTGCCACCACAAAGAGCGCAGCTATGAATATTCTTGTACAAGTCTTTTTCCTTATTATCTCTTTGGGGTACAGACCCAGCAGTGCTATGGCTGGATCAAAGGGCAGACAGTCTTTTATTGCCCTTTGGGCATAGTTCCAAATTGCCCTCCAGAATGGTTGGATCAATTCACAACTCCACCAGCAAAGAATTAATGTCCCTACTTTGCCACATCCCCTCCAGCATTCATTACTTTCCTTTGCTGTTATGTTAGCCAATCTGCTAGGTGTGAGGTGATACCTCAGAGTATTTTTGATTTGCATCTCTCTGATTATAAGAGATTTAGAACACTTTTTCATGTGCTTATTAATAGTCTTGATTTCTTTAACTGAAAATTGCCTATTCATGTCCCTTGCCCATTTTTCAATTGGAGAATGGATTGATTTTTTGTACAACTGGTTTAGCTCTTTATAGATTTGAGTAATTAGACCTTTGACAGAGGTTTTTGTTATGAAGATCATTTCCCAATTTTTTGTTTTCCTTCTAATTTTAGTTACATTGGTTTTGTTTGTACAAAAACTTTTTAATTTGATGTAGTCAAAATTATTTATTTTGCATTTTGTGACTCTTTCTAAGTCTTGCTTGGTTTTAAAATCTTTTCCTTCCCAAAGGTCTGACATGTATACTATTCTGTGTTCACCTAATTTACTTATAGTTTCCTTCTTTATATTCAAGTCATTCTCCCATTTTTAGTTTATCTTGGTGTAGGGTGTGAGGTGTTGATCCAAACCTAATCTCTCCCACACTCTCTTCCAATTTTCCCAGCAGTTTTTATCAAATACTGGATTTTTGTCCCAAAAGCTGGGGTCTTTGGGTTTGTCAAAGACTGTCTTGCTGAGATCATTTACCCCAAGTCTATTCCACTGATCCTCCTTTCTGTCTCTTAGCCAATACCAAATTGTTTTGATGACCGCTGCTTTGTAATATAGTTTGAGATCTGGGACTGCAAGGCCACCTTCCTTTGCATTTTTTTCATTATTTCCCTGGATATCCTTGATCCTTTATTCTTCCAAATGAACTTTGTTATGTTTTTTTTCTAATTCGGTAAAAAAGGTTTTTGGTAGTTCAATGGGTATGGCACTAAGTAAATTAATTTGGGCAGGATTGTCATTTTTATTATGTTAGCCTGTCCTACCCATGAGGAATCAATGTTTTTCCAATTGTTTAGATCTAGTTTTAATTGTGTGGAGAGTGCTTTGTAGTTGTGTTCATATAGTTCCTGTGTTTGTCTCGGCAGATAGATTCCTAAGTATTTTATATTGTCTAGGGTGATTTTAAATGGAATTTCTCTTTCTAATTCTTGCTGCTGAAATGGGTTGGAGATATATAGAAATGCTGAGGACTTATGCAGGTTTATTTTGTATCCTGCAACTTTGCTAAAGTTGATTATTTCGACTAGCTTTTTGGTTGATTCCCTAGGATTCTTTAAGTAAATCATCATATCATCAGCAAAGAGTGACAGCTTGGTCTCCTCATTGACAATTTTAATACCTTCAATTTCTCTTTCTTCTCTAATTGCTACTGATAGTGTTTCTAGTACAATATTAAATAATAAAGGTGATAATGGGCATCCTTGTTTGACTCCTGATCTTATTGGGAAGGCTTTGAGTTTTTCCCCATTGCAGATGATGTTTGCTGATGGTTTTAAGTATATACTGTATATATTATTTTTAGGAAAGGTCCTTCTGTTCCTATACTTTCTAGTGTTTTCACTAGGAATGGGTGTTGTATTTTGTCAAAGACTTTTTCTGCATCTATTGAGATAATCATGTGATTTTTGTCGGTTTGCTTGTTTATATGGTCAATTATGTGGATGGTTTTCCTAATATTATACCATCCTTGCATTCCTGGTATGAATCCTACCTGGTTGTAGTGGATAACCCTTGTGATGACTTGCTGGAGTCTTTTTGCTAGTATCCTATTTAAGATTTTTGCATCTATATTCATTAGGGAGATTGGCCTATAGTTTTCTTTCTCTGTTTTTAACCTGCCTAGCTTTGGGATCAGTACCATGTTTGTGTCGTAAAAAGAATTTGGTAGAACCCCTTCTTTGCTTTTTCTGTCAAATAGTTTGTATAGTATTGGGGTTAGGTGTTCTTTGAATGTTTGATAGAATTCATTTGTGAATCCGTCTGGACTGGGGATTTTTTCTTAGGGAGTTCTTTGATGACTTGTTCAATTTCTTTTTCTGATATGGGGTTGTTTAGGTAATTTATTTCTTCTTCTTTTAGCCTAGGCAATTTATATTTTTTAAGTATTCATCCATATCATTTATATTGCCATATTTTTTGCCATATAATTGGGCATAGTAGTTTTTAATGATTACCTTGATTTCCTCTTCATTAGAGGTGAGGTCTCCCTTTTCATCTTGGATACTGTCAATTTGGTTTTTTTCTTTCCTTTTTTTAATTAGACTGACTAGTACTTTGTCAATTTTATTTGTTTTTTCAAAGTACCAGCTTCTAGTCTTATTTATTAAATCAATAGTTCTTTGACTTTCAATTTTATTAATTTCTTCTTTGATTTTTAGGATCTCTAATTTAGTCTTCATCTGAGGGTTTTTAATTTGTTCACTTTCTAGTTTTTTAATTTGCACGCCCAATTCATTGACCTCTGCTCTTCTTAATTTGTTTATATATGAACTTAAGGATATAAATTTCCCCCTGAGTACTACTTTGGCTGCATCCCATAGGTTTTGAAAGGATGTCTCACCATTGTCATTTTCTTCAATGAAGTTATTAATTGTTTCTACAATTTGTTCTTTAACTAGCTGATTTTGGAGAATCATATTGTTTAATTTCCAATTAATTTTTGATTTATCTATCCATGTACCCTTACTAATTATTATTTTTATTGCATTGTGGTCTGAGAAGGTTGCATTTATTATTTCTGCCCTTTTGCACTTGTTTGCAATGATTTTGTGCCCTAGTACATGGTTAATTTTTGTGAATGTACCATGTACTGCTGAAAAGAAGGTGTATTCCTTTTTGTCCCTATTTATTTTTCTCCATATGTCTACTAACTCTAGTTTTTCTAAGATTTCATTTGCTTCTCTCACCTCTTTCTTATTTATATTTTGATTTGATTTATCTAGTTCAGATAGGGGAAGGTTCAGATCTCCCACTAGTATAGTTTTTCTATCTATTTCATCCTTGAGCTCCTCTAGTTTCTCCTTTAAAAATTTGGATGCTCTGCCATTTGGTGCATACATATTGAGTATAGATATTTCCTTGTTGTCTATACTGCCTTTTATCAGGATGTAATTACCTTCCCTATCTCTTTTAACTAGGTTTATTTTTACTTTGGATTTGTCCGATATCATGATTGCTACTCCTGCCTTCTTTTTATCATTTGATGCCCAATAGGTTTGGCTCCATCCTCTTACTTTCACCCTATGCATATCTACCTTCCTCGTGTGTGTTTCTTGCAGACAGCATATGGTAGGGTTTTGGATTCTAACCCACTCTGCTATTCGCTTGCGTTTTATGGGTGAGTTCATTCCATTCACATTCAGAGTTATGATTACTAGCTGTGTATTTCCCAGCATTTTGATTTCTACTCTTGGTCCTGCCTTTTCTTCTTTCACTATTTCCTTCTATACCAATGTTTGTTTATAGGCAGTCCCCTCCCTGTTCCCCCCCTTATTTTACTTCCCTTTCTACCCTCCTCCCTTCTTATTCCCTCCCTTATTTCCCCCTGTAGTCTTTTTAAAATTTTCCCACCACCCTCTCCCTCCCTTGTACTGCTTCCCTCCCCACCAGTCTGTTTTTTTACCCTTCTACTCCCTTATAGGGCGCAAATCTATTCTCTTCCCCAATGGATTGGATTGTTCTTCCCTCTTTGGGTCAGTTTCAAAGTATGTAAGAGTTGAGTATTTCCTATCTCCAACCTCTTTACCCTTCCAGTGTATCGATGTTCTCCCCTCTCCCCCCCCCATGAGCTTCTTTGTGACATATAAATTTACCCCCATTTGTTTCTTTTCCCATTTCTTTTAGTCATAACCTCTTTTCTTTTTTAGCTTTAGTCATGTATATATATATATATATATATATACACATGTATATGTATTTATGCATGCATATATCTATATACCTATTTATGTCTTGTCCTTTCATCCTATACAGTTTGTCACTGTTCCCTCTGAGTGTAATTCTTCTAGCTGCTCAGGTGATAGCAACAGTTTTTAAGAGTTGCCAATGACCTCTTTTCTTATAGGGATACATGTCATTTTAACTTATTGAGTCTCTTAAAATTTGTTGTTGTTGTTGTTGTTGTTGTTTTTGTTGTTGTTTCCCCTCTTTTTAAATTACCTTTTGATGGTTCTCTTGAGTTCTGTGGTTGGACTTCAAATTTTCTGTTCAGGTCTGGTCTTTTACTTATGAATGCTTGGAACTCTTCTGTTGTGTTAAATGACCATACTTTCCCCTGTAAGAGTATAGTCAGTTTTGATGGGTATTTTATTCTTGGCTGTAGACCTATTTCCCTTGCTTTCTGGAATATCGTATTCCATGCCTTTTGGTCCTTCAGTGTGGATAAAGACAGATCCTATGTTATCCTCACCGTGTATCTGAATGTATCTGAATATCTTCTGATGTATCTGAATGGCTTCTTCTTGGCAGCTTGTAATATCTGCTCTTTCATCTGATTGTTTTTGAATTTGGCTATAACATTTCTTGGTGTTGTCAGTTGGGGATTAAATACAGGGAGTGATCTATGGATTCTTTCAATCTCCACTTTCCCCTCTTGTTCTAGGATCTCGGGACAGTTTTCCTGGATAATTTCCTCTAGTATTATGTCCAGGCTTTTTCTTTTGTCGTGGTCTTCTGGTAGTCCAATTATTCTTAAATTGTCTCTTCTTGAATGATTTTCTAAATCGTGTGTTTTGTGAATGAGATGCTTCACATTTTCCTCAATTTTTTTCATTCTTTTTGTTTTGTTTTATAGTATCCTGCTGCCTTGTGAGGTCACTAGATTCTAGTTGTTTTATTCTGGTTCTTAAAGATTGGATTTCATCTCTGGCTTTTTGGTCGTCTTTTTCCTTCTGGTCTGATTTTCTTTGAAGATTGTCTTTCATCCTCTTTACCTCATCTTTCATCTCCTTTGCCTCATTTTCCAGCTGGATGATTTTGGCTTTCAGGACACTGTTTTCTTGTTTTAGTTCAAGTGCCTCTGTTTCCAGATGACTTATCTTAATTTTTAAGTTCTTTTCCCAATTGTCTTCAGCCTCTCTTAGCTGTGTTTTGAGTTCTTCCACAGCCTGTATCCAATTAGCTGGGATTTCTGGTTTATCGTTTGCTGATCTCTCCCCCTCTGTCCCATTTGCTGAGTAGTAGCTGTCTATTGTAGTTTCTTTCTTCTTTTTCTGTTGTTTGTTCAAATCCACCCCTTCTTTACTCTCCGTATTTGTCTGTGCTCTTGTTCCTCTCATTTTTTTGTTTTTTTTGGGGGATTTCTATCGGTCTCCCCTCTTGGAGCTTTAACCGAAGATCTCTTGGTGTTTTCTCTGGGGGAGGGTTTTTGGGGGTTTGAGCTTTCCTGTCCTCTGGAGGCTTTTGATTGGCTTAAAGTTCAGCAGTCAATGAGGATGGGTGGGGAGCCTGGGCTTCCCTGCATTCTGGAGACTTTTGATGGGATTGAGTTCAGCTTAGTTGGGCTGGGTTTACTCTGAGTTTTAAACTTCCTGGACGGCTGGAGCAAATATGGAGGATCTCCAAAGCTCTGACCAGGCTGCCAGGTCTATGCTCCTTCTAGGCTGCCATCTTGACTCTGCCTCTAGGTTTCTGTTTTTTTCAGAAGACCCTGCTCTCTAAGGGGGGAGGTGGGTGGCTTCCCTGGGCTCTGAGGGCTCCTGATGGGATTAGGTTCACCTGGTTTGGACTGAATGAGCCCTGAAGCAAAAAACCTCTTCCTCCACAATCTATGTTGAATGCCTGGAGACTGGCCCAGGTTGTTTTCAAGGTAAGCCCTTCGATGGCCCTGAGATTTTTGTTCTTTCAGAAGCTCTGAGGGCTCCTGATGGGATTAGGTTCAGGTGGTGTGGGCCAAATGATCCCGAGCCAAAAAAAAGAAAAAAAAACCAACTTCCTCCTCCACAGTCTATGTTGAATGCCTGGAGACTGGCCCAGGTTGTTTTCAAGGTAAGCTCTTCAGAGCAACCCCTTTGCTGGCCCTGAGTTTTCTGTCCTTTCAGTAGCTCTGAGGGCTCCTGATGGGATTGGGTTCAGCTGGTGCCCTAAAGCTGGGACCTCTCTTGAGACTCAGATGGAAGGACCCAGCCAGGGGGCTACAGGCTTCCCCCTTCTCTCTATGTTTCCCTGCCGTTTGGGTTGGGTGCCCCAGAGACGGGCTCAGGTTGCTTTCAAGGTGAGTCCTCAGAGCCCTGAGGTTCCCGATGCTGCCGTGGGATCATCACTCTGGGTTGGGGGGGATGGGTCATGGGACCTTCCTTCTGCCTACCCCTTAGATCCGAGTGATCTAGGGTTCTGGCTTTTGGGGTACAGTACCTTTTGATCCAGGTCCAGGAGGAGGGTTCCCCAGGTCTATCCTGTTGTTCAGCTTGAATTTCGGTGTCCTAGGAGCACTCCGTTTGTGATCGGTAAGGAAGGGTTTCCAAGGTCTGAACTTTCACTGCTTCTACGCCGCCATCTTGACTGGAAGTCTCCCAATTGAACATTCTTAAATCATCTGTCATGTGGAAAGAAGGCAGCATAATTGTAGTTTTTAGAATTCTGGACTTGGAGGTAAGACGATCTGGGTTGAAATCTGGATTTTGACACTTATTAGCTATGTGCCCCTCAACAAGTCACTTAACCTCTAAATGCTCCAAACAACACCCTAGTATTCACCTCCCAAGTCACACACAGATTTTAATCCACTTTGTAGGAGGGAGTTGCTATAGTTCTCCTCACTGAGGAAATTACAGATCCTTTATGTTTTATTCTATGTAAGGCTCTATCCCTAATAAAAGGCAGCACATTCGATCCTCACAGTAACCCTTTGAGATGGATATTGTTATTTTCCTTTACAGATGAGTAAACTGAGGCTTAGAGAATCTAAGTAACTTGTTTTTTCTACTATACTGTCTTGATCCTCTGCTAGGCACTATGGGGATTCAAAGCTAATATTTATAATAATGATGACATACCATTTACATATCATTTTAAGATTTGCAAAAGCACTTTATAAACATATCTCATTTAATCTTCATAACAGCCCTACTATTATTATCTTCATATTACGGATAAGGAAAGACAGGCAGAAAGGTTAAAAGACTCATCCACAGTTACCTAGCCAGTAAGAAACTGAGATGGGATTTGAACTCAGGTCTTCCTAAAGCCATCTCCAGCATTCTATCCACTGTACCACTTAGGTCCTCAATTCTAAGGAATTTAAGATTCCAGAGGCCTCTGCCTTGGCTATGATATGTATCCAAATAAGCAGGCTTTAAAGTGAAGGATAACAGCAAAAGAAAGCCAGACAAAATGTGATGATAAATTGGAGGAGTGGTCATGGAAAGCTTCATGGAGATGGTAACATCTGATTTGGCTTTCAGTGCTACATATCCAAGGGTAGCTAAGTTAGCACTGTGGATAGAGTGCTAGATCTGGAGTTCAAATCTAGCCTCAGACACACTACCAATGGGACCTCCAGTAAGTCACTTAAGCCTGTTGATTTCTGTTTCTTCAGTTATAAAATGAGCTGGTGAAGAAAATGGCAAATCACTCGAGAGTCTTCATGGAGAAAACCACAAATGGGGTCATGATGAGTTGGACATGACTGAAATGACTGAATAACAATGGCAGATGACTCTAGTAAATTCCTTTGAGATTGATCAGTGGGAATCGCTTTCATGACAATTGTGGCAGAAAGGAAGACTGAGACAAGGGGAGAAAGAAGAGGTCATGATGAAGGGTTTAAGGAATGTCTTCACTTTTTAGGGTCCATGCAGGAAAGTACCTGTTTTTGTGTGGGTCGATAGATAAGCTCTAAGGCAGACTAGTGTATGTACTGGACTGGCAAGTTTCTTCCTTACTCTGAACCTCAGATTCCTAAGGAGAGTGGACTAGATGATTCCAGAATCGTAGACTGCACGTATGGGATTTGCTGACTCCATGCACCTGTGAGCTCCCTGAAGCCAGAGATGATGGATTATACCTTGCACTGGCAAGCTAGCACACAGAAGGGCTCAGAGTATATATAACTGACTGTCCGAAATGCAGGCAGGACAAAAGAAGTCTGTGGCCTGCAATGCTGGGGCCTCATCATATCTTGTAAAAATCACACATAATGATTTTGGAAGGCCACAGGCACCCTCTAAGGTGCTGGGTGGTGGGAAAAGTAAAGGGAATCAGGTCCTAGAGTTATTGTCCCAGCTGGCAAAGGGAGATTATGAATTCTTGCCCCCAGGGACTGTCAGCTGATTTTTCAATTTTTTAAGAAATCAACTTTTAGGCAAGCCAGAGCAACACTGAATGTCACATTATATCAAATCACAATGGCACCTTCTTGTCTCTAGAGAGCTCCCTTAGAGATGTTGATGGAATTACCTGGAGAGAATTTATTCCCAAGTCCTTTGGTGAAATTCATGTGTGTGCAAAAGGGCACTATCTCCTGATGATTTTGAGATATCTCTGGGTATATTAATTGCTACTTGTTTTGCTTAACTTTCAGCTGCACAAATGAATATAAATAAGGAATGAAGGTAGAATGAGTAATAGATTAAACTCACAAAGACTTGATACTGAATTCTGACTCTGCTGTACGACCTGACCACGTCACAACTTGTCTAAGCCTAATTTTGCTTATCTGTATAATGGGGGTGATAGATAGCATTTCTAGGCCTATAGCCAAATCAAAGAAAGCAGAAAAGAATCTGAGTATTCAAAAATATTTATAGCAGCTCTTTTCTGAAGCAACAAAGAACTGGAAACTGAGGGGTTGTCTATCAGTTGGAGAACAGCTATGTAAATTATTGTATCTGAATATCATAAAAAACTACTATGCCAAAAGAAATAATAAAAGGGATGATTTCAGGAAAACCTGGGAAGACTCTATGAATCGATTCAGGGTGGAGTAAGCAGGACCAAAACAATTTATATGACAACAATATGCTGTTCAGTTATTTTCAATCATGCCCTACTTTCTTGTGACCTCATTTGGGATTTTCTTGCAAAGGTCCTAGAATGATTTGCTATTTCCTTCCCTATCTCATCTTACAGATGAGGAAATTGAGGCAAATGGGGATAAGTGACTCGATCAGGGTCACATAACTAGTAAGTATCTGAGGCCAGATTTGAACTCATGAAGATGAGTCTTCCTGATTCTAGACCCAGTGCTTTACCCACTGTGCCACCTAAATTCCATGACAACAATATTGGAAGATGGATAACTCTGAATGACTTAGAACTCTGATCACAGTGATTTACTTTGATGCCAGATATAACCCACTACACATGAAGTCTTGTTACAAAGGGAACAGTTGAAAACATCCTGACAGATGATGGACCAAGGTCTAAAACAGGACATACTATTTTGGCTACAGCCAAGGCAGGAATTTTTTTCTCTTGATCTTGCACATTTCTTACGTGGGTTTTGTTTGTTTATTTTCCAGTGTTAAAAAAAAAAACCAAACAGCAAGAAAAGAGCAAAATTTATAACAAGGCACTAATCCCTTCTTGCCTTGAGCTAGCATGAAGTCCAGAACTCATGGCAGGTGTTATAGGGAACTGGCTAATAATACTAGTTTTAGAATATCTCGGTGGATAGAGCACTGGATCTGGAGTCAAGAAGATCTAAGTTCAAATCTGGCCTCAGACACTTATAAGCTGTGTGATCCTAGCCAAGTCACTTAACCTCTGTTTGCCTTAATTATCAGGAGAAGGAAATAGCAAGCCCCTTCAGTACTTTTGCCAAGAAAATGCCATGGACAGAATTAGCATGATATAGTCTATGGGATCCCAAAGAATTAGGCATGGTTGAGCAATAACAATAACACAGCACTTTGTGGATACAGTTTCTAAATGCTCTTTGAAATTGGTGTGGGTATATTGTAATAGGTCCATGCTAGGAATAGAAGCCTTTTTAATTGGCTCCATAGTTGGAAGTGGAGGAACAATTCAAAGGTAGGAGTTCTTGGGAGCTTATCCTTTTACTTGGCTTGAGTTCTTCAGGTCTGGTGGTATTCTGGGGAGAGAAGAGTGTAGAATTTATAATAGTGGGAGACTTAAACTGTAAGAGTTAAAATAGTGAAAGCCATAAACTGTAATAATTAAATTGGTTGATGTTGTAAACTGTAGTGAGTTAAAATGGTGGAAGATATAAATTATGATAGATATAAGAAAGGGTGAGTAAATTTGACCGCTGAAAATATGTTTCACTACAGTGTCTTGGGTTTTAAATCAAATATAAGGTTGTCGCCAGGGAATGTATTCCCAAATTATGAATATGCCCAAGTCAACTGGGTTTTATAGATAATTTAATTAATAATACAATGAGTAATCAAAGAAAGAGAGAGAGAGGAAAAAAAAGTATAAGTATGAAGGGCCTTAAGCCAACATGGCCTAGACCTGAGTCTTAAGAGAAAGAGAATCAGTCAGTTTTTTTATCACTCACCACAAGATTTGTCTTAAGCAAGGATGTCTGGGGAACAGAGTCTCCCCAGAGGGAGTTCCAGCCAGAGTCAGCCTCCCAAGGGACTTCTTCTCAAGAGATCTTCAAAGGGCCTCCTCCAAAAGGATCTATCTCCAAGGATCTATCTCCAAGGATCAAGGATCCTATCCAAGCCTCCACTTGCTCAAGAGATTCCTTTTCTTATATAGGGTTTTTTTTTTCCTATGTCACCTCCTTCTTCCATCTACCAATCACCGTAGATGTTTTCTAAGACAGCCCATCTGAATTCCAGCTAAGTCGACTAATCTCCTCAGTAAGTCTGAACCAGAGAAAATGCTGCTGTGTCGACTCATCCCCTCAGTAAGTCTGAACCAGAGAAAACACAGCTGAGTCGACTAATCTCATTAAGAGAAAACCTGCCCGACCTTTTTTAGGTACCTAGCATCCCATTGTATCAATTCTAAAAACAGCCATGGCTCAAAGAACTCCTTGCCTTTATAAGTATGGTTTTTTAAGTACTTTCATTGTTTAGCAAGGAGTTTTCTCCCCTAAAGCAATCTTAAGTATGGGTGGAGTAGAGGTCCTCCCATAGCAAGGAGTTTTCACATCAAAATGGGGAATGTTCCCAGTCCAATGGGGAAATTTTTAACATTCACAAGTCTGAGAAATTTCAAGATTTATAAGAGAGAGGTGGTTCTTTAAGGGGAGATGCATATAGTGATTAATCTGGTCTCATACTCTGAGAGGCTGGCTACATCTCCTCCTCCCAGTTGTATTGGATATCCCTGAACCATTGAGGTGTTTCCTGTACTCAGTTTGGGCTACCTTTCTTATGTGATTCCCCCTCTCCTAACTGCCAATGCCTCATGCCCCAGTTTTATTTATTCAATTACCATCCAGTAACTTTTAAAAGGGAATATTTATTTTATAGCTATAGCAAGAACATAACTACAAACATTTTCCTCCAACACTTCAGGGGCATACTCTTCCCAACATACCCTTAGAGAGTTGGCTCAGTCCTAACAGTTTCTACATTGCATTGATTGCATAAAGTTCACATCCAAATGTGTCATCAGTGTTAGATAAGACACCTTGTCAGCTACTTCTGGGCTGAGTCCTGAAGGTCACATTTGTTTTTTAAGCCCTTACCTTCTTTTTATTTTTGAAATTTTTTGAAAATTTTGAAAATTTTATTTAATTAATTTAGAATAATTTTTCATGGTTACAAGATTCATGTTCTTTCCCTGCCTTCCACGAAACCTCCTTCCATAGCCAATGAGCAATTCCTCTGGATTTTACGTATCATTGATCAAGACCCATTTCTATACCATTGATTTTGCACTAGGGTGATCATTTAGAGCCTACATCCCCAATCATATCCCCCTTGACCCTTGTGATCAAGCAGTTGTTTTTCTTCTGCATATATACTCCCACAGTTCTTTCTCTGGATGTGGATAGCATCTTTCTCATAAGTCCCTCAGAATTGTCCTGGATCATTTAATTGCTGCTAGTAGAGAAGTCCATTACATTCGACACACAGTGTATCTGTCTCTGTGTATAATGTTATCGTGGTTCTGCTTCTCTCACTCTGCGTCAATTCCTGGAGGGGTCATTCCAGTTCCCATGGAATTCCTCCACTTTATTATTTCTTTGAGCACAATAGTATTCCATCACCAACATATACCACAATTTGTCCAGCCATTCCCCAATTGAAGGGCATCCCCTCATTTTCCAATTTTTTGCCACCACAAAGAATGCAGCTGTGAATATTCTTGTACAAGTCTTTTCCCTTATTATCTCTTTGAGGTACAAACCCAGCAGTGCTATGGCTGGATCAAAGGGCAGTCAGTCTTTTAGCACCCTTTGGGGATAGTTCCAAATTGTCATCCAGAATGTCTGGATCAATTCACAATTCCACCAGCAATCCTTACCTTCCTTTTAGAATCAATACTGTGTATTGGTTCCAAGGCAAGAAGAATAGTAAGGTCTAGGCAATGGTGGTTTTAAGTGACTTGTCCAGCTAGGAAGCCACTGAGATCACATTGCAACTCAGCATTTCCTGCCTCTAGGCAAGGCTCTCAATCCACTGAGCCATCCTGATGCCCCTACAATTGTTGCTTAATTGATCTCTGACAAAGCCTTCTTCTACACAACTGGCAAAACGATATTCTTAAAGTTCAGATCTGACTATCTCTCTCCCCTACTTAATCAATCCCAGTGATTTGCCATTGAATCTTGAATAAAATATTATTTCTTCAGTATCTCACCTTTTAAAATGTCTATTTTGGGGGATAATTTGTATAATGCCCACATTTATCAGTAGGGTAGTTAAAGCATATAATTTATAAATAAGTAATATACATATATTGGTGATATGAACTCAAAAATCTTTTACTAATGACATCATCAAAAATTTTGGAAACTACTGTTATAGGGAAATTAAAATGATAAGTGACTCTGGTGGCCTCTATTGTCTACACCTTATCCATGTTCAGACTTCTCTCTCCTTGTCCACCAGAATATAGGGGGGCAAGGAATGTTTTCCTCTTTGTCTTTGTGTCCCAAGCAACTAGCACAGTGTCTGGTATAAGTTAGATTCGTAAACAGAGTTTGAAAACTAAATTAAATTACCTCCTTCAATGTCCTCCTAGGTAAATGGTATTCTATAGGTTGCTGAAATGTCAGAAGGACACCAGAGTTAAAGAGAAAAGCTCAGGAGCTGGAAGAGGGAGGTTGTTGCACAAATTCTGATTCTATTGATCCCTAGGGACTGGATTTCAAGCATGCAATTTTCCCATTGGAGGACCTCATCTTTCTTATTTGTAAAGTGATTGAGTTGCCTCTCTGAGGTGCCTATCAACTCTAAATTCTATGATCCCCACAGAGTTAGATGATCTGTTTCAAATTAATTGTTAAAATATGTTGATAAAATTTGAGATTAAAATTAGAAATTAATTCATAAATTTCCTTAAAGGGAGGTGGCTTTAAAGATATGATCAGTTTGCATTTGGTAAGTGGGAGGAGGATCAACTAGTTGAATTCTGTCCCTGAGCTGGTCTGACTTTAGAAGAAAGGTGAGCGGCACGATTTCTCTTTCCGGCATACCCATAATTTCTTCCTTTTGGTTCAGCAGTCCCTCTCAGTGACATATGAAGGCAGGATAGCCAGAGAAGCCCCTTTGACAGTACTCACTTTCAAGAGTCCTCCAACAACTCGGACATTGGCGTGGATGTTTTCAGTCTAGCTGACAAAAAAAAAGGGGGGCATGTCTTGGCAGTTAAAAAGTGGAAGTCAAGAGATTCCTCTACGTAGAGTATTAATAAAAATTCCTTTCCTCTCCCTTTCTCTTTGCCTAAGAAGGTGTCAGTTTAAAAATATGTGTTCAGGCTTGGGAGCATTCAAGTATGTGGTAAGGCTCCAAACTGCTTTTGTGTCTGTGACCATTGGATTTGCGCTGGGGGAGGAGCCTCAGAGAAGCTGTGCCAATTAACATTGGCCCAAGTGGTGGAAGTTTAGAGAAATCAGGTAGAAGTCAGGACCCTCCAAAGAAGCCCAGACATGTTTCATTTGTCAGGGGGTCTGCCTGTGAGGGGGAAACTTTTGAGTGTATTTGACATCAAATGAGAATGTGATTTATTTTCATATTCATGCTCTGCAGTATTAGTTTGCTGCAAAAGGAAATGTGGAGAAGGGAAAAAAACAAATCATATGGGTCAGTTAAAATATTTTATAGATATGCTAATTTTAAAAATGATTGCGTATGAGGTTGCTTTAATATTTTTTGTTTAAAAAAAGAAATATTTTTCCCAGATTCTTCTCTTTCCAACTTAAAAAAAAAATAAAATAGAATAAAAGTTGAGAAGGGAATTCAGTGAATAGTTTAAAATATTTTTATATGATTTCATTTCATCTTGTAAGGTAAATTATTATGAGAGTTAGTCATTCCATTCAGTGAAGTTAAAGGATCAGACAGTATTGAAATACTAATTTTAAAGAAGGAGAAATTGAGGTGAGAAGATGAGAACCAAGATTAATTAGTTAATGAATGAATGAGTGAATTAAAAAAAAAATTCAGTGAAGGCATCATTGGGAGAAAAGCCCGAGGAAATGCAAACTTGCATTACAATTCAAGCTTTTATATTTTGTATTTCCTATGCAAGAGAATTTGAGGGTACCACACTTACCCTCTAGTAGTCTACCTTAAAGTCTACCTTAGGGAAATAAGACATATATGCACATGGGACGTAGGATCTATGATCCTAATAGGGTCATAGGTTTAGAGCAGGAAGGGATTTAAGACTTCACCTAGTCTAGTGGTATCAAAAGTCAAATAGAAATGGATCTCTCTGGTCACATAGTGTCTTTTTTTTTTTTTACCTTCTGTCTTGGAGTCAATGACTTGCCCAAGGTCCCGCAGGTGGGGCATATCAGAAGTGGGATTAGAATCCAGGGCCTCTGACTCTAGATGCTGTACTCCCCAAATAATTAAATAAAAATAGTATAATAGAGAATTTCTTATAACTCCTGCCTTTTCCAAATAACTAAAGCATATGCTTTAAATTTGAAACATTTTAATTTTAATCTTTTTGGATGGAAAAGCATAGGCATTGTGACAGGTATTTGTCTGACCACTCAGAAGCCCTTCCCTTCCCCTTAATTCTACAACTACAACTATATTTCAAGCCATCAAAATTCCCAGAAAGTCTGGCCACTAGAGAATTGAAGTATTATTTAATAGAAAGGGTCCAAAATTTGGAGTTAATCATTGAAATCTTGGGACAATCTTTTACTACCTGTGTGATCTTAGGTACATCACTTTCCATCTCTGGGCCTTGGTTTTTGTAAACTCAAAATTCCTTTGTGTATCTAAATGCTATGATCTCATATATAATGAGGTGACACCGTTTAGCAGACACTAAAGTATGATAAGAATTCAGAAACACAAGAAATATTTCTGGAATGGATTGGTAAGGGGCATATTTAATAAAATAGGTACTTAAGAAAAAGTTTGCAAAGCGGGTAGGATTTTAAGGGGGAAAGCTGCCCCAAAAGGTGAAGGGTTAAACTGGCTAATAAAAATCATGGAATAATAAGCTTAATAATAGATCCTTAGTTGTGGAAAGATCTTTAAGAGGTTTCTTTATAGTCTAAATTACCACTCAATTCTTCTTACTGTGTCTCTTGTATAATGAATCCTTGTTCCCTCTTCCTGAAAATAGTCTAATAGAACTTCCATCTTTAACTTGAATACTTTTAGTGATTGGAATGATACAGGGAATAGATTTACCTGACCTTGGAAGCCATCTACTAGGAGCAAAGGAGAGATAGGGGGAGGAAGAGAATAACTTGATTCTATCTCTCTATTCTGTCTCTATAGATATCAGTGTAAAGCAATATAAGGATGAGATTGGACTGGATATAATTAATATTCAACACTTCAAGGATTATTTTTATGAAGTTTATTATCTGACAAAATAGAACCATAGGACTAAGTTTTCTACCTGCTCAAAAATCCCAGCTCCACCAAAGCCGCCACAGGAAGGAAAGAGAGCTAGACATGGAACTGCACCCAATTTATATCCTGTCTACATCAGCATGTAACAACAGAAAGTGAGTATGGTGCTGGGGATTATAGTTTTGCTGAGGATCATAGTTTTGCTGGGGATCAGAGTTTTTAGGGCAACAAATTCAAATTACACAATATGGCATGAATAGACATCTGACCTGGGATCTGGCCCAAAATATCTTTTTTTAAAACCCTTACCTTTGTATTTGAGGGGTTACTTAGTTGTAACTGAGGGGTTCAGTCTTTCAGTATCAAGAAGGGGAAAGAGAAGAGAACCTCCCTTCTCAAAAGCAGGGTTAAGGGGAGACAGCTGATGTTTAAGGCTGGCTCAGATAGAGAAGAGGGGGTTTTGAAGATTTTCCCCTTTCTGCCTTCCCTCCTTAGCTAAGGT
Source organism: Monodelphis domestica (assembly GCF_027887165.1). Lineage (NCBI taxonomy): Eukaryota > Metazoa > Chordata > Mammalia > Didelphimorphia > Didelphidae > Monodelphis > Monodelphis domestica. Next base: position 114,105,482 of record NC_077231.1, read on the forward strand.
TGCTCTGCCAGATTCATTCTTGTCCCTCTTGTCCCCCCTCCACTGCTTGAGACCAAAGGGTCTCCCCTTGATCTGTTCATTCACACTTGTTCACAGCTTGGGGAACAGATAACTTGTAATGTCAACTCAATCAGAGTAATACAAAGAATAACTAGCAGGGGAAGAATGGGAAAGGAAAATGGGAAAAGGGGATCCTTGCTTCTATCTAAAACCCTTTTCCCTCCCTCCTCGTGTTTGGGGGGAACTCAGGCCTTGGCAGCCTGAGCCCCCTGAGAGGAAGTCAGGTTGACTCACCCTGGGTTTGGCCCCTTGGCTACAGTTCAGACTCAGGGCAACAGGAGCTTAAGTAAAGTCAGATAGAGATTTAAAATGTCTTTCTCAGTCTTCCTCTTTAATAGTCTTTTCAATTGGAAAATGTTGGGGGAAAGATTTCTAGTCACCAGCAGGAAAGGTGGGTAACTCTCAGGAGAAACCTTCTCTCTTCGGCTTCTCAAGACTAAGAGACCAACTCCTCTAACAGCCAGAAACTTCTCCTCTTCAAGACTCCAATCCCTTGGGGCCCTTCCCCTGTTGAGGTGATCAATTTCACACACTCTTCAGCTTGGCTCTTTCTTATGTGTCAGCCTCTGTCACACCTTCCATCTTAAAAATTAATACTAGGCATTAGTTCTAAGGCAGAACTAAGCAAGTAAGAGATAAGCAATTGGTTAAGTGACTTGTCCTAAGTCACATAGTTAGGAAGTGGCTGTGGTCAAATTTGAACCCAGGACCTCCTATTACTAGGCATGGCTCTCAGCTCACTGAGTCACTTAGCTGCCTGCCTCCATAATATCTCTGAGAAAGATATTTGTGGAGAGTTAGAGGATGGCTATGCCAATCTTGCCAGCAGCTTAGTAGGGGAGGGGCAGACTGGATCCAGGATGGTTGTGGATAGGCAATAAATCTCTCCTTTACTCTTCTCTCTCCAAGAGAAATATGGGGCTAGACTATCTATCTACCACATATCACAGATGTGTAGTTTAAAGGTACAACAGGAGTTAAGACTAAGTCACTTTTCATGTTTACTCTCAAGGGGAAGGTAACAGTTAACTTACTCTTGTCACCAAGTTCTCTTCTCTTAAACCCTTCTTTCATAATAAGACTGTAATGAATAGTTAGCAAACTTCTTTAAATGAAAAAGCAATAAATGCCAATAGGAGAAGTTATACGTATTAGAGCAAATATATAACATATTATAAATGAAATTTGATGGAATTGAGATAAGTTTTCAGTTTAATGGAGGAGGGATGGAGTGATCTCACCAAAGGAGTCCAGTTTTGGTATTCTTTCAGGTTTCAAGTCCTGGAAACTAAGAAATATGTTTGTGGGTAGGAGAGAGTTCCTGGCTTCTCTACTGCCTGTGACTCTGGAGAAATCTCTAGTCTATCTTTTAATAGATTGACCAGCTTTCTCAAACTCCTCTTCTAAAGTGTCTTTTCTCTACCCCAGGATTCAGTGTTGTCAGCTCAGAGTTCTCTTTGTCAATCAGGAATCACATTGCTTTCCCTCTCCACAGCACACATTATCACAGGACTTCCCCTCAGGAATACCTGAGGATGGAAGTGTGACTAGAGTAAAAAATGGAGTGGAATATGTTAGTTATGAGCACGTATATGAGTGAGGAACTGAAAAGGAAGAGTAGTAAAGATGTCATCAAGGATATGGATTATTGGAAGAGAAGATGGACTGGGCATGTGCAAAAGCTGAGGAATAAAAATTGAATAGCCCAAGTGTTATGCTAATATCTTCATGATGCCAGGAGAAAGTAAGAAACACATTGTGTGGATTCCCTGAGATGAACCTTTGAGAAGACATGAATAAGAAGAGATGCAGAGGATGGGAAGGTAGGCATGAGTTTGAATGTGCATCCTTTGGAAGGAGTATCATGAAATGTCAAAAATATAGAGGAAGGCTTCTATGATATTAGATGGACCCTCTCTGGAAGATTTAGGGAATGATAAACAATGGATGCACAGGATGGGCAGTCATAGACAGTTTGCTATCTATATTGTTGGAAGTATTACCTTAATGTGGTCACAGATCTGAAATATCAATGTATTATTAAGCATCTGGTGTAGCCAACATTTTGTGCTAGGAATAACTTCTTAAAGAGAAGTATCATGTATATTATTATACATTATATGTTTATATATTGTATAATCTATATGTTGATATTAATTACTATTAATTATGTGTTATATTATAATGTACAATATAATATTAATTATTAACTATTAATGATTAATATTATATTATATAACTCAAGGATCTTTGTGATTGAAAAAACAATCCAAAAAAGAGAATGGGGTGGGGGAGGGTGGTACCTACAGGCAATCTATTTCCAGGTGTAGCAAATCTCACTTCACAACAAAGGAAGGTGGTAGAATTCTGAGGAATTATGAGGCAAGTTTAGGTTACCATTCATGCTTTTTCCTAGTGAACTATAGAATAAGCAATCCAAACCTGGAAAGGGTCCAGGTACATGAGCTGGACTCTTTCTGGACTCGTGGTTGTTTCTTTACACATGCTGATAATGATGAAATGACAGATCCATACCCAAATACTTGTGAGAGTGGGCTTAGTAAAAACAGACTAAGTCCCCATCAGAGGGTGGAGGCTGGAGCCTGGATGACTGAATGGCAGTGATCTCCACAACCAGAATCTTCACTATAGTTATCTCTTAATTTTTAATTGGGGAGGAAGTAACTGTGACACCTGGCAACTGTAGAGTAGTATAGAAGGCACTTGGTTTGGAGTCCAAGTGTGAGTCCTGGCTCCGCTTTTTATTAGGGTGAGACCTTGGACAAGTTACCTTTCTGGACTTCAGTTTCTTCATCTATTCAATAAAGGCGTTGGATGCTGATCTCTAAGGTCGCTTTCACCTTTAAGCCCTCTGCATTTTTGACCTGAGCTCTTTGGAAATTTCCCTAAGGCCTCGTGTGCTTGGCAAGGGTGACTTTTCCTGAAAGCAAAGTTTTGAGAGAGACTGTAACTGGGAAAGAGATAGGAATGTATACTTTGGGGAAGGAAGTACTATCTATTAAAAACTGGGAACTTAGCAAAGAGCTTCTAGGACTGATAATGGAGCAAGCCTTTAAGTCAGAAACAAGCAGAGATGGAAAGGCTCGCTCTGAAAACAGACCAGAGATGAAGGATGAAGGATGAAGCCCTAGCCCTAGTTGTTTATGGAACTCATTTTGAGTCTGCTATGGTTTAGCTTTCCTGGTGGGTCCTTCCACATGGAGAGTGAGGATGGAGAGGAGGAGGGGAGCTGAATGCCTTTAAAAAATTCATACATGATTAAAGAGATTTTTTTTCTTCTCAAATTGCCATCCATTGCATAAAAGTGCCTGAGAAATCCAAGTGGGGCCAATGTTCCTTATGCCAGCCTGTATTTCTTCAGAGTCTGCTCAGTTCAGCATGGTCCTCTGTGAATGCCAAGTTCATTCCGATCTTCCTTTCATCTGGATAGGCCTTTGTAAATAATCATTTCCACCCCACTTCACATTTGCAAAGGGCTTGACAGTCCTGCTTAATTAGCTACTTCTCTTAACAATCCTATGAGGCAAGGAAATATTTTTAACCTCCTTTTAGAAGCATAGGTTTCCCAGGCTAATAACAATAATAATAATTTACATTTGGATAGTGCTTTCAAAGCACTTTACCATATCACTTGTCATTTTGAGCCTTTGGGAGGTGAGTAGGGCAAGTGTTATCACTTTTTTTTTTTTTTGCAAAGGAGGAAACTGAGACCCAGAGAATTGAAGTGGCTTGTTCAAGGTTCCAAGCTAATTAGCGAAGGCACGGGGAAGACTTAGATCTTTCTGACTTCTAATCCACAGTTCTTTTTACTATATTCAGGGGAACCCCTCTGAGTTGCTGAAGTTGGGCATGTGCAGCTGGATCCTTGGGGATAGACATGGGCTCTGGCTCGGTTATTGAGGGACTCACCCTTTGTTATGACAAAGAAGTCCTTTATTGGTCATTAAGACTAGGGGTGTGCGTCAAAGAAAATTGACAATTGACTCAATAAGAGTCAATCACTCAAGTTTGGGAAAGAATTGAAGAAAGGCCCTATATCTCTCTTCCTATATTTTGAGAGCATCACCTGGGATTCTGCCAATTTTCTCTTGAATTTCCAGTGAGGATGGAGGTGGGATTTCAGTGTTTAGTTTCCTTCTATGAGATAGTTCCTGAAACTACACCACTTCTTAGAGAGAAAAGATGGACCAATGCCCAGAGAATGTTGCTGTTAAAAGGACTAAGAAAGCTCAAGATATGTCCTGGTTTGCCTGGAGATCTAGACCTGCACATTATGCTGAAGGTGCAGAAGAAAGGGAAAAGTGAAATATCTGTTCAACAGTCTTATGGAGTTGTCTATAGTGAGAATATAACAGGGTATTGCTTTAGGACTTAAGTATTTGCCAATGAATGCTTAGCATTATTTTGTGTTTTAAGCATTTTTTTTTGTTATGGTGAAGGAAATAACTAGCTGCCCTATATCTGATATCTACTTTGTATATTAAGTACATTTTTTCTAGAAGAGATCTGATTAATCCCATTTGAGAGAGACCCCAGAAATGAGCTAAGCATTAAATTAGAGATTTTCCCTGGCACTTTGAAGGGATGGATCAATGAGCAGAGAGAGGGTGTAAGAAAGGCTGATTCTACTTCTTTTAAAGCTTGGGCTTACATCAAGAATGAACTTGATACATGGCGTTCAGAGCTGGAGCTCCCAAAAGAAGAACCTTCTGGGTCCTGTTTGACATTACTATGGCACATGGCCTCTCAGGCTAGAGAGAGTCCCTTGAGATAACATTGTCTTGTGTCTTATCTCCATAGTAGCTTCTTGAAATTATTTCCTAGAGAACTTGGGATAACAATATAGAACACTTGGAAATCATCAATAGAGGCTTTTCTTAGTAGCTTAGCTCTCTTTTTCCCTGCCCTATTTATACCCCTTCCATGCCCCCAAGCCCTGAAATTGCCCAGACTAGGTATCATTTGGGGCTAGATCCAAGAAGGTCATTGCCTTCACCTGAAGCTATCCCTGGAAAATGTTCTAGCAAATGCCTGCATTAGAATTAGGGTAGAAAAAGATAACTGTCATTGTTTGACCTACCATGCTTTGAGGGGAAGTACATTCTCATGTCTATTGCTTCTGGCTTATACTCAGAAAAGATGAAGTACATGATCTCCATTTTTAGGCCAACTGGGCAGATATTTCAGTCAAAAGACATCATCAACTGATCTGGGGAGGAAGGAGGAAGAGAGAGATCCTCTTCTTACTCTGTTACAATGGAAGAAGGCACAAAGGAAAAGGTTAAGAAAGAGTCCTGAAAACTGACCTATTAGCTTACTTTTATAGGCCCAGAAGAAGGTGGATTCTGTGATAAAGAGTTCATTGGCTTGAGTTTTCAATTAGTCATTCATCAGAAGCTTCCTGTGTCCTACCAGCAAAGTGTCAATGCTCACATTCCATAGGGATGTGCCCCTTAGATACTTCCATGTCTTATCTCATTAGGTTGATTAGGGAACTCATTAAAATGACCCAATACTGCCTTGACCAACCCCACTTAGATTAGTAAAACATTGACATAGCTCAATTTATATAGAGAGGAAGGCAAAGAGAGGATGGAACCTTGTAGTAAGTCAGTAGCAAAATCTGCCTGAGAATTTTCATCCCCTTAGCATTTAGCCCACATTACCTAATTCAAGACTTTGCTGAAAAATTTCCTTCACCTGCATTTGAAGACCTGCTTTTCATTGCACATCAGTCTCATAAACTGAAGGTCCCCAGTTCGATCCTTGAAAGGGGGGTATGATATACTGGGAAAGGCTTCTGAAGACAAAAGAGCTACTTGACTTCAGATGGGGTCTACCTCCCCACCTGAAGTGGATGTCCATTGTCTGGCGAAGAGGGACCTTCCCTCAGGGGGAAACTCTCTTGTTACAAGGTCAAAACCTGGGGTTTCTACCTCCCCACTAAATAAACTGGGGATCTCTAAATTTCCACGTTGATAGTGGTGTAATGAAAAGAACCACTCCTAGATTTTAAGTCAAAATGGGAATGTCTGCATTGTACCCAGATGCCCAGGTGACTGAAGAAGACCTTAAAACTCTCTGGAACTCAGATTTTTAATCTGTTTAATGAGAAGGTTGAACTGGAGGATCTCTAAAATTCTTATAACTTTAGAGTCTTTGACTAACACATTACCAGGGGAGCAGGTAGATGATTTATGAATTTTTTGAATATGTGGAGAATCTATGATTTCATCAGTAAGCCTAGCAAAGTCTTCTTACATAGGCAGAATTTATTGCTGATTTATCAAATGATAGTGAGGGCACTGGATTTGGAATCATAGTTTGAAACCTGGCTCTGCTACTTACTACCTGTGTAACTTTAGGCAAGATAGTTAATTTCCCTGAGTCTCAACTTCCTAATAGCTATATAGAATTCTATATATAGAATTTAAGGCTATATTTAAGTTTTGTGAAGCACTTTAAATATATTATCTCATTTGAAAACTCAGTGAGGTAGCTGCTGTCATTAACCCCATTTTACAGACAAGAAAACCAAGGATGAGAGACATTAGGGTTTGCCTAGAGTCATACAGTTAGTAAGTGTCTAAAACAGGGTTGGAACTTGGGTATTCCTGACTTTAAGTCCAGGGATCTATCTACTGTGCTTACTTCTTGATCCTCTGCTATAAAATGAAGTTGGATCTCAATGATTACAGTGATCCCTCACCTATCACAGAAGATATGTTCCAGAGACCCCTGTGATAGGTAAAAATCCACAGAGTAGCAGTGTTATATTTATTTTATTATATATATATATATTTTAATACTTTATGAACCCTTTCTAATCTCCTATAAACTTTTCCACACTCTTATTAACCTTTCCCACATTCTTATAAATATTGAGCCAATCAGCATCCAGGATATAGAACACACAGCTGCGGTTGGTTGCCTTTCACCCAATAGTGTGCCATGTTCAATTTCACATTGGCAAACTTGCACAAACAGTGGTGGCATACTGCATTCCATTGTGTAGAGTATGGTATTCATCTACAAAATCCTGCAATTTAGTGAAAACTCTGCAATACAGAATTATATATATACATATATATTTTTAAAAACCCAATGATAAAAACACAATGAGTGAATGGTGATATAGTGAGGGATGACTGTATTTTCACCTCTAGAGCACCTTCTACATTCTTTTTCAAAGGGAGAGGTACATGACTAATTTTTAAAAATAGACATATTTTTCCACTCATGAGAGGCCACTGGACAGACCTCAATACCCTCCCTCTTAGAATCAATATCAAGTATTGGTTCTAAGGCAGAGGGGTGGTAAGGGCCAGGCAATGGGGGCTTAAATGGCTTGCTCAGGGTCACACAGCCATATTTGAACCTAGGACCTCCCATCTCTAGACCTGACCCTCTATCCACTGAGCCACCTACCTGCCCCTATTCTCTTTATTTCTAAGATTTATGTATTAGATCTCAGGGGCAGCTAGGTGGCTCAGGGGTTCAAATTTGAACACAGACACTTCCCAGCTGTGTGATCCTGAGAAAGTTACTTAACTCCAATTACCCAGTCCTTAGTTCTCTTCTGCCTCAAAACTGATACTTAGTATTGATTCTAAGACAGAAGGTAAAGGCTTGAAAACAACAACAAAAAAGAAAATCTTGCAAAAACTTGCAAAAAACAACAACAAAAAACAGACATACTCCAAGTTTTTGTAAAAACCAACTATGCAAGGGAATTTTGTATTTAATTTTTTTTTTAGTTTTTAAAACATTATTTTATTTGGTTATTTTCATACATTTTTCATTGGAAACATCATTTTCTTTTCCTCCTCCCTCCCCCCCCCCCCCTTCCCTAGCCGACATACAATTCGTCTGGGTATCACATGTGGCCTTGCTCTGAACCCATTTCCTTGTTGTTGGTATTTGCATTAGGGTGCTCATTTAGAGTCTCTCCTCTGTCATGTCCCCTCAACCTCTGTAGTCAAGCAGTTGCTTTTCCTCGGTGTTTTTACTCCCTCAGTTTGTCCTCTGCTTGAGGATAGTTTGTATTTAATTAAAATTAAGAATTTAATACATTTTGTGACAATATAAAACATCTTAAATACACCTTAAAAATAATGTGGCATAGCTAGTGTTAATAATTTTTTTCTCTTTTCTCAGTAATATTTTCCCCATGTACATCTAGAAATATTTTTTATTTCTTTTCTGACATTTTGCCATGCAAATTTTCTCCATTCCTCCCTTCTCTCCTCCCTCTCTGAGACAGCAAGCAAGTTAATAAAATTTGTTATGATTTTCATAAAGGACAGGGGCTAGACCTATGATTTCATGGGTACAAAGAATGACTGGGTAAGACATTCCCTCTGCCACTATTGGTCCTCGAAGGTTACCTAGAGCCATGAGAAGCTAAGGGACTTACCCAGGGTCATACAGTTAGTATGTATTGGAAGCTTGATTTGAATCTAGGCTTTGGCATTGAGGCTCTGTTTCTATCTAGTATGACATACCACCTCTCACTCATATTTCTCAATGGTTCACACGATTGAGTTCATACCCAATAATAGATCTCTTATGACCCAAGTCAGTTGCCTGGGCTGTATGCATGCTAGATTGAGCAGCTCATTCTTTGCTTACCCTTTACTAACAAGTAATCTTTGAAATTCCATTAGTTTGGGGCATCAGAGTTTATAATCATTCCCCCTCAAAGAAGAATTCCTAGTAAGTTTGGATCATAACATAAATTAATCACAATATCATTATCACTATGATGGGTAGAATTATTTTATAAACTTCTCAAAATTTCATATCATTGGGGTAGGTAGGTGGCAGAATGGATAGGACTCCAGGCCTGAAATGCACATTTTGGTTCACATCTGACCTCAGATACTTCCTAGCTGTGTGACCCTGGTCAGGTCACTTAACTCCATTTGCCTCACCTTTGTCTTTCTGTCCTAGAGTCATTTTTTAGGACAGAAAGTAAGGGCTTAGGGGAAATAAAGACAAGTACTACTCACAGTCTTTCTCTCAAAAACTAATCAAGATTGATATTTATTTTTATAGTAACTACACAAGAAAACCTTGTTTTACACAAACAAGATGTTTCCAATGGTAGGAAATTTGTATTGCATTGTTTGATGAACCAAAGAACTCATTATTTAACTGTAGCTCAAGGAGAAGACTGTCAGGTTCTTTAAAATAAAAGTGAAAATTGCTTCTATAGATCAGTCAAGTGATTAAGAAGTGGAACTTCACTTTCTACTATTTTCTTTGCATGACTGGTATTTTTTAACTCGGGGAAAATGGCAAACATTTTACAAATGTATTATCTGTAGTTTTGATTTTCAGATGTGGTCATTTTATTCATACATAATGGAGTATGAATTTGAAGTTCTTATATTGATTTTTAGAGTATTCAGTTTTTTAAAAATATCCAATGAAATATAGAGAAAATTATTGCTAAAAAATTAATTTGCTTTGTTTTCACATTTTTTTTAAAAAGCACTTACCTTCCATCTTACAATCAATACTATGTATTGGTTCCAAAGGGAAAAAAGTGCTAAGGGCCAGGCAATGAGGGCTAAGTGACTTGCTCAGGGTCATATAATTAGGAAGTGTCTGGGGTCAGATTTGAACCCAGGTCCTTCCACCTTTGGGACTCTCAGTCCATTAAGGCAGTAATGGTGAAACTTTTAGAGCCTTTTAGACACCACGTGCCGTGGCCCACCCCATCCCCAGATTGGGTGCTATTTCCCCCCCCCTCAGACCAAGTGGCCTCCCACCCCCTCTCCTGCTGCCTTACCCCAGATGGGTGGGAGAAAGGGAGGGGGTGGCTCAGGTGCTCTGCTCAGGAGAGAGAGTAAATGCTTCCATTGGGCTACTGGGCAGAGGGGCAGGGAGGCAAGATGGAGAAGGGTAAGGGAGTAGCTCTACCTGAGTCCCCCTGCCTTTCTAGTAACTAACTCTGGTGAGTAATGGCATGCATGCCTACAGAAAGGTCTCTGTGCGCCATCTTTGGAACACATGTCATAAGTTTACCATCCCGGCAAGCCATTGAGCTTCTCCCCTTGTTTTCACTATTATCACTAAACAACAGAATTTCTTCTCAACTCAAACACCCTTCCATGTACTTTGTCACAAGAGATCCAGAGAGTTCTGCCATGATGCAGAAATGTTCTATTCTGGCGGGAGTGGTTTTCCACACTCAATCTAATTAATCTCAGAAATCAGACAATAAGATTAAGCTGTCAACCAATCAGTCATGTGAACCAGGTGTGAATGAGTCCTTAAGCAATTTAAAAGGATTGTAATGCTTTGCTCTTGGCTGAAGGCAAGGTGACATCACACACAAGAATCATTTTATTATTAGCTGAAAGAATCGGACCCACTGCTGGGTCTAGGTTCAGAAATGGCAGTTAGTTCATTGTAGATTCAGTAAAGAGATGAACCAATTTAATGATGGAAAAGCTCCAGTTCAGATGTTTGCCCTTTGGGACTTCAGGGTGGAGGAAAGAGGGTTTTAGTTTTTAAACTCTTAACTTCCTTCTTAGAATATTGACTAAGTATGGGTTCTAAGGCAAAAGAGCAATAAGGACCAGGTAATTGGGATTAAGTGAGTTGTCCAAGGTCACACAGCTAGGAAGTGTCTAAGAAGAGATTTGAACCCAGGACCTTATGACTCCAGGTCTGGCTCTATATTCATTAAACCATCTCAGTGCCCCAAGAAAGAGAGTTTTTAGACAAGATAGCTAAGTGGCATAGTGGATAAAATGGGGTCTTAGCTTAAAGAAGCCCTGATTTGGAGTTCAAATCTTGTCTTGGCAACTTCTTAGCTGAAGCCCTGAGCAAGTAACTGAACTTCTGTGCACCTCAATTTCTGTATCTGTAAAATGAGGAGCATGTTGGAAATGATGGTCTCTAAGATCCGTCACCACTTTAAATCTATTGATCCTGTGAGTTCTCCCTTGGGGCAGCTAAGTGGCACAGTGGAAAGAGTGCCAGGTTTGGTGTCAGGAAGACTCATATTCTTGTATTTAAGTCTGGCTTTAGACACTTATTAGTTGTGTGACCCTGGGTAAGTCATTTATCCCTGTTTGCCTTAGTTCATCATATATAAAGTGAGATGGAGAAGGAAATGGCAAGCCACTCCAGGATCTTTGCCAAAAACAAACAAACAACCCCCCCCCTCAAAATTGGGTGACAAAGAGTTGGACACTATTGAACAAAAATGTGATACTTCTCTCGTTGATCATATTATCTGAGAGAGTAGGAAACAACAAAAACAGGTCAGAGCAGAGAAAGCCTTACTTAGGATCTCTTCCAGTGCTTTTCTTTTCTCCCTTAAATTTCCAGCAAAGATATGGGTAGGGGGAGATTTTCTCCTCTTTTATTTCCCACTTGGAATGGGAATGTGTATTTGCCTGGATAAGCCTGATTCCCTGGCTTCATTCTTCTGCTTTCTGTTTCCTTCCCTAAGTACAAGCTAATGATTAATGATTCTAAGAAAATGAACATTCTGGCCTTGGTCACTACCTCTGGAGTTCAAAAATTCAAGGCAACATGAGTTAGGTGTTGACTGCCCAGTGGGAGATGATTTTCATGAGAGCACATTTCTCAAAAGAGAGGATAAATACCGTCAGAATCTTTTAGTTAGAATTAAAGGAGGTTGCATGCTAAGATGGAGGAATAAAGGATTCTCTACTCCACCAATACTACACACACACACACACACACACACACACACACACACACACACACAATTTTTCTAAAAACAAAGGAAAGCTGGAAGAATATATCTCACTGGGCTAAAAGGAGAGAGCAGCCTAGATAGCATCTGCAAGAACTGGCAGAACTTGGAGCAGCCTAACAAATGGTGACTCCACCAGAGGCAATGAAGCTGCAGAATGGGAACAAACCTAGCCCAAGCCAGTCCACAGAGGTATAGAAGGCAGAAAAGGCAGGAAACCTATAAACTCTCTCATGGCAGCAGAGCTCTGAGACCAGAAGGGAACAGAAGGGGGAGCTAGAACTTCAGGGCCCTACTCACTCTAATGTGGCAGCAGAGTCCTAAAGCCACAAGGGAACAGAGGGGAGGAACTGGAACCACAGCAAACTACTCATTCCTACATGGCAGCAGAGTACCTGAGGCAGTGGAGCCTAGAGACAGGGGATCTGTGGAGCCCAGACCACTTGGCAGGGGCAGGGAAAAAAACAGAGGAGAGATCAACCCAGCCCACAAAATTATGGGGGAACTGGTAGCATGGGGTGCTGAATATACCTAGAAAAAAGGCTATAAACCTCCTCAAAGCAAGTCATCAGGACCACCTCCTTGACAGACATACCATGAGAAACAAGGACAATTGGGCCTACCCCAAGTACCAGAGAAGAACACTCTGCAAGCTTGAAGCAATGTGCCTGCTACACAAGGAACAGTGAAGGACCTCAACAGATAGATAAGATTAACAGGGGGGAAAAACAACTAGAAAATTGATCAAAAGACAAAATAAACCCTGACCTTAGAAAGTTATTTTAATGACAGGGAAGACCAAAACACAAACCCAGAAGAGGACAGTGCCAAAAAAGAAAAATGTCAAGCCTCAAAGGAAAAGATAAAAGGCTACTCAAAAGAATCCTTGAAAGAACTTGAAAAGAAGTAAAAAAATAGAGAATTAACAGAAAATCTCAATAGAAGGGGAGAAATTAACAGAAGAAATCAACTTCCTAAAAACTAGAATAGACCAAAAGGAATGTGAGGTGAAAAAATACCTTGAATAAAATCACTCCCTCAGTAATAGAATTGACTAAATGGAAATAGAAGTAAAAAACAACTCTAAAAAGTAGGATTGGCCAAATGGAAAAGGAAACACAAAAACTCAAGGAAGAAAATAACATGCTAAAAATTAGAATTGGACAAATAGAACTAATTAAACCACAAGAATTAGGAAACAATAAGACAAAATTTAAAAAAAAATGAAAAGATAGAAGAAAATCTAAAATACCTCACTGGAAAAATGTCAAATCTGTAAAGTAGATCCAGGAGCCATTAAATATTTAAAAATTTTTTATTTTTTATTATTGTAAGAGAGGAATCTGTAAGAGAGAAAATCTTTGGCAGGAATCAGCTGCAAAGAGAAAGCATGGGGGAAGGGCAAAGGAAAAAACTCAAGATTCCATTGAGAGAACAGAAGCTGAGAGAACTCAAAACTGCCAGCTCACCTGATTCCTCAAGCTGAGAACCTGAGAAGAGGACCTCTGAGGCTGGGGGGTCCCTCTGGATATCAATTGTTCCCAGTGAACCCCTGAAATCTCTCACTCAGCTTAAGACATCATAGACTGGGACTTTGAAGAAAGCTGTTTACTGAGAAATCTTCACTCCAGAGATTATTCACCTATATCCCCAACTTGTCCTGAACTCCATTACTCTGACTAGAATCTCTTAGGAGTAGGGACCAAATCAGCAGCTGACCAGAAGAGGGGTCAAGGCCTAAAGCCTGGATCCCCAAGATTTAGAGGGATCAGTCTGCCAATCAATAGAGATTCCTGCTATCTACTTTCCTCACCTAATACCTTTATCTCTCCCTTCCCTGAGTGATCCCAAATAAAGTGTTACTACTTAGATCATGTCTGTCTAGTTCCTGGTGCTAAGGAAGGGGGCTGAAGATTTGGGGAGAACCATACCTCTCCCCAAAAGAGAGGGTTAACTCAGGATCATAGGGATATAAATAACTAGATCCAAAGGAGTAATCCTCTCCTCTGGGCAGAGGAGTAACTCCAGGTTTTGGGGGATGGAGAAGTGGCAATTGGTGTGCTTGAAGGACCCAGAGAGAGGAAGGTCCATCTGATTTCTCAACTATAGTTGAGACCAAGGAGGGAAGCTGTGTGCCATTTCACTAAAACTCTTGCCTCTAGTTTTAACCTTCACCTCCCAAAATCACTCTCTGAGGAGACATACTCTGTCTCTCTATGAAACAAAGCCAGGTTACCTTCTCCAAGAAGAAGAGAGAGGAAGATCAATCTCTTCCCTCTCTTCATTTCTCTCAATTCTTTCTCTCTCTCTCTCTCTCTCTCTCTCTCTCTCTCTCTCTCTCTCTCTCTCTCTCTCTCTCAAGTTCCTCAGTGTTTGTGTGTGTGTGACCCTCTTACTGGTCATATATTTCATTAGCATGCAAAACACACTTGCATATTGATCATTGTAAGAGCACATTCTTACAAAACCAAAACCCCCAAATAAAACCATAAATACATTGATGTGAAAGATAGTATGCTTTAATCCACATCCATCCAACTCTAATAGTTCTTGCTCTGGAGGTGAATAGCATTCCCAGTCATAAGTCTTTCAGGGTTGTCCCAGATGATCATTGCTAAGAGTAGCCAAGTTTTCACAGTTGATCATCATACAATATTACTGTTATTTTGTATAATGTTTTCCAGGTTCTACTTATTTCACTTTGAATCAATTCATGCAGATCTTTCCAACTTTTTCTGAAATCATCTTGCTTACCATTTTTTATAGCATAATAGTTTTCCATAGGGGTGTATGAGGTGTTCAGGAGGGGTAGCACCTTGGTATGGAGGGCTTGTCGTGCCCTTCTAGAGCAGTTCTCCAGCCTCTGACCCCCACCTGACACCCAGCTATCACTTGTGGCTCCTAGTAGCTGCTAGCATGCAGCAGCGGCCACACCCCAGGCAACGGCTTCAACAGGCCGGCTAAACCTTGTGAGAGTAGCCATTGGATCGTAGACCCCTGGTGAACCCCTTTGCTCACCTAGCATGTGAAGACTGTTTCGGCTGAACAGACGGAAGAAACCAATAAGAAGGTTCAACGGCTGAGATGGCGATGCAGCAAAGCACTGTGGAGTGCTTAGGGCGTGTTGGAGCACAAAAGCAACACAGCCATCCAATGCAGCTGAGGAACTCTCCAGGTGTAATGACTTTTCGGGCCACTGGACCCAGGCTTCCAACACCAAGAGAGTGGGACTGTCTCTGTGCATCGACTTTTCCACTTAAATCTCCTTCATGCACAAGTGTCTTTGTGCACACTCCTCTATCATAGATGAAAACTCACAAAGACAATCATCATTCTCGATTACTGAGAGACTATATATTTTATATATAGTTTTCTATATATAAATATACTATATATATTTCTACATATAAAAATACTAAATACTATAGTTTTCCATCACCAACATGTACCACAGTTTTTCAGTCATTCCCCAATTGATGGACATCCTCTCAGTTTCTAATTCTTTGCCATCACAAAAAGAGCTTCTATAAATATTTTTGTGCAAGTAGGTCCTTTCTTCTTTTTAATTAGCCCTTTGGGATACAGTTCCAGTAGTGATATTATAGGATCAGAGGGTATGAAGAGTTTTATAGTCCTTTGTGCATAATTCTAAATTGTCCTCCAGAATGTTTGGATCATTTCACAACTCCGCCAATAATGCATTAGTGCCCCAATTTTGTTACACCACCCCCATACACATACATATTTATCTCTTTTCTTTACTATCATATTGGCCAAACTGATAGATGTAAGGTGGTACCTCAGAGTTGTTTTAATTTGCATTTCTCTAATGAAGAGTAATTTAGAACATTTTTATATGATTATTGATAGCTTTGATTTCTTCATCTGAAAATTGTTTGTTCATATCCTTTAACCATTTGTCAATTGGAGAATGACTTGTATTCTTTTGAATTTGACTTAGTTCTCTATTGATTTGAGAAATTAGACCTATATCAGAGAAATTTGTAATAAAAAATTTCCCCCTACTTTGTTGTTTCCCTTCTAATCTTGGTTAGATTAGTTTTGTTTGTACAAAAGTTTTTTAATTTAATATACTTAAAATTATTCATTTTACATCTCATAATGCTCCCTATCTCTTGTTTGGTGATAAATTCTTCCCTTCTCCAAAGATCCAGGTAAAAACTAGACTATGTGCCCCCTAACTTATTTATACTATTTATATCTAAATCATATATCCATTTTGACCTTATCTTGGTATAGGATGTGAGATACTGATCTATACTTAGTTTCTGCCATATTGTTTTGTAATTTTTCCAGCAGGTTTTGCTAAATAGTCTTTTTTCCAAAACCTTGTAGCTCTGGGTTTTTCTAACACTAGGTTGTGAAGGTCATTTCCCCCTGTATAGTGAGTATCTAATCTATTCCACTGATCTACCATTCTGTTTTTTAGCCAGTACCAGACTCCTTTGATGATTATTGCTTTATAGTACAATTTGTGATCTGATACTGCTAAGCCACTTTCTGTCACACTTTTTTTCATTAATTCCCTTTATATTATTGACCTTTGTTCTTACAGATGAATTTTGTTATTTTTTTAGTTTTATAAAATAATTATTTGGTAGTTTGATTGATATGGCACTGAATAAGAAATTAATTTAGGTAGAATTGTCATTTTTATTATATTAGCTAAGCCTGTCTATGAGCAATTGATATTTTTCCAATTGTTTAGATCTGACTTTATTTTTGTGTAAAGTATTTTGTAATTGTGTTCAGTTAATTCCTGGGTTTGTCTTGGCAAGCATATTCCCAGGTTCAGTATTTTATATAGCTTAGAGTTATGTTAAATGGAATTTCTCTTTCAATCTCTTGCTCCTTAATTTTGTTGGTAATATATAGAAATGCTGATGATTTATGTGGATTTATTTTGTATCCTGCAACTTTACTGAAGTTATTAATTCTTTCAAATAGTTTTTAGTTGATTCTCTAGGTATACCATTCTCTGAGTATACCATCATATCATCTATAAAGAGTGATAGTTTAGTTTTCTCATTGCCTACTTTAATTCCTTCAATATCTTTTTCTATTTTTATTGCTGAAGTTAACATATCAAATAAAATATTATCGGTGATAATGGGTATCCTTTCTTTACTCCTGATCTTATTGGGAAGGTTTCTAACTTATTCTCATTGCAGAAAAATTGGAAAATGAGGGGATGCCCTCTGATTGAGGAATGGCTGAACAAATTGTGGTATATATTGGTGATGAAATACTATTGTGCCCAAAGGAATAATAAACTGGAGGAATTCCATGAGAACTGGAATGACCTCTAGGAACTGATGCAGAGTGGAAGGAGCAGAACCAGGAGAACCTGATACACAGAGACTGATATACTGTGATTCAATCGAATGTAATGGACTTCTCTACTAGCACCAATGCAATGATCCAGAAAAATTCTGAGAGACTTATGAGAAAGAACACTATCCACATTTAGAGGAAGAACTGTGGGAGTAGAAACACAGAACAACTACTTGATTGCATGGGTTGATGGGGATATGATTGGGAATATAGACTCTAAATGATTACTCTATGGTAAATATCAATGATATGAAAATAGGTCTTGATCAATGACACATGTAAAACCTAGTGGAATTGTGTGTCAGCTATGGGAGAGGGGTTGGGGAAAGGGAGGGAAAGAATATGAATCTGGTAACCATGGGAAAATATTATAGATTAATTAATTAAATAAAAATTTCCAAAACTTGGAAAAAATAATTTATTCCCATTGCAGATGATATTTGCTGATGGTTTTAGGTAGATACTACTTATCATTTTGAAGAGTGATCTATTTATTTTTATGCTTTTTAGTATTTTTAATAGTAATGAATGTTGTATTTCATTGAAGGCTTTTGCTGCATCTATTGAGATAATTATTGTGTGATTTCTATTAGTTTCGTTATTGTTATAGTCAATTATACTAATAATTTTCCTAATATTAAACTGGCTCTTATTTCCTTGTGTAAATCCCCCTTATTATAGTGAATGATCCTTGTGATATATTGCTATAGTCTCCATGCTAGTATCTTATTTAAAGTTTACATCTTTATTCATTAATAAAATTGACCTATAATTTTCTTTCCCTGTTTTTGCTCTTCCTGGCTAACAGTATTATATTTGTGGCATAAAAAGAATTTGGCAAGATTCCTTCTCTGCCTATTTCCACAAATAGTTTATATAGTTTAGGGATTAATTGTTCTTTATGTGTTTGATAGAATTCACTTGTGAATTCACCTGGCCCCAGGGATTTTTTTTCTTAGGGAGTTAATTGATGTTTTGTTCAATCTTTTCCTGATATGGGATTATTTAAGTATTCTATTTTTCACTTTTGCTCATCTGGGCAATTTATATATATATTTAAAATATTCATCTATTTCACTTAAATTGTCAGATTTATTGGCATATAATTGGGAAAAATAGCTCCTAATGATTGTTTGAATTTCTTCTTCATTGGTGGTGAGTGCACCTTTTTCATTTTTGATACTGATTATTTGATTTTCTTCTTTCCTTTTTAAAATAAAACTAACCAATGCTCCATATTTGTATTTGTTTTTATTTCCCTATAAAACCAACTCCTAGTCTTATTTATTAGTTCAATAGTTCTCTTACCTTCAAGTCTATTAATTTCTCTTCTAATTTTTAGGATTTCTAATTTAGTGTTTAATTGGGAATTTTTAATTTGTCCTTTTTCTAGTATTTTTTTTTACTTGTATGCTCAATTTATTGGTCTGCCTTTTTTCTATGTTGAAATGTGTTTAGTGATATAAAATTTCCCTTAAGTATTGCTTTAGCTGTATCCCATAACTTTTGGTATGTTATCTCCTCATTGGCATTCTCATTAATGAAATTATTGTTTCTAGAATTTGTTCTTTGACCCACACCCCCTTTTTAGCATTAGATTATTTTGTTTTCAATTAATTCTTATTTGTCTTTCCATGGACCTTTATTAACTATAATTTTTATTGCATTATGATCTGTAAAGAATGTATTTATCATTTATACTTTTCTGCATTTAACGGTGAGGTTTTTATGCCCTTACATATGGTCAGTTTTTCTGTAGGAGCAATGTATTACTGAAAAGAAGGTATTTTCCTTTCTATTCCCATTCAATTTTTTTCAGAGCTCTATCAGTTCTCACCTTTCTAAAATTTCATTGACTTCCTTTATTTCTTTCTTGTTTCTTGTTTTTTTGTTTGATTTATTTTGATCTGAAAGGGAGAAGTTGAGGTCACCCACTAATACAGTTTTACTGTCTATTTCCTTCTGAAGCTCATTTAATTTCTCTTTTAAATATTTGGGGGGCTACCCCATTTGGTGTATATGTGTTTAGTATTGATATTACTTTTTTCATATAGTAATTTTCAGCAAGATGTAATTTTTTGTTTCTTTTAATCAGATCTAGTTTTGCTTTACTTTGTCTGAGATCATGATTGCTACTCCTCTTTTTTACTTCAGATGATGCACAATAAATTATGCTCCAGCCCCTTACCTTTCTAGGCCTCAAATGTGTTTGTTGTAAACTACATATCATAGGATTTTGATTTTTAATACACACTCCTCTCCTGACTGTGGCTCCAAGATATTAATATTATTTCTTTCTGAATGCATCAATATTTTCTCCTTGTCTTGGAGGCTCTTGAATTTAGCCTTGATATTCCTGAGATTTGTCATTTTGGGATTTATTTCTGGAGATGATCTGTGGATTCTCTTTCTATTTCTATTTACTCTCTTTTTCAAGAATATCAGGGAAGTTTTCTTTGATAATTTCTCATATTATGATGTCCATAAGTTTTTGTATTTATCATGGCTTTCAGGTAGCCCAATAATTCTTAAATTGTCTCTTCTGGATCTATTTTCCAGATAAAAATTTTTAATGAAATATTTCATTTTTTTCTTCTTTTGATTTTGTTTTACTGTTTCTTGGTGTCTCATGAAGTCATTAGCTTCAATCTACTCAATTCTAATTTTTAAAGAAATGATTTTATTGTGTGAGCTTTTGAATCTCCTTTTCCATTTTGCCTGTGCTGCTGTTATTTTCTTCTTTTATTGCTTTCATTTCTCTTCCCCATTTTCCCCCTGACTCTCTTAATTTATTTTAAAATTTATTTTTGAGTTCCTCCATATCCTGAGACAAATTCATTTTTTTTTTGAAAATTTCTTTCTGTTTTCTTTGTTTTCGCTGTCCCTTTCTGGGTCTGTGACTAGTTTTTCTTTGTCTCTAAAATTGTATATGATTAGGTGTAATTTTGATATTTATTCATCTTCCCAGACTTTTTCTTGACTTTCACTTTTATCTTAAGGTTTGGCTATGTTATCAGAGTAGAGCAGGCATTCTCTTAAACTTCAGTATTTCCTTGATGCTATCCTTAGCTCTATTCTGCAAATTTCAGTTCATTCAAGGTAGTCTGATAGCCTGTGGGCTGGGAGCTCTGAAAGTCACTTCCCACTATTGATTCAATTACCCCCTGAGACTGCTGCTTGCTTGCAGAGCTCAGAGCACTGTGACCTACCCTGTGCTAGGGCTCAAAGTCTAATTTCAGGTTTGGGAGAAGACTTTTGGTCTCACTCTTAGTTGATCAGGTCAGACACACTGTGGACTGCCTTGCCCTTGGGGCTTCTAACTTTGTACTGAGCTTTAATAGGGGCCAGCTCCGGGCCATAGATTTTCTTGCTCTAGAGCTTGGGGCCTCATTCTGAGCTTACACAGACCAGCTATGCTGCATAGACTGCCTCACACTGGAGTTCAAATACTCTCCACAAGCTTGGGATGGGGCTTAAAATTTTATGGTATGTATGTGGAGGGTTGCATTGCTATTGGTTTAGCTAAGATATCAGGGTCTTGATGTTGGCTCAGGTTAAGAACCTAGAACAGTAAATGTGGGGTAGAGAGGCTTGATGTTAGCTTGTGCCAGCATTCCTTTGTGTAGCCTCCTATAGGCTTTGCTACCCTCTCACTTCAGTGAGCCAGACCCTGCCTATATTTCAAGTTTTCTCCACATGAAAGTTGCTTTTCTCCTTCTCCTTGCTGGTTTTCACTCTAGTAGTCATCTTGAGGAAGTTTTTTTGGGAGAGTTCTCATAGTGGTTTGAACTTTTTCTGCTTCAGCTCTTCCATCTTGGCTCTGTCCCTCCCACTACCCAGAAGGCATAATCTAAGTATCATTGGAATATATGAAAGTCATGATCAAAAAAAGAGCCTGGACACCATATTACAAGAAATCATCAGGTAAAACTGCCCTGATATCTTCAAAGAAGAGAAAAAATAGAAATTGAGAAAATCAACTGATTATTTCCTGAAAGAGACTCCAAAGTAAAATACCCCAGGACTACTGTAGGCAAATTACAGAGCTTCCAGACAAAACAAAAGTATTATAAGCTTCCAGAAAGAAACAATTGAAATAGCAAGGAACCACAGTAAGGATTACAGAGGATATAGCAACTTCTACATTAAAAGACCAGAAGGTATGGAATATAATATTCTGAAAGATAAAAGATCTAGGACTACAACCTAGAATTATATACCCAGCAAAACTGAGCATTATGTTCCAGGGGGAAAATGGATATTTAATGAGATAGAGGAATTTCAGACTTTCCTTAACAAAAACCTAGAGCTAAAAAGAAAATTCAATGAGCAAATTCAACACTCAAGAGAGGTATAAAAGAGGAAAGTGAAAACTTAAGGGTTTTGATAAAGTTGAATTGAGTATATTCATATCTGGGAAGGTGATCATTGATATAATTAAAGTGTCTATAATAGTTGAAAAAGGTAACATCCTAATGTATGCAAGATATCTAAAGTCCCTAAGCTACTCAAGAACTTTATCACTATTAGAGCAATAATAGAGTAGGAGGGTATAGAGAATAGGGAAGAGGAGTTGAAAAAAAAAGAAGGATGAATTAGGGGAGGAGTATGAATTGGAGAGATATTGATCAAAGGAAATTTGAGGAGGGATATGGTGGAAATGAAGGGAGAGGGGGGAAAATGGTGACAAGTAATGGAATAAATGGAAATGCACAGCTAATAACTATCACATTGAGTGTAAATGGGATGAATTCACCTATAGGAAGAAAACAGCAGAAAGGATTAAAAACTCCAGGACCTGACCATATAATATTTACAAGAAACACACTGAAAATAAGATATACATAAAGAATGAAGATGAGGGATTAGAGCAGAATGTACTATTCCTCAGCTGATCCAGAGAAGGCAGGGAGTATCAGCCATAATCTCTGATAGAGTTGGGGCTAAAGTGGATATAATTGGAAAGGGTAAATAGGGTAACTATATTATGTTGGGGGAATACTATGGATAATGAAGTATTATTAATATTGGACCATATTCACTAAGTGTTATAATATCCAGTTTTTTAAAGGAAAAACTAAATGTGACACAGATGAAAATAGATAACAAAATAATAATAGCAAAAAACCTTAATTTTCCCCCATCAGAACTAGATAAATCTAACAAAAAATATATAAGAAAGAAGCTAGGGAAATTAAAAGAAACTTAGATAAGTTAAATAATATAGATATCTGGAGAGCCCCAACATAGCTACATGAAGTTGACAGTAGATCCTAAACTTGAACAAACAATTAATCTAAATATAGAGTCCAGTGGGACAACAATGGTTTACAGATCATAAATATTCTGCAAAAATCTTACTTCAACATTCATCATACTATGGAAGTAATCCTGCATTCCCGAGAGATTGTTGCATTTGAACAAAAAATGGGTTAAAGTGATCAAGTTAAATGCTGATAAGAACATGGAGAAACAACCTAATATTACATGTCTAGAGCAGCTGTTTAGAAAACAAAAGAGAAATATATATTAAGAGCTTTAAAACTGTTCATGTTCATTGACTTACAAATCTCATTAGTAGGATTATTCCCTAAGAGTATTATTGAAAGGATAAATAGCT
Source organism: Monodelphis domestica (assembly GCF_027887165.1). NCBI lineage: Eukaryota > Metazoa > Chordata > Mammalia > Didelphimorphia > Didelphidae > Monodelphis > Monodelphis domestica. Next base: position 114,128,278 of record NC_077231.1, read on the forward strand.
ATTTAAATATGAAAATATTCATAGAAACTTTGTAATGACCAAGTAACTGGTAATAATACAAATGAAATAATTGGGAGAAATGGCTAAATAGATAGCAATATTGGAATGTGAAAGATTGTGTTATGTTATTAGAAATGATAAATATCAGAAAGATAAAAAATAAGGGAAATATATGAAGGGATGAAAAGAGAAGAAAGGAAATAAGAGTATATACTATGATTACATTAAAAAAATAGCAGCCACAAAATCAAAAGAAAAAAGTGTCCAAGTAAAACAAATCCAAGGGAACTCAGAAGTAGAAAATGTTTATATTAATACACACATATAATTTACATATTTTAAGCAAATTATAAATGATGTGGAGTTTGTGGTGTAGCACATAATTTTTATGCATTTGTTTATTTAATTTTGTTGTTGTTGTTGGAGTTTATGAAATATATAATTAAAAAACCAGCCTCATCACAGAAAAAGAAATTGAACAAACTGTCAAAGAACTCCCTAAGAAAAAAGCCCCAGGGTCAGATGGATTCACAAGTAAGTTCTACCACACATTAAAAGAACAACTAACTCCAATACAACATAAACTATTTAGAAAAATAGAGGAAGAAGGAATCCTTCCAAACTATTTTTATGACACAAATATGGTAGTAATATTTAAACCAGGAAGAGCTAAAACAGAGAAAGAAAACTATAGAATAATCTTATAAAACATTGATACAAAAATATAATAAAAATAAAAATTGTAATAAGATTACAGCACTATGCCAAGAATAATACACCATGATCAGGTGAATTTTATACCAGAAATGCAAGGATGGTTCATTTCAGGAAAACTATCAGCACAATTGACCATATAAAAAATAAAAAATAGAAACCACATGATTATTTCAAAAGATGCAGAAAAAGAATTTGACAAAATACATCACCTGTTCTTTAAAAAAACATTAAAAAACATTGGAATAAATGGAACCTTTCTCAAAGTGGCATCTCTCTAAAATCATTAGCAAGCTTTATCTGTAATAAGTATAAACTAACACCTTTCCCAATAAGTGCAGGTATAAAGCAAGGATGCCCATTAACACCACTTTTATTTAATATTGTACTAGAAATGCTCACTATAGCAATAAGAACAGAAAAAAATGAAGGACTTAAAATAGGTAATGAAAAAACAAAGTTATCACTCTTTGCAGGTGATATGATGGCATAGATAGAGAATCTTAAAGAATCAACTGAAAAGCTAAAAGAAATAATTAACAACGTCAGCAAAGTCACAGTATACAAAGTACACCCACTTAAAATCATCAATATTTCTATTTATTAACAAAACCCAATAGCAATATATAGAAAGGAAAATTCCATTCAAAGTAAATACTATAGATGATATACTCTAGGAATATACCTACCAAAACAAACCCAGCAAATAACTATATGACACAATTACCAAACATTCTTCACACAAATTGTCAGACCTAAAACAACCAGTAAAACATTAATTGGTTATGGATAGGCCAAGCCAGAATAGTGAAAAATGACAATCTTACCTAATTAATTGCTTATGGATAGGCCAAGCCAGAATAGTGAAAATGACAATCTTACCTAAATTAATTTACCTATTTAGTGCCATACCCACCAAATTACCCAAAAAAATATTTCTTAGAATGAGAAAAAATAACAACAAAGTTAATCTGGAAGAACAAAAAGCCAAGAATTTTAAGGGTTAATTAAGGGGAAAAAATATGAAGGAAGAAGGCCTGATTATATTAGACACCAAAGTATACTATAAAGTAATAATTATCAAACCAATAAAATATTGTGTAAGAAATAGAATGGTGGATATAGATTAGGTAATCAACACATGGCAGTTAATGTCCATAGCAACTTTTGTTTGATAAACCCAAAGATCTAAGCTTTGGGGGAAAGAATTCACTGTGTGACAAAACCTTCTGGGAAAACTAGAAAGTAATATGGCAGAGATTAGGCATAGACAAATATCTGACACTCTATACCAGGATAAAGTCAAAATAACACTATAAACAAATTATGGGAACATGGAAAAATTTATCTGTCAGAATTATAGATAAGGGAAGAATTTATGACCAAACGGGATATAAAGGACTTTACAAAAAAATGAAATAGATTGACATAGCCATAAAGATGCTACGGGCCAACTGAGGAAAAGCAGCAAAAAAGACAGATCTGAACTTCTGCTCTGAAATTCTTTGGCAAGGGCAGATTTCAAGAGAACTACAACTCTTTGTGAGGAGCCAAGGTTAGCTCCAAGATATGTTGTCATTCCTCAAGTAGGCTTAAGCTGTCTGGCCGAACTCCTCAGACAAGCAACATCTGCACTATTTTAGGCAAGAGACCTTGAAGCCATATCTTCATAGACACACGCATGCTAAGACCAAAAACCCTTTGTATTCTGTGTATGACCATATTACACCTGTGCTCTAACCCCCTCCTCACTTTATTGCCTAATTCTGACATTATGCCTATTATTCCTGATTGGCTTTCAATAACGTCATGCTTCTTTAGTTACTAGTGCATAATTTCTTATAACAATTGGACCTGTATGCTCAATAAACTAAAAATAATCTGTGATCCTATTCACAGCCCCCTCAACCCTGTCAACTTCTCATCCATGCAGGCCTTTTCTCTCTCTTTTCTCCCTTCTCTCCTGAAGCTGGTCTTGAAGAGAACCAGCTCTTATCAATAGATAATTTTGTTTAAATTGCATTTAAATGCATTTAATTAAATTAAATTGCATTTAAATAAAAACATAAAAATGTTTTGAACAAATAAAACCAATGCAGCCAAGATTAGAAGGGAAACAACAAATTTGGAGGAAAATCTTAAAGCAAATGTCGTTGACAAAAGCCTCATTTCTCAAATATATAGAGAACTGAGTCAAATTTATAAGACTACAACACATTCCACAATTGAAAAATGGTCAAAGGATATGAACAGGCAGTTTTCAGAGGAGGAAATGAAAACTATCCATAGTTATATGAAAAAAAAAAGCTCCAAATCACTATTGATTAGAAAAATGCAAATTAAAACAACTCTGAGAACAAAAGACCAAAAGATCTCATATCTACCAGATTGGCTAACATGACCCAAAAAGAAAATGATAAATGTTGGAGGGTGTATGGAAGAATTGGAATGCTAATAATACACTGTTAGTGAAATCATTTTGGAGAGCAAAATGGAACTAGGCTCAAAGGGCCACACAACTATGCTTACCCTTTAACCCAGCAATACCACTACTGGATCTGTTTCCCAAAGAGATCAGAGTAAGGGAAAAGGAACTATCTTTACCTAAGTATTTTTAGCAGCTCTTTTTGTAGTAGCAAAGAATTGGAAACTGAGGGGTTGTCTATCACTTGGGAAATGGATAAACAAGTTGTGGTACATGGTTATAATGGAGTACTATTGTGTCATAAGGAATGGTGAATAGGATGAGTTCAGAAAAATGTGGAAAGATTTATACAAACTGATACAAAGTAAAGTGAGCAGAATCAGGAGAACAATGTATGCAGAAATATTATATGATGATCCACGTGAAAGACTAAACTATTATTAGTAAAGCATGTCTCCAAGATAACCACAAGGGACACATGATGAAAATGAAGTGTTTCTACATGTAACAGGAAAAAAAAATAGATGTAGCAAATAAAATAAAATAAAATAAAATAAAATAAAATAAAATAAAGGACCAATAAGAGCCATTCTCTGGCTGACCAGAAAAGTAGACCTTATGAGTTACTTGGATTCTGTAGGTAGGAGATAAAATTACTTCTATACATTTGTCTTTACTTTCCACAGATCTTTCCTTCACATTATATATATTATATAATGGACTACTTGAGATATTTTACATCGTCTGAATCTGTTTGTATCTTAATCATTTTTTTGTGGTAGAGGATAGAAATTCCAGTTTTATGCTTTATATATTGCTATCATTTGTTCTGTGTCCCTACTGTTCCTACACTATTCTTGATCTTTGTTATCATCTACATGAGGAAATCTACTGTGATCTGCAAAGTTTTTGTACTACCATATAAAAAAAATCCCAGATAGTGCATATATGGGACTCTGTTTTTCAAAGGGGGAGAGGAAAAACCTAAGAATTATGGTCTTTGTTTCTTCCAATATCTTTTGGTTGCTCCTTCAAAGTGCTATTAAGATTTCTTCTCAGGACTGCCTATGTCAGTTGGAATTTGAGTGCAGATCAAAGCATGCCATCTTCCACTATATTTCCTACAAGAGATCTCTATTGTAGGTGTGATGGATCATCTATCATGACAAGAGCAATATGGAAGTATGTATTATATGAAAGAATGGGTATAATGTATATCAGACTATTCACCATCTGAATGGGGAGGAAGGGTAAGGGTGGGGAACGAGGGAGAAAATCTGAATTTTAAAATGTCATCAACAATTTTCATCAAGTGTTTCTACATGTAACAGGAAAAAAATAGATATAGCAAATAAAATAAAATAAAGGACCAATAAGAGCCATTATCTGGCTGACCAGAAAAGTAGACTTTATGAGTTACTTGGATTCTGTAGGGTTGGAGATAAAATTACTTCTAAACATTTATCTTTACTTTCCACAGGTCTTTCCTTCACATTATATATATATTATATAATGGACTACTTGAGATATTTTACATCGTCTGAATCTGTTTGTATCTTAATCATTTTTTGTGGTAGAGTATAGAAATTCCAGTTTTATGCTTTATATCTGTACCATTTATAGAAGACACTCTGTTATATTTTGGGGATACTCTGGTATGATACAATCACTATTTACCAAGATTCCCCTTTGCCTTTTTCCATGTAGATGGATCATTTATGCCTTTAGGCATCCAGATTATGAATTTGCATGGAAGAAATCATATCCTTTCACTAGCTTGGTAACAATCCCAAATTCCTAGATGAATGTAAAGCTCATTATCCAGCCCCTTCTTAAAAGGGAGGAGCCTCTTAGCAGAAACTTGTTAAGAGGCAAAGATATGATAGTTTTCCTTTGATAGGGCTGCAAAGGAGGGGGAGATTTTGGCTGGTGGGCAATGAAATACTGAAAGAGTGATGGTATAGGGAGATCCTTAATATTATCTTAGATCCAAGGACAGATTACATGCAAAAGACCCCTTGACCACTTAAGTCACATTTTATAATTTTGACATGCAATGAAGAACTGGTGGTGGGAATCTTGAAATTTCTCAGACTTGTGAATGTTAAAAAATTCCCCATTGGGGAATTCTCCATTGGAACAATTCCCTACTGGGACATTCCCCATTTGGAAAGTGAGAACTCTACTTAGATCAGAAATGAGAAGAACTCTACTCCACCCGTACTTAAAACTGCTTTAGGGGAGAAAACTCCTTGCTGAACAATGAAAAATACTTACACCCATACTTAAGCCATGCCTATTTTTAGAAAGGGGTGCTAAGTACTTATAAAGGTCAGGCAACTTGTGAACTTACAAGGAGCAAAGAGGTGAAAACTTACTCAGAGCTTTCCTGATTTGAATTACTCAGAAGTTTTAGCCTACCCAGAAAAGGTGAGAGCAAGATGTGAATTAAGAAGGTGATAACAAAATGAGAATTAAGAATGGCCAGTCCTTTGGAAAATGTCTACTGTGATTGGTAGATGTAAGGACTTAGGGGAGGTGACATAGGAGAAAACCCCCTATATAAGAAAAAGGAATCTTTTGAGAAAGGAGCTCTTGAGATGGAGAACAAGCTCTTGAGATATACAGGCTCTTGAGAGACAATCTCTAAGGAGATCTTTCAAGGGAGGCTGACTCTGGCTGGAACTCCCTCTAGGGAGACTCTGTCCCCCTGGATCCTCACTTGAACAGATCTTGTGGTGAGTGATTAAGGACTGACTGATCTTTTCTTTTAGGACTTATGCCTGGGTTGGCCAGGGCTACCCTGGGCCGGTCTATCCTTTTCTCATTATTCCCCTTTTTCTCTCTTTCTCTCTTTCTTTAATTCCTCATTGTATTATTAATGAAAATCTCTATAAAACCCAATTGACTTGGGTATATTCATAATTGGGAATATTTCCCTGGTGACTACCTTATATTTGATTTAAAACAAGACACTGTAGTGAAAACATATTTTCTGTGGTCACAATTTACTCACCCACTCTTATATCTACTATAATTTATATCTTCCACTATTTTAATCACTACAATTTATATCTACCAACTATTTTAAATCTTACAGTGGTAACTAATGTTCCTACACTAGACCTAATATTTGTTACCATCTACATGAGAAAATCTACTGTGATCTGCAAAGATTTTGTACTACCATATAAAAAAAAAAACAGATAGTGCATATATGGGACTCTGTCTTTCAACAGGGGAGAGAAAAACCTAAGAATTATGGTCTTTGTTTCTTCCAAAATCTTTTAGTTGCTCCTTCAAAGTGTTATTAAGATTTCTTCTCAGGACTGCCTTTGTCAGGTTTCTCATATCCATGAGTTTAGGATGGTCAAATAAAAGCTCTAAAGCCTTTTAAATGGGGTAAGGGCTATCAAGGAGCAACATGGAATAGGATCAGTCTCTACAAGTATTTCATTTCCTCTCTTGCTTCATTTTTCCCCTGCAAGGTGACAAAATTGTCCCTAGGATTTAATTGATCCAGAGGGTTAAGACTTAAGTCTCATTTCCATTGATGCAGCTTCCTGGAAGCCACTAGCTCTATCATTGTAGCTTCATGGTGGTCTAGTGGCATAAAAGGTCCACTGAAGTAGGAAAAGAGCCCTTCAGCTTTTGTGGATGTCCCAACATCATGAGAATCACACTGAACACCAGATACATTTTCATATGGAGAAAAGGGAAAATCTGTCCAAGTGCTGCAAAACCCTTGCTGAGTATCTTTTATATTATATGTCTTTATAGTCTTAAAAGATATCCCTTTGTTAAATGTTTAATTACCTACTATTACCTCATTTTTTTCCTCTTCCAAACCTAAACTAATTGGAGACCACCTGAATCATCTGCTCACTGTAGCTAGACCATATATACACATTTTGGAGAGGAAGTCAGCCCTTTTTAGGTCATCATTACTTCAAGGTAATTGACACAGGTCTGTGTGAATATAAAACAGAAAAGATCCCCTTGTGGAAAGAGAAGAGGGTCCCCTGAGCTCCCAAGTGACAAATTAGATCTAGGTTTCATCCTCACAACAACTGTGCTCTATCAGTGCAAATTCAATAAAAATGTCCATTGAGTCATCATCATTAAAAAAAATCCATCATTTATATTGAAATAGATGTTAATGCATCATTGTCATCAATAGTTTTGCAAAGCTTCCTTTTAATTTCAAAAACATGTGCCATGAATATGTAGCAAAGTGACTATTTAAAACTACATCTGTTGTATAATTTACTTACAATGAAGATTTTTAGCTTCTTGATTGATTACAAAGATTTTTAAATATATAGGCATTTCTTCCTTCCACTATATTGTCTGCAAAGGTATTAACTTTACAAATCTACTTTACGTGTGATTTGCCAAGCACAGAATCATTTATCCTATGGAGAACATTTGAATGCTTAGCAATTCTATAAGCAATCTCGTACAATTCAAGCAATTCTTTTGCTTTCAAGATGTGTTTTTTTTTAAGTTTGTTTTGCTTATTAAAAACATCAAATTTTCTCTGGAAAAATAATTGTCTTGCCAATGTACTCTGTATTTGTGCTTTCAAGATATTTTGATGTATTAGGTTTAATGCTAATTATAGCTAAAACACCTGCACAAAGCAAATGCAATGATCTTTTCTCTCCATCAAAAACAGTAAATACAGTGTATCTAATTTTCTGGTTTTGGATTATTTAATTTATGTTTCTATATTTCTTTCAGTTAAATTATTTTCTTTGCTAGTACTAGTTTCAACTGTTCCAACAGATTTTCTTTTTTAAAGAGGTTATCCATCACAAAGGAATATTATTTCACTTAAAAAATAGAGTAAAATTTTAAGATAATTAAATTTCAGTTTAATTGCTGAATATATTAAATGATTAAAACCATCCTTATGTTATTTCAATTTTCTACAAATGGCTTTTTTTGGAAACTAGCTTCTTATGTTGTACTTTTTAAAATGAAAAAATGAAGGTATTTCATAATATTCAGATATTATGGTACTTAGCCTTCATATGAAGGTTTCTTAATTTTAAGTTTACATATTTTACATTCAAATGAATCAAATAGCTTAGCAACATAAGTCATATGTGTCAAGAGCCAACTGATGGTGATGGTGGCAGATTGTGCCTGCACTGAAATTCACCAACTCCAATTTGACCTTGTGTGCTTATACTGTATTAAGTAATTACTCATCTGCATACACTGTAAGCTGGCTATAAGTACTCTGTTAACCATTTTTGTTGATTTTAATTTGAACTTTATTTTCATTGAAAAGAGCAAATGGATTTATTGAGGAAAATTCAGTGATTCTGGTCACTGATTCACACCCACCTTTTCCCTTGATGATTTTTTTTACATAAGATAAAATTTTTTAATTACACACTAAATCTGTGCCATTTTCCCAGGCTGTGTAGCATTTCAGCAATTTACCCAATTACACTCATTTTTGCTCTAAGAAGCATTAGTGAGAGTTATTATATTGTTTTGCACCAAACATTAGGTCCCTGCATCAGTCTTTGACCAGATTTCTCTTTCTCTCTTTTTTTTTCTTCAAAAACTCTTACCTTCTTTAAATATCAGCTCTAAAGCAGAAGATGGGCAAAAGGGCTAGGCAATTGAGGCCAAGTGACCTGCCCAAGGTCATACAACTAGGATGTGTCCAAGACCAGACTTGAACCTAGGACCTCCTGTCTCCAGGCCTGGCTCTCAATCTACTGAGCTATCCAGATGCCCCCCATAAGAAATTCTTATTAATGCACCTCACTATCATGCACAATTTTCAGCAATGAAGTTTGCCACATCGATTGACTTTTCTTTTCTGTTGAACACTTAGAGGCCATTGTTAGGTTATTAAGTAGTCTAATTTCAATATTTTGGGGTCCTTGATGATTTTTTTCTAACTCAAAGTGCTCCATAATTTAAAAAATTCTGTCAGAGGTGGAAGACTTAGCATTTATTGAGCACTAATTTCTTTCCAGATATTATTATAGGTCTTAGGGACACAGAGATTAAAGGGAAATAGCTCCCACCTATAAAGAAATTATATTCTCCTGGGGAAACATTGTTAAAGAAGTTTTCTTAATCTTTCCCCCTGTGCCTTTAAGAGGCAAAGGAGCAGAAACATTTCTCAGTAAGAGTCAGTTAACTTTCAGCCTCTGTGAAAGGGAGCAGAAGTTTCCGTTACCTAGGAAAGGAAGGAGGGAGCAAAGTAAAAGGACAGTTGGAGGTTTTTGCCTCTGGAGTTTCCTAGAGTGAGGGAGCTCTATCTGCTTTTGTCTCAGTCAGACTGGCAGTTGGAGTTTTTCTGACAGTTCAGGTAAAGAAAATGGATTTAAGGGGGTTTGGAATTTGATTAATGCTTATTGGTTGGCGTAGGTAGTTAGATAGAGCATAAATCCTTAGACAGTTTAGGTGGATAGGATGGACTTGGCCCTGGCAGAAGAAACTGCCCTTGAAGGCACATGGATTTAGGATTTTTTAAGAAATTTTAGTTAGGATTGGGGTTTTAGGACTAGTTATAAGATATTAAAATAATATTCTCACTTTCCTCCTTCCTATTTTCCTATCCAAACTTCTCAAAATGTGTTTTGTGTTTTATCAAACTGTTCTCCTGGCCTTTGTTCAAATTCCTACCAATAATTTTAAACCTTCACAATATGAATACCTATTTATAATTATGAAATATGGAATATCTTATTAAAATAATTAACTTTTCCTAAGCCTTGTGGATAATATAATGGCCTCAGAAGTCCAGGAGGCTCCTTCCTCTGATTTTTAGGGAGTTTGTTTTAGACAAAAATTGAATTGCTCCAAGTGTCCACTTGAGAAAATTCTTAATATGGAGTGACAGATTGGGCTCTCTGCTTAACTTAATTTTATCTATTTCCACTTACTCCTGACTTCTTTGTGATTGAGGTAAGATTCAGTTTACTAGAAACCTTTGGGTAATGAAACAGCAGATTATGTTATTGTGTCTGTGGATAGATGGGCACTAGAAAAAAAGCTTTCTGCATTTCTGCTTTGACATCTGAGATGCTTAGAGAACTGAGAGGGCATCTCTGAATCTCTCTTTCTGTCTCTCTCCTTTCCCCCTCTCTTATTCCGTGATAGATCCCTTCTTTTATAATAATTCCTTAGAGTATGACAAAGTATTCACACAATGACTTTGATTGATTCAAGGAGGTTTACAAACCCTGTTTAGAGGCAGTTTTGATTGATTGATTCAAATAGAAGTGTTCTTATCTAACACAGTTAATTACTTTTAAGGGGAAGGGACAATCAATAGAACCCCACCTTTAAGAGTACATATATTTTCAAGACAATTTCAATGAGAATGACAAGGATGGGGGGAAAATTGCCACTTGTAGGTGATCTCACTTGATCTGAGATTTGAAAGAAGCCAAGGGATCTAGAGGAAGAGGTTAGGAAGGAATGTATTCCAGGCATGGGGAATTACATGTGTAGAAGACATGCTTTTGTGTAGAAGGAATAGCAAGCAGGCTGGGGTGGCTAAACTGTAGACTGTTTGAAGAGGATTAGCATGAAAAAGCTGAGAGAGGTAATTTGTTAAGTTCTTTAAAAGCCTCATAGAGAAGTTTGTGTTTATTCTAGAGACCCCAGGGAGCCCCTAGGACTTTTTGAAGAAGGGAGCAACGTGTTCCAATCTTTGATTTAGGAGAACACTTTAGAAGGTAGGTGAAGGATAGATTGGAAAAGAGAAACACTTGAGGGATGGAGACTAATTAGGTGGCTGTTGCAATCACACAGGTCAGAAATGATAAAGGATTGAAGTAGCCTGGTGGAGAAAGGACTTAGAGGGGAGGTTGTGGAAAGACAGAATTGACAAGATGTGGTTAACTGTTTGGCTATGAGTGGTGAAGGAAAATGAGGACTGAAGAATTTCTCTAAAATCTTAAATTTGGGTAACAGGAAGAATGATGATATTCTTGACAGAAATAGAGAAATCAGGAAAAGAAACAGGTTTTAGGGAACAATAATTAGTTCCATATACAACACGTTGGGTTTGGGTTACTTATGGGATATTCCATTAGAAATTTCTAAAAGGCAGCTGGTGATATGGAACTAGAGTTTAGGAGAGAGACTACAGATATATTTCCAGGAGTCATCTGGATAGAGATGATAATTAAAGCCATGGAAGCTGATGAGGTCACCAAGAAAGGATATGTAGAGAAGAGGACCCAGGTTAAAGCCTTGGGGTATACAAAAAATGAGGGAATGATAAACTCTGTAAAAGATAAACTACCTAGACAACTTTAATCAGTTTATATTCATTGTTTTATGCTTTTTAAAAATCATTATGTCTTCTACATGCCATCCTATTAGATACTCAGTATTATAATTATAAGTTGTAACCACAGACTTAAAAATAAGTATAAATCCCAATTGCTGGTTGAATAATTCTGTCGGAGAATCAGTAATCAAAAATCATATTTTGAGTAAAATGACAAGGAAAAATTCCCCAAAGTGCTTTGCCAAGATACCCTTGCTAAGGGGAGTTATGTGCATGCCTTCAGAGTTCTGGAATGTGTCCAGATGCTCTTAAAGCCAAAGATTCATGAATAACCTTGGCTGTCTTCTTTTCATCATATATGGAGCAAGGGGCTAATTAATCCACCTCTATAAGGTGATAAAGAAAAAACCTGACATTCTGGAAGAAAGAAACCTAGAAGGAGAACGTCTGGTTCTCCCACTAAGAAGAAATATTCAGCTGACCACCCCCATTTTGGGGGGGGGAGTTTGTATAATGTGACTTTCTTGCATGTAGTAAATAAACCAGTCAACAAATGGGCCTGGATCTTAGACTGTGCTGGACATGTCTCTGACCCTGACTTTGTGATTTATATCTCTTACAATAAAGTCAATATTGGCTCAGAAAATTGTTCCCAAGATTTTTCTTTTATGCCCAGGAATTGATCCATGGCTCTTAGTAATAGGGTAACTCTGGACAAGTCACTAAATCTCTCTGTGACTCAGTTTAACCATCTGTATAATGGAATATTTGTATTGCATACCTTCTAGAGTTGCTATGAGGGAAACACTTTTAAGCCTTTTGAGTTTATTCATATAATTATAGTTTTAGAGATAAAAGGTACCTTAGAAGTCTTCTAATTTAAGGTTCAATTAAATTAGAAAAAATGGAGGTAGGGGCAGCTAGGCCTATTGAGAGCCAGGCTTGCAGAAAGGAAGTCAGATCAAATTTGGCCTTAGACACTTTCTAGCCTTGTGAGACCTTGGGCAAGTCACTTAACTCCTGTTGCCTAGTCCTGACCACTCTTCTGCCTTGGAACCAATGCACAGTATTGATTTTAAGATGGGAGGTAAGGGTTTAAAAAAAAAGAAAAAGAAAAAATAGAGGTCCATAATGATTAAATTATTTATCCAATGTCACATAGGAAGAAAATGTTACCTAGATCTGAATTCAGGCTCTCTGACTTCCAAGTGCTATTTCCCTTTTACTGTACCACATAATAGAAAAATGTGAGTAATTAGTAATAGTACATGAAATAAAGGGGAGGCAGAGCAAAACTTGGGCCCAGTTCACAAATTCACAAATACATTTTCTCAAGGCAACATATTCTATTTTAGGAAAGATAAAATTTTTAGGAAGTTTTTTCTCTCTCTTTTTTTTAAACTCTTACCTTCCATCTTAGAATCAATACTGGGTATTGGTTCCAAGGCAGAAGAGTGGTAAGGACTAGGCAATGGGGATTAAGTGACTTGTCCAGGGTCACACAGCTAAGAAGTATCTGAGGTCAAATTTGAACCCAGGACCTCCCATCTCTGGGTCTGGCTCTTAATCCACTGAGCCACCCAGCTACCCCACCCCCAATCTCTCTTCCACATGGTGACACTTCAAATTCTTGGTTATAGTTATCATGTCTCTCTCAAATCTTTTCTTCAGACAAAACTTAGCAGTTTAGTTTATTTGATCCTCATAAGCATGAACACAGTAAGTAGGACAGAATACAGCAAGACTATCTTCTCTCTAGTCTTTGTTCCTCAATGGTTAGCATGTTTCCACCCCTTCATATTCTCCATAGTCCAGTGCTTCTGAACCCCTAAAGACTGAATTATATCACCTTTTCCTTACCCCTAACTGCCCCCAACCCTATCCCCTCAATGCCACTTTTCAGATATGTTCACCTTTGTACTCTCTGCAATTCCTAGAACATAATTAACACATTTGCTTTAATTATTTCCATCCTCACTCCTATTTTTTGTCATTCTCTGAGAATTGGTTCTTTCCTGATGATACTGCATTCCTAGACATCCCTCTCTTATCTGGTTACATTTTTACTGATGCTCCCTAAGTCACTGATTATGGTAGAGGGCCCTTAGATGACTCCTTGTTCCCCATGGCCACTTTCAGACTCTCCCACGCCTATCATCTCGTCCTTTGACATTCACACTGTTTTCAAATCTCTCACTCAATTCACATCCCACTCACTGTTATCTATTGACCCTCCCAGGACATTTTCCTCTCCTTTGTACTAGATGAGTCCAATGCCTGGCCAAAAGTCTTTCTCTTTTCCACAATGTCTGCATTGATTTTAGAAGAGTTGAATATAAATAGCCCATCTTCTCAGTTCCTCAGTCTACTTTACTGTCATGATCTACTCTTCAACTCTACATGTACCTATAGAGAATGACATACCTTCCCCATCAAGTGCTCCACTTCTATGTTCCTTAGCTCTGAAGTTCCTTCATCAGATTGTGATCCTTTATCATTCTTTCCCTCTAGTTTATAGTCCTTAACCCTGTTATTCAACCTTGCCATGATCTCCAATCCCTTCACCTCTTAGGACTTTCCCATTCTGTCATGTCTTAGATGGCTGCATTCTTTACCATTTCATATTTCAATCTCTTGGAGAATTGGTTCAATGCTACACTATTTTTTATATTTGAATCCCTTTTTGACATCAACCTTGGATTACTTCTAGCATCTGCCTTTATCTGTGGTTCTATTCAAATGTGACTGAACAGATATGAATCCACCACAAATTTCTGTTACATAATCTCAACAGGGCCCTCATAGAACAAGATAATTCTTTTATACTTTCATAATTGATTCACTATCCAACTCACCTAAGCAGCGCTTTCAAATTTTTATCCCTTCTCAAATCTTCCACAGTACACCTGATGACCTCACCTTGTACTTCACTAAAAAAATAGGGGCCATTTGCTAAGTAGTCCTTTCTTTTCTATCTTCCTCATCTCACATCACTCAGGTACCTTTCTCTACTCTATTCCCATTCACTCTTATTTCTCACAAAGACATAGCCCTTTCCTTGCTAAGACAAATCTCTCTATAGGTATCCTTGATCCATTCTCATCTGGTATTCTCCTGAGGATTGCCCCTATAGAGCCAAGATGGTAGAATGAAGCCAGCATTTTTGCTAAGCTCTCTCAACAATCTTCCTGGACAACAATATTTTAAAAGTGTGACAAACTAAATTCTGAATGTGAAAACCAACAAAGTGAGTCAGTTTTCTAACCTAGGGAAGCTTAGGAAGACAGAAAGAAAGGACTGAGGATCCTGGGGTAGGGGCTGGCTGGGAGTTGAGTGCAGCACAAGTAGTACCAACTGTAGGCTGTCATGGCAACAGCAGTGGTGGGGAACAGCCTGAACACCTGGTCAGAAAGCAATCTCAGGAGACCTCACTAGCACTGTGAGCAGAATGGGGGAGGCATCTGGTGGGTTTTTTACTATTACCTAGCTCTGGATTACAGTTTCAGGGTGGAGAGAAGAGAAGAGAAATAGCTTCAGTAATGAGGGAGCAGTGGTCCTACCGATGTAAGGAAGGAGCAATAGGGCAGTGAATAGTCCTCTCTTTGGATCATAACACTTTGGAAGCACTGAAATTTATAGGCTTCCATTGATCTGTGAAAACAACAGAAAAACAAAACATAATAAACAACAAGAACAACAAAATAACATGCGCAGGACAGACATCCCTCTCATCACTAGAGTTGAGCAGAAACTGTCTGTAACCTCAAGTCTAAAATAAAAAAAAAATAGGCTGGAAAAATAAGGAAACAAAAAATAACTTGAACATAAAAGTCTCCTATGGTGATAGGGTGCTGAAGACACAAATTCAGAAGATAATGACTTGAAAATATCTATAAGCTGTGAATCTTGAAATTTCTCAGACTTGTAAATGTTAAAAATTTCCACATTGGGGAATTCTCCATTGGAATAATTCCCTACTGGGAACATTCCCCATTTTGACAGTGAGAACTCTACTTGGATCAGAAATGGGAGGACCTCTGCTCCACCCTTACTTAAGACTGCTTTAGGGGAGAAAACTCCTTGCTAAACAATGAGGGTACTTGGGCCCATACTTATAATGAGGCAAAAAGTTCTTTAAGCCATGCCTATTTTTAGAAGTAATACAATGGGGTGCTAAGTACCTATTAAAGGTCAGGCAACTTGTAAACTTGCCAGGAGCAAAGAGGTGAAAACTTATTCAGAAGTTTTTTCTGGTACAAACTTACTAAAGGGATTAGTCGACCCAGCAGTGAATTCAGAATGGGCTGTCCTTTGGAAAAAGTCTACTGTGATTGGTAGATGGAAGAACTTAGGGGAGGTGACATAGGAGAAAACCCCCTATATAAGAAAAAGCAGAATTGCTTGAAGGACATCGCTTGAGAAGAATCCTTTTGGAGGAATCCTTTTGAGGAATCTCTTGAGGAGAGGCTCTGGAGAAGGGAAGCTCTTGGAGGACAATCTCTAAGGAGGTCTCGCTGGAGCTCCTCTGTGGGGACTCTGTCCCTCTGGAGGCTCTTGAAAGAGGCCCTTTGAAACAGTCTCTGGCTGGAAGGCTCTTTGAGGAGGACTCTGGCTGGAACTCTCTGTGAGGAGACTCTGTCACTAGAATCCTTGCTTAGACAGACCTTGTGGTGAGTGATAAAAGACTGACTGACTGATCTCTCTCTCTTAAGACTCAGGTCTAGGCCATGTTGGCTTAAGGCCCTTCATACTTATTTACTTTTTCTTACTCTTTCTCTCTTTCTTTAATTCCTCATTGTATTATTAATTAAAGTCTCTATAAAACCCAGTTGACTTGGGTATATTCATAATTAGGAATATTTCCCTGGCGACCACCTTATATTTTGATTTAAAACAAGACACTGTAGTGAAAACATATTTTCTGCGGTCACAAATTTACTCACCCACTCTTATATCTACTGTAATTTATATCTTCCACTATTTTACTCACTACAGTTTATAGCATTAACTCTTTTAACTGCCACAGTTTATGGCAGACAACTATTTTAAATATAACAGTTTGTGGTTAACTATGTCTCCAACTATTTTAAATGTAAGAAAGCAAAGCCTCAAGGAAACATACAAATTGGATACAATTCCCCAAGATGAATTCCTAGAAGCTAAAAAGAGATAAAAAGCCAAAAACTATTTTAAAAATCAAATTAAGGGTAGTAAAGGAAAAAATGGGGGAAAGAAATGAGAGCTATTAGGCAAGAACGTTTTTGGAAGAGAATTATTAGCTTGGTAAAAGAGACACAAATAATGAAGAAAATAACTTCTTAAAAATAGAATTGGTCAGGGGCATTTAGGTAGCTCAGTGGATTGAGAGCCAGGCCTAGAGATGGGAGGTCCTAGGTTCAAATCTGGCCTCAGACACTTCCCAGCTGTGTGACCCTGGGCAAGTCACTTAACCCCCATTGCTTAGCCCTTACCACTCTTCTGCCTTGGAAGCAACACACAGTATTGATTCCAAGATGGAAGGTAAGGGTTAAAAAAAATAGAATTGGTCAAGTGAAAGCTAATAACTCCATAATACATCAAGAAAAAAAAAGTAAAAAATTAAAGAAAATGTGATTATATCACAAAAAAAAAATCTGCCCTGGAAAACAGATCAAACAGCAAGAATTTTAGAGTTATTGAACTAAATTAAAACCATTATTAAAAAAAAAAGCCTGGACATCATATTTCAAAAAATTGTAAAGGAAAACTGCCAAGATATCTTAGAACCAGAGGGTAAAGTATATAAATTGGGGTAGTTTCATCTTCAATCTTTCTCTAGCTATTGGCTCCTTTCTTGCTGCCTATAAATATACCCAACTTCTCTATTCTTAAAAAACCCTCACTTGATCCTACCATTTGTGCTAATCCTATATCTAGGATAGTCTAGGGAAGCTAGGTGATACAATGGATAGGCTCTAGAACAGTGATGGCAAACCTTTCAGAGACAGGTTTCCCAAAATTGTACTGAACCCTTAAGATTCCTGTGAGCCCCCAGCATTACCCCAGACAGGGGAGGGAGAAAGTGCTCACATTGTGTTGCTAGGCAGAGGGGTGAGGCATGTGAAAATATCCTCAGATGCTGTGGAGAAGGTGAACAGAGCAGCCACCTCTGGCATGGGGAGGCACATGTGCCATGGGCTCACCAACACAGTAGAGTAAGGAAAATCTGACTTTAAATCTTACCTCAAACAGTATTAGCTGTGTGACACTGAGCAAGTTACTTAACCTCTGCCTGCCTCTATTTATTAATTTGTAAAATGGGAATAATAATGGCACCTATCTCCCAAAATTGTCATAAAGACAAAATGAGATATTTGTATAATGCTTTACAAACATTAGAGCACTATATAAATGCCATTATTATTGTTGTTTTCTCCTAAACTCCTTGAGAAAGCCATCTAAAAACACTATTTCTATTTCTTCTCCTTTCACTTGATTCTAAACTTTCTGTAAGTTGGCTTTATTCATTCAAAACTGCTTTCTTTAAGGTCACCAATTGTCTCAAATGCCAGATCTAATGGCCTTTTCTCAATTTTATTATTCTTTTTACTCTTTGATTTTTTTCTTATCACCTTCTACATCTGTATACACTCTCCTCTGTAGTCTTTTATTTTTTTTTTAAAAGTCTTGCCTTCTGTCTTAGAATCAGTACTAGTATCAGTTCCAAGGCAGAAGAAAAATAAGAGTTAGGCAATTGGAATTAGGTGACTTGCCCAGGGTCACACAGCTAGGACGCATCTGAGGCCTAGGACTTCCCATCTTCAGACCTGGCTCTCAATCCACCAAGCTATCTAACTGCTTCTTCTTTAGACTTTTGGTACTAATCTTTCCTACTTCATCTCCTATATGACTCATATTAGATCTATATATCCAGCTATAACCTCTATTCTGAGCTTGATTCTCTCTCATCGTGCCTTTTTGAACACCTGGAACCAAACAGACATTTCAAATTCAACATATCAAAAAGAGAACTCATTTTTCTCTCCAAATATTTCCCTCTTCTGAACTTCTTAGACAATCTTACAACCTTGGTACAATCCTTCACTCCTTTCTAATAGTTACTCTATATAGCTAATTTGCTACTATCTCACTTTTTCTATTTTTATAACATTTACTATATATATATATATATATATATATATACTCTCTCTCCATTCATACAACTATTACTCTAAAATATTGCATTGGCCTTCTAATTGGTCTTTCAGACTCACATTGCTCCCCAATTCAAACTTTCCTTCACTTAGCTGTCAAAATGTTCTTTAAAAATTTTTTAATTTTTAACATTTTCCATGGTTATATGATTCATAATCCTTCCTCCCCCACTCTCTCCTCAGTAGAGCAATTTTTTTTAACATAAAAACCCTAATCATATCCCTATTGCACTACATGATTGGGCATATATTTTTCTAATGCATTTCTGGTTCCACAGTTCTTCCCCAGAGGTGGATAGTGTTCTTTTTCACAAATTCCTCTGGATTGTCCTGGGTCATTGCATTGCTGCTGGTAGACAAGTCTATTACATTCAATTATGCCATAATGTATCAGTCTCTGTGTACAATGTTCTCCTGGTTCTTCTCCTTTAGCTCTGCATCAATTCCTGGAGATTATTCCAGTTCACATGGAATTCCTCCATTTCTTTATTCCTTTCAGCAAAATGATATTCCATCACCAACATATACGACAATTTATTCAGCAATTTCCCAATCGATGGACATCCTCTCATTTTTCAATTTTTTTGCTACCACAAAAGGGCAGGTATGAATAATTTTGTACAAGTATTTTCCTTATTAGCTCTTTGGGGTACAAACCCAGCAGTGGTATGGCTAGGTCAAAGGGAAGGCATTCATTAAATCCCTTAAAGCATAGTTCCAATTTACTCTCCAGAATGGTTGGACCAATTCACAACTCTACCAGCAGTGTATTAGTGTCCCAATTTTACCACATCCCCTCCAGCACTTATCACTTTACTTTGCTGTCATATTGGCCAATGTGCTATGTGTGAGGTGATACCTTAGAGTTGTTTTAATTTGCATTTCTCTAATCAGGAGGGATTTAGAACACTTTTTCATGTGCTTATTGATAGTTTTGATTTCATCATGTGAAAACTGCCTATTCATGTCCCTTCACCATTTGTTGATCAGGAATGGCTTAATTTCTTTTAAATTTGACTTAATTCCTTATATTTTTGGGAAATTAAACCTTTGTCAGAGAGTTTTGTTATAAAAGTGTTCTCCCAGTTTGTTTCCTTCCTTCTAATTTTGGTTGCATTGGTTTTGTTTGTATGAAAACTTTTTAATTTGATATAATCAAAGTTAGTCATTTTATATTTTGCAATGTTCTCTATCTTTTGCATGGTCTTAAATTCCTTCCTTTCCCACAGACCTGACAGGTATACTAATCTATGTTCACATAATTTATTTATTATTTCACTCTTTATGTTTAAGTAATTTACTCATTTTGAATTTATCTTGGTATAGAGTATAAGATGTTGATCTAAATCTAATCTCTCCCATACTGTTTTCAAATTTTCCCAGCAGTATTTGTGAGTTCTTGTCCCCAAAGCTGGGGTCTTTGGGTTTATCGAACACTAGCTTACTGAGATCATTTACCCCTAGTTTATTCTATTCATCCACCCTCTGTCTCTTAGCCAGTACCATATTGTTTTGATGACCACTACTTTATAGTTCAGTTTAAGATGTGGTACTGCTAGACCCTCATCCTTTACATTTTTTTTTCATTATTTCTCTTGATATTCTTGATCTTTTGTTCTTCCACATGAACTTTGTTATAGTTTTTTCTAATTCAGTAAAACAGTTGTTTTTTTTTTTTTTTTAATTAAAACCCTTACCTTCCATCTTGGAGTCAATACTGTGTATTGGCTCTAAGGCAGAAGAGTGGTAAGGGCTAGGCAATGGGGGTTAAGTGACTTTCCCAGGGTCACACAGCTGGGAAGTGTGTCAGGCCAGATTTGAACCTAGGACCTCCCGTCTCTAGGCCTGGCTCTCAATCCACTGAGCTACCCAACTGCCCCTAAAATAGTTTTTTTGAGAGTTTGATAGGTATGGCACTGAATAAGTAGATTAATTTGGGTAGGATTGTCATTTTTATTATATTAGCCCATCCTACCCAGGAACAATTAATGTTTTTACAGTTGTTTAGATTGAGTTTCAATTGTGTAAAAAGTGTTTTGTAGTTGTGTTCATATAATTCCTGTGCTTATCTTGGCAGATAGATTCCTAAATATTTTATAGTCTAGAGTAATTTTTAAATGGAGTTTCTCTTTCTAACTCCTGCTACTGAGTTTTTTTTGGAAATATATAGAAAGACTAATGATTTATGTGGGTTTATTTTGTATGCTGAAACTTTACTAAAGTTGTTGATTATTTCCACTAGCCTTTTAGTTGATTTTCTAGGGTTCTTTAAGTATGCCATCATATCATCTGCAAAGAGTGATAGTTTAGGCTCTTCATTACCTACCTACTTTAATCCCTTCAATTTCTTTTTCTTTTTTTAATTGCTACTACTATTGTTTCTAGTACAATATTGAATAAAAGAGATGATAGTGGGCATCCTTCCTTCACTCTTGATCTTATTGGAAAGGTTTCTAATGGGTCCCCATTGCAGACGATACTTACAGATAGTTTTAAATACATGCTGTTTATTATTTTGAAGAATGGCCCTTGTATTCCTATACTTTCTAGTATTTTCAAAAGGAATGGGTTGTTAAAAGCTTTTTCTGCATCTATTGGGATAATCATGTGACTTTTGTTGGCTTTATTAGTGATATGGTCAATTATGTGGATGTTTTCCTAATATTAAACCATCCTTGCATTCCTGGTATAAATTTCACCTGATCATAGTTGATAATCCTCATGATCACTTGCTGGAGTCTTTTTGCTAGTATTCTATTTAAAATTTTTGCATCTATATTCATTAAGGAGATTAGTCTGTAGTTTTCTTTCTTGATTTTTGGTCTGCCTGACTTTGGAATCAGTACCAGATTAGGTCATAAAAGGAATTTGGTAAAATTATTTATTTGCTTATTTTATCAAATAATTTGTATAGTATTAGGATTAGTTGCTCTTTAACTGTTTGCTAGAATTCACTTGTAAATCCATATGGCCCTGGGGATTTTGTCTTAGGAAGTTCCTTGATGGCTTGCTTGTTTAATTTCTTTTCCAGAGATGGGATTGTTTAAGAATTCTATTTCCTCTTCTGTTAATCTATTATATTTTTGTAAATATTCACCCATTTCACTTGTTAAAGTAATGGATTTGGGGATGGTTTTAGGGAAGGGGTAACATATGATAACAGCAATATATATATAAACAGGGTATATTTAATATAAAAGAGTAAAGGGAATTAGGAGGGGATTAGGAAAGTCCTATTTCTAATAATAACCCACTCAGCTAATAAATATAAAACCCTTAACTTAATTTAACTAAACTAAACTAAACTAAACTAAACTACAAATTACTAAGGGGTTATCAATGTCCACAGGGCCAGATTCTCACAAACCCCAGATGGTAGGGTCAGATCAAGTTGTAGTGTCCTCACAAGGTCCAAAAAGGGAGAAAGTTCTCACCATTCACAATGTCCACCACTGTGAAGGAGGAACACTCACTCAACCTTTTGATAATCCAAAAGTCCTTGGCAGCTCCTCAATTGGTTCTTCAGAGAGACCACTAGGCACACCTTCAAGTTTGACTAGTTTCAGAGAGAGAGATTTTTAACTGCCTTAGAATCCTGACCCAGTCAAGTCTATGGGATCTTGATCTTGCAAACTACTAGCCTGCATTGCTATGCCCTGCTAGAAATCTTTTCTTACACACTTAGATTATCATATTTATTGCCACATAATTAAGCAAAGTAGTTCTTAAAAATTGCCTTAATTTCCTCTTCATTAGAGGTCAGATTTCCCCTTTCATCTTTGATACTATTAATTTGATTTTCTTTCTTTTTTATTATATTGACTAGTACTTCATCTATTTTATTTGTTTTTTTCAAAGTGCCAGCTCATAGTCTTATTTATTAGTTCAATAGTTCTTTTATTTTCAATTTGATTAATTTCTCCTTTAATTTTTAGGATTTCCAATTTAGTTTTTATCTGGGGATTTTTAATTTGTTCTTTTTCTAATTTTTTAAGTTGCAAGCCCAATTCATTGATCTTTGCCCTCTCTATTTTCTTGGAAAAGGTACTCAGTACTATAAATTTTTCCCTGAGTACTACTTTGGCTGTATCCCATAGGTTTTGGTATAATGTCTCCTCATTATCATTCTCTTTAATGAAGTCTGTAGTTGTTTCTATGATTTCTTCTTTGACCCACTTGTTTTGAAGAATTAGATTATTTATTTTCCAAGTTTCCAATTAATTTTAAATTTGTCCTTCCATGGATCATTGTTAATTATAATTTTTATCACATTGTGATCTGAAAAGGTTGCATTTAATATTTCTGCTTTTCAGCATTTGTTTGCAATATTTCTATGCCCTACAACATGGTTGATCTTTGTATATGTACCATATACTACTGAGAAGAAAGTATATTCCTTTTAATCTCTGTTCAGTTTTCTCCAGATACTTACTAACACTAATTTTCCTAGCATTTCATTTACTTCCCTTCTTTCTTATTTGTTTTTTGGTTTGATTTATCTAGTTCTGAAAAGGGAAGGTTAACATTCTTAACTTTAGCTTTGTCTGGTATCATTATTGCTACTCCTGCCTTTTTTTTTACTTTAGGAGATGCATAATATATTCTTCTTTTACCTTGAATCTGTGTGTGTCACCTTGCCTCAGATGTATTTCTTTTAAACAATATATAGTAGGATTTTGCTTTCTGCTTCTGTTTAGTGGATGAGTTCATCCCATTCACATTAAGTGTTATGATTACTAACTGTATATTGCCCTCCATAATATTATCCCCATTTGGATTCTGCTCTATTCCTTTTCACTCTATTCATCCTCACCAGTATTTTGCTTTTTGTCACCCCCCCCCAGTTCCCTCTCCCTTCAAATACCCCCCTCTTCCATTGTCTTTTTCCCCCTTCTACTTCTCTGTAGGGTAAGATAGAATTCTATGGTCCACTGAGTGTACTCATTTTCCCTCTCTGAGCTAGTTACAAAGAGAGTAAAGTTTAAGCATTTAAGTTTAAGAACCCCAAGCCCAGATTGGGATTCCTGGCTTTACTCTGGGTCCATGTAGATCAGCCCCCTTTGGCCCAGATTACATTGGGCTGGGACTCTGGACTTCTCCACAGGTTTTCAATTTTTTTTCAATTGATTGATCCAGTTAGTCAGATCTTCCCCAGCTGACAACAGAAGCTAAAAATGAGCTGGGCTTCCCACCCTGTTGTCAAGGTTATTCCCTGTAGTTTGTTGCAGCCTTTGCCCTTGGAGCTTAGTCATCAAGGCTCTCAGATCAATCTGTTGGGGAGGGGTGTTGGAGCTTGAGCTTCCCTGCCCTCTGAAAGCTTCTTATCTGCCCTATTGATGGGATTGAGCCATGGAGGAGTTGATCTGCAAAACTAGATGTGCCCTGAGGCCAAAACCTCCAGAAGGGGAGGGGGAGATGGAAGGTCTTGGCTGTGAATAGACTGCCTGCCCTGCACTTCTCCAGCTGCCTCTATGCTGCCTGTGTTCAATGCCCTGAGCCTGGCACAGCTGTGTCAGCAAGGTATTCCCTCTTAACTAGCTTCCTTGCCTGGCCAGAGATACCAGCCACCACTAGAGGATCAGCACTGTAGGTGGGGGAGGGGTCCTGGGACCTTCCTTCTTCCTTCCCCTTAAACTCATGTGTTCTAGAATTCAGACTTTTTTTTTGGGCATGTATCTTTTAAGTTGGGTCCAGCAGGAGGGTTCCATAGTTCTGCCCTGCTGTTTGATTTGGTTTTCAGTCCCCTCAAAGCGTTGTGTTTTTGATTGGTGAGGAAGGGTTTGTGGAGGTCTGTACTGTTGCTGTCTCTAAGCTGCCATCTTTACTGACATTCCCATTTAGCATTTTCTTGACAAAGATACTTTAGTTGTTGGCAATTTCTCTATCTTTTTTTTACAAATGAGGAAACTGAGGCAAACAATGTTAAGTAACTTGCCCAGGGTCACACAGTAAATATCTGAAGCCAGATTTGAACTCAGGAATATGAGTCTTCCTGATTTCAGGAAGGAAATTTATTCACTGTGCTACCTAGCTTCCCTTTCAATGCCTATACTATGAACTTAGAATGCTCTTTCTCTCCTTATTTGGTTTTCTTCAAGCATCAACACAGAGCTAGTATCTTCCTTCTAAGATTATCTTCTATCTATTCTATATATTTCTAATTTGTACACAGTTATATGCTGTTTCTCCCATTAAAATATTAGCTTCTTGAAGGCAAGGACTTAAATTTTTGCCTTTCTCTTTATCCCTATCACTTTGTATAATATCTGGCATATAGTAAACATTTAATAATAGTAATAATAATATGCTTACTAATAGGTGTTTGGTCTAGAGTCAGGAAGATCTGAATTCAAATCCAGTCTCAAATACTTACTAGATCTGTGACCCTGGCATGCCACTTAAACTTTGTTTCCTTCTTCTTTAAAAAGGGGGTAATAATAGCACCTATCTTTCATGGTTGTTATATGGATAAAATGAGATATTATTTGTAAATTGTTTTGCAGGTTTTAAAATGCTAGATAAATATTATCTATTATTATTATAAATTATAAATGCTTACAAATTGACTAGACATACCACACTGTTAACATATATTGGACTTGCTGTTCAATAAAGTCCCCGTATCTTATTTCAGATGAATTTTTGTCTAGTTACTCCTCTCCTATTTCAGCTTTTTGTGGTTTATTTTTTGCACCCAAATATAAGAATTGACATTTATCTCTGTTACATTTCATCTTATTCAAGTTAGGCCCATTGTTTTAGACTGTCAAATTTTTTTTTTGGATATTGACAGTCACCTAACATGTTAGAATTCACTTTTTGCTTTTTATTATTTACAAACTTGATGAACATATCATCCATCCCTTTATCAAAGTCATTGTTAAAAGTCAAACTCTTTTCTTGGACATTCTGTTAGAACCCCCTTTCCAAGCTGATCTGGAACTAGATCCATTTCAGACAATGCCTGGCTTTCTTCTCTATCACAAACTCTGAGAAGAGGTCAACTTTTTCCAAATTTTCATCATTTCCACCTTATCAACCATTTCACCTTACTGGTGAGAATCAGGTTCAGGATTATAGTTTCCTTAGTTGACTCCTGTGGATCTTAAAAATTCTCAGACCCTACTTCAGAACACTTGGTTAAGACCATTCCCCATTTTAAACAATGAAGGGACTTAGACAGGAATGTGAGAATTCTACTCCACCCATACTTAAGCATACTTTAGGGGAAGATAAAGTTGTAAACTCTTTGCTGAACAATGGAAAAAGTACTGAACTCATACTTATAGTGAAGCAAAAGACTTAAGCTAAGTCTATTTTTAGGAAGGTGCTAAGTACCTATAAAGGTCAGGCAACTTGCAAACTAGCAAGAGACAAGCTTAACAAAAGAGGTATAAGGTTTTAGGCTATTCAGGTGTGAATTACTCAAAAGTTTAGTCTACTCAGGTGTGAATTAAGAATGGTCTGTCCTTTGGAAAATGTCTACTGTGATTAGTAGATATGAGAACTTAGGGAAGGTGACATAGGAGAAAATTCTCTTTAAAAGGAGCTGTCTAAACCAGTTCAGGGGAGGTCAGAAGAATTCAGCCTTGGAAGCTGACGTGAAGCACAGGAGCTGAACTGGTGGGTCTCTCTGAACACTAGAATCTTGCTTGGGACAAATCTTATGGTGAGTGGATTAAAGACTGACTGATCTCTCTCTTAAGGCTTAAAGCCTAGGCTGGCCTAGCCCTTTTCTCATTATTTCCTCTTACTCTCTCTCTCTCTCTCTCTCTCTCTCTCTCTCTCTCTCTCTCTCTCTCTCTCTCTCTCTCTCTTTCTCTCTCTCTCTTTCATTAATTCCTTAATTTGTATTAATTAAAATCTCTATAAAAACCCAGCTGACTTGGGTATATTTCATATTTGGGAATTTTTCCCTGGCAACCACTATATTTTTGACTTGAAACCATATTTCTGCGGTAACAGTTTAAGGCAAACACTCTTTTATCTGTAACAGTTTATGCCACCACTCTTTTAAGGGTCACACTCCCCCAACACCCTTTTGAAAATATATGATAGGGGGCAGCTGGGTGGCTCAGTGGATTGAGAGCCAGGCCTAGAGACAGGAGGTCCTAGGTTCAAATCTGGCCTTAGATACTTTATAGCTGTATAACCCTGGGCAAGTCATTTAATCCCCATTACCTAGCCCTTATGGTTCTTCTGCCTTGGAACCAATACACAGTATTGATTCTAAGATGGAAGGTAAGGGATTAAAACAAAAGAAAAGAAAACATATGATGCTACTCTGTACACCTCCACTTTCTTTATCTGGTTTCTTTTGAATGAATAATAGTCTTTTAGAACCAGACAAGGTGCTATGTAATGAAGTCTCAGTGATAATATGTTGTCACATTTTCCTTCTTGAGTTAGGATCCCAACATGCTATCCATACTTTATGTATTTATGTATATATAGGCATGGATTTTTATTGATTTGGGGGGAATTTTTTGTTTCCTATGTTTTTTTCAGTGTCCCTTCCTATCTTGATGAGTATATGTAGGCAATTTTCTTCTTCCCTTTTCCTTTTCAGTTTAAAATCCTTTTGATTAGATTTCTAAAGATCCAGTCAGTCAGATTCTTTTGAATGCTTTTTTTGGTGCCTAGTTGGATGCCTGCTATTTCTATTATAATTAACTGGTTCTCAAGCATTGATCTCTCATCTATTTAATTTTTGTTATTTTTTCATTGCACCAAGAAGAAAATAATGATTTATGGAGAACAAGTGTTGACACATGAGAGGCGAGAGTCAAATGTCTCTCCTTTCATGAATAGATTATTGCATTTTATTTTGCAACAGAGCAATGGAACAGGAATGAGCTGTCTACTTTGTTGCATGTCTCTTGAGAGGAGAGGAGGGGAGTGAAATCTGAGTAATAGCATATAAGCCAGGGGAGAGAATAGTTTTGATAAAGCTGGTGTGTTGGAAAAATGGACTGGATATTTTCTCCTTCTTCTTGTTTGCTCTTGAGATTTAGATTAGGCTTGCATGAAGAGGAAAGGGGATAATTGGCTCCTACCTGGTGAATCTGGGGCACCATCCTCTTGAACTTTTACTGATTTGTAAATGAGTAGATATAAGAAAAGTAAAGAGTTTAACTTTTGGTGGTTCTAATTTCCTATGGCTGAAAGTATGGGGCACACCTCCAATCCCTGAGAATTGTTGTGCATTCTAAATTTGAGAAAGTCAGTTCTCTTTCCTGGGTTTCACTTTCATCATTTGTAAAATGAAGAGTTAATAATAGCAGATTTCTGGACTATCACTTAAATATATATTTGACATTGGTTGATTGTGCACTGGGAGGGTGTCCCTAGTAACACTTGAGGACCTAATTGTCTTAACATTGCATACCAAACCTAATTCCTGTCCTGCTTCCTAAAAGCCTTCCAAAAGTCATACCCCAGTTCCACAAAGATAAAGAGGTTGATGTTGATGGTTCTAAAGCAATTTCCTGTTCTTGAAACTATAAATCATTTGATCCTTGAGAATTTATATGTAAAGGATTTTAAGAATTAATTCGTGTCCCTAATCTTTCCTTATCTTCTAAATCACATGCTCAGACTGAGCCTAATTCTCCTTTATACAGAATTTTTTTTTTTGTCTCTATTCTGTTAAGAAGGGAAGAAAAGAGAACCCATATAGTCACTGGTTTGGTTCTCTGCAACTTCAGTCATGCTAAGTCTACTCTGAACTTCTATTCTTTCACTTCACTTTTTTTCTTCAAATATAAAAACCAAGTAACAATTTAGGACAGGTGAGTACTAACCATCAGTGTCTCATCTACCAAAGGCAGAAAGCAGATAGCAAAAGGAATGGACAATCAGCTCTCTGGAGCTCTTGGGGAAAGAGCAATGTGGTACACAAGAGGACTCCATGTGGTGGTGGGGTTGATGTGAAGGAGCACACCAGGTTTCCCCAGTGCTGAAGCCTCATCCAGCTGTGACCTTAGACATGGAGACTATATATGCCTTCAACCTCTAATCTGAGTCCTTTAATCTGAAAATAGAATTCATCTATATTTTGAACTCTAAGCTGGAGCACTTATAAGGAGGATTATTAGCTGACTTCTCTTGGGGTGCTGCAAAAGACTGATGCTCCCAAGTTTTAACTAGTTGATTCCAATGAACCAGCAAACAAGAGATTCCCAAATATTTTGCATCAGAAGAGAGATTATGACACAAGAGTTACATTAATTCCATTATATGCCTTTTTCCTCTTAGTAGATTTCAAGTTCTTTGAGAGCAAGGCCTGAATTGTGTTTACTTTGCTTTGTATCTACACTACCTAAGACTGACATTGTGGATTTTTTTGTAATATTTTTAGTTTTAAAAATACTTTAGGATGAATTGATAATTTGGGGTTACCAAATGGATCAGTTATTTCATCAATTTGGAAATATGCACCCATATTCTGTCCATATCCAAGTTCACCACCATTGCTATAACCTCTATTTTTCATGATATAACTAAGATATCAGTGGAACACTTAGGCTGTTTATTATCCCATGACCTTACCATATGAATATCCCATTTTGTTTTTTTATCATACTTTTATATCTCTGATGAAATAATTTACTCTTGCTCTTTCTTAAAATTCTTTACTACTTATATCTTACAGCCTCCCCCACAGTTCTCTTTTGTCTTCTGGGTGATATTCATTTTCAATTCTTCAGAGACAATTATTGTGTCCATATTTTATAGCTATATAACAATAGTGGTTGAATATTTATAGTAAATGCTTACATTAATATATATTTGCTTCAAGAAGAAGTGTAGTCATTAAAGGAGTATCATAATTTCTTGAAAACAATCCAGCTCTTTCTCTTACTTCTATTTATCTTGGCCCGACTTGTTCATCTCTGCCCACTGTCTAAGCTATAAATACTGATGGACAAGTTCAATAGGTTTTGCATACAACTGTATGTCACAATCTAAGCAATAGATATTTTTCATCTATTTTCTTTTTCTTATTTAGATGGTTGAGTGAATTTCTTCTGAATAGTTATGGATCTCTTGTAGGAATTTCTTCACTTTTCTGACAAATACAACCAGCAAAATATCATCCATAAAAAGGAGCATCCTTACCCAACCAGTCATAGGCATTGTATTTTCAACTTGATCTCTGCACCGTATACTCTGTGTCATAGTGTCAAACATCTTTGATGAACATATATTTCTTTTTTTAAGCCTTGCTTGATATTTATGATCAGATGGTCATTGAATGAGGTTCTTCTTGTTGTTAAATCTTAATTATTTTCCATTTTTCCAGCATGTAGTTGTTTTCCCCCCCCCCCCCATCCACCTCCCCTCTATATCCAATTGAGGGGGAAAACTCTGACCTTGCAACAAATATGTATAATCAAATAAAACAAATTTATACCTTGGCCAAGTCCAAAAAAATAAAATTCTACATATTCAGTCTATTACATATCTGTCAGGAGGTGGGGAGAATTCTTTTTCACCTGTCCTCTGGAATCATGCTTGATGATTGCATCTATCAGAATTCCAAAGTGTTCCCAAGTTGTTTTTACATAGTTGCTCTTATAATATGAATTATTCTACTGGATCTTCTCCCTTTACTCTGAATCAGTTCATTCAAGTCTCCCCAGGTTTCTCTGAAGCTACGTCATCTTTTAATGAATCTTGATTGATTTTTGATACATGAATGGAAAGCCCTTTCTGAAAGAGAATCTACTAAGGCATTTTGCTCTACCAAATAAAATACTTTATTTCATTAATAACCTATAACAAGTTCAGTGGGATCTTACAATCTATATTTTTTTAGTCAACTATGTGATGGTAAAGATGTTGTCTATTGTAGAATGTTGCTTGTGAAATCCTAACTTCATTGAGCATGCAATTAATATACATGCAGATAATTCTCATAAAATGTTATATAGGTACGAAAGTAGGCAATAAACTTTATTTATCTATGCTTTCTCAGTTGCCTATAAGGTATTAAACAAACTCTGAGGCTTTTCTCCATGCCTTTGGTGTTTTCTACTCCTTTAGAAACCTTGTGAATCAATGCCTCAGTTCCATGAGGACGATGTCACTTTGAGCACAGATTTTCTCTTTATACTTGGTCAAATCTGGCTGACTTTTCCATCTGTTGTTGTTGTTGTTTTAGTGCTTTCTGTACTGTTTTAGTAAGTGCTTCTGAAACTTTGAGGTTTGATTCAAGGACTACTGTTTTTGACAGTAAAAAAGGTTGTTGTTTTTTTTTAATAAAAAATCTTTCCAGATTTTTCCACTTTTCTCCACTGCATTTTTACTCTCCTTCCATTTTCATTCTCAAATGACCTTGGGAGGACTTTGCTTATTTGGGCTTTTCACCAAGTTTTCTTTAAACTGGTTTTACCCTCCATTGCTTCTCTCTGCTGCATAGGATAATATTACTCAGAATTAATCATCACTCTTCTCTATAAGATTTTACAAAAATGTTTATATTCTAAACTTGTATTACCTTTGGCTGTTGTCTTTCCCACTTGGCAAAAAGTCAAGTGTTTGCTGACAATGGAGTGCCATAACTTTCCTTGTTTTAGTAATTGATTTATGCTAGTTAAATTTCTCTATAAAATTATTAATAGGAATGCAGATATCCCTTTTCTGTCTAGTATGTGTTTTTCATTATTAATGACTTCATCAAATAGATTAGGATTGTCTCAATTGCATGCCATATCTTTGTACATGTTTATTCTTTCCTTAATTTTTTAAATTAATTTTGGTCTTTGCTCTAACAAGCTGATAGTACACCGACAGATCAAGATTTACTTTCATGTTATTAGGAAGTAATTTCCTATTTGTTAGAAAATAAGCAATTTCATTTTATGAAAATTTATTCAGTGTCCAGTGGCTACTGATTCTTTTTGTTAAGAAAGGATTTATTCAGTCTTTAAATCTTTGGGCTTTTTTATTCCTTATTCCAGACCTATGTTTTCTAATACATTTCTTACTGTCCTCATATATCCCCACTTTGTTACTGAATTCATCCAGCATCAAAACATGATAGCTATTGGTGAAAAATAATTATTTTTATGGTGGTCATTTTACAAATATTTATCATAAACATTGTAAAGAAAGATGACCACATAACAATTATATGTAATAATAATGTAACTGGGCACTGGTCACTGAGCCTAGTCCTTAGGGACAATGTTTAATAATGGCAACCTCTTGAGGAACTGGAAGCATGATAGACAATCCATAACTGGCTCTGGTCTGCTCTTCATGGTGAGGAGGACCCTTTTTGATTCACTTGGACATAATTCAGGAGGCACTATTTGACCACAATTTTGGGCTCTCTTGAGACTGATTACTTCTCCTTGTATGACTTCTTCTTAGCTCATGTCAGAAGTATGGTATAAGACCCTGGTATAACAGACAAAACATTAGGCTCTCTCTATCAAGGCCACATATGGCATTTGTTCTTTCCTTTTAGATGGAGAAAGTTTGAAGTAATGACCTTGTAAATTATAAAAGGTCAGGAGAACAAATCAACTGAGATCTGGTAGTCCAAGAGTCTATTCTTGTCCATTCTTTCTACTTGTAGTCTACTCTATTCCATACTCTAAAACTAAAAGGCAAATACTGAGGCAAAGAACTAATTCTCTAGCTGCATGTTAGCTTTGAGGAAGAATGATTGAGGCCATCTCCACTTTACAGCATAGTCTCTATCTATGCCTAACATCAGACAGAAAGAAATCACACAAAGGGAAGTAATGACACCAAGAAAGTTCACTGTTCTTGTCAACTATTAACTTCTGAGGTGTTCTAAATCCCTCCTGATTGGAGAAATGCAAATCAAAACAAGATACCACCTCATTCCTAGCAGATTGTCCAAAATGACAGTAAAGGAAAATAATAAATGTTGGAGGGGTTGTGGCAAAATCAGGACACTAATGCATTGCTGGTGGCAATTCTGGACCCATATTCTCAGTTTCCCAATCCTATAATCTTTTCACTACTACATCCTGTTCATTCATATTGCAGAAAAGATTCAGGTAAGTGACCTAGGCTAAATCTGAAAGTGACCCCAAGAGCTATAATCTGTGAAATTCCTGGTTCCTTCTACCCCATGTCATTTTGATGCCTTCTTCCCCTTCCAGCCTGTCTCTTTCCCAAAGTCTTTCATTACTTCTCCATTTCCAGAGAGTACATTTTCTAAGTATGGCTGTATATGAAATTCAGTTGGGAAACCGAACTTCCCAGAAGTTAAAAATAATGCCAATGCCTTACATGTCCCTGAAAATATGGTATGCAACCCAAAATGACAGAGGCTAGGTGGTGACTTAAGGGGATGTGACAGCCAAAGCTGAACTTGGAATACGGTTTGATAGGTGCCATTTAAATAGAGTTACTCTGTCTAGACCTATTGCCAGGCTGACAGATATTCTGGGCACTTGGGAGAGATATTTGTTCCTGAGTGTCTAGTGCTAGAGCCAATTGCCTCTGGCCCCATGCAACACAACAGTGAGTTTCAGTGGACAGGAAGACTATAGACCTAGAAAATTCTGTTCCCAGGTTACTCTGCCTTTTTTTTTTTTTGAGAAATTCACCCTTTTGTGAGCAATATTTTTATATGGATTAGAAGCAGAATTGAAAGGTTCAAGAAAAGATTATTCTTTATATTTTGCTGTATGTATTGAAGAAAAACACTAAATCTCTCTGTATGTGGTTTACTTTCTTCAAAAAGGGCAAATTTATCTCTATCCTTTCTTAGGCACAATCAAAATATTTCTGAAATACAGTACAATCAATTCTCAGGTGAGATGTGGTGGTGGATTTTTCATAGAAAATGTTGAATCTCAGACTTTTCCTCTTTACCATACAACTCACTTCTATATCACCTTTCTATTCATTTAATAAACATTTACTATGTACCTACTATACTTAAGGTATTGTGTTAAACACCAGAAAGATAGATGCCAAATAAGAAGCTATCTTATTTTATAAGGAGCTTACAGACTGGCAGCATATTTGAATATGTACACACACATGCACAGCATAAAGTACAATACAATATACAATAAATGCATGAGAGATATGAACAAAGTAGAGAAGATACAAAAAGACAGAAAGAGCTAAGGGAGGAGGAGGAGGAAGAGGAGGAGGAGAAGAGAGAGAGAGAGAGAGAGAGAGAGAGAGAGAAAGAGAGAGAGAGAGAGAGAGAGAGAGAGAGAGAGAGAGAGAGAGAGAGAGAGAGAGAGAGAGAGAGAGAGAGAGAGAGAGCGCACTCACTTTACAGATATCAGAAAAGGCTTCAAGAATCTGAGCTTGAAATTATGGGTACTATTTTAACAGACTGAAGGAGACACAAGAGGTGTCTCATTCCAAGGGTCGAGAATGATGTATACAAAGGCACAGAGGTGGGAAAGTACAAGATAAATTGTAACTGTGTTCTCAGATCTTGCAAATTCATTTTCATGTGAGCTAAAGCCTAAAGTTGGAAAGTAAGCATGCTTTCTAGAAGAGACATTTAATATAAACCGAACATAACTGATATAAGAATCCATACTCTTTTATATCAACCATTCATTCTGGATAATTGAAAGTTGGCTGTATAGATCTAAGATTCATCTTTAACAGGATTGTTCAGAAATGCATCTGCTGACCCTTATACCCTTCTTCCTTGTGACAGGCTCTAGAGAAATCAAATGGCTATTGTTTATGAGAACTGCTTAGTTACTGTCCTTGGGGCTGTAGGAATCAAACAAGATTCATCTTTTTTTAAAATGGAGTTCATGTTGACCCTAGGAAGATGCTAATTATAGCCCAGTGCTGTAGTGAGCACTGTAATTAAAAGTTGCATACAGCTGTCCTTTATACATTTTTCTCTTCAGGGAAATTAAACTTTTCCTCTAAGCATTCTTTCCATTGGGAAATTGAAGCTCCCCTCTATGAATCTTATCCAGGAAGTCTTTTTTAACCTTTAGTTTCAGCCTTCAAAGGGGAATTTTAGTTTGAGATATTTCTAAAGAATATTATCTTGAGGTGGGTATAAGTTGGGGGAAAAGTTGCATATGATTATTGAATATTAGAGATGGAAGGAACCTTAGAAATTATCTGGTCCAACTCCATTTTAATAATGAAGAAATGAGTCTAAAAGAAGGAAACATTTATCTAAAGTCATACGACTGGTCAATAGCAAAGCTGGAACTAGAACTTGGAGCTCCTGACTTTTTATCAGTGCATCATATACTGTTGTTTTGCAATATCTCATGTGACAATATTACAGTCCTTTATAGAGAGATTTGAAATATGTTATATATCTTTTGCCTTATGTCCCTTCTCTCAATCCTTAAACATATGAACAACTTTTGGGTTACTGAATTATTTAATAAATGGCAAGTTTTTATTGCTCAGATTTCTATAGGTTCAGAGAATCATATGAGGAAAAAATTCATGGACAATTCTGAGAAAGAAATTTTTGGAGTTAAGAGAAATTAAAAATGGTTTGTCTGAATGCCCAGAGAAGAGTGCATAATATCCAAGGAAGAAAAAATTTATCATTAAGTAACATCTTTTACATTGTACCTGCTTGGAAGCCTGAAGTTCTGGGAAGAGATGAGCATTGCCAGAGAATATCAAGCTCTTTAAGGTATAAAAATCTATGACCAAAGCAATACAGAAAAACATCATCTGTGAAACAGTAAATCTCTATTACTTACAACTTGCTTTTTAAAAAAGTTTGATAAATACAACATTGTTATAAAAACTATTGTTTGTATGTTACCTTCTGATCTTCCTTCTGTTCATTTAAAAAATTACTTCAGTGATCCTCTTTCTTCTCTTTGAGAGCAACTCTCTTGCTGATTTCCTCCTCCTTAGGTGTCCTTGCCACCATGAAAAAAAGAAAAACAGAATCTTTAAAATGAATAAACATAAACATAACAAATCCACACATTTTCCAGGTCCCAAAATGTATCTCATCTTGTTCTTTACCTTGTGTTGAGAAGTAGGCATCTGTTCTCTGGAATTGTGATTGGTCATTACATTGATCAGAATTCTTAAGTCTTTTTAAATTGTCTTTCTTTACAATGTTGTTATTGTATAACTTTTTTTCTGGGTGTTGCTCACTTCACTATGAATCAGTTCATATATGTCTTTCTGGGTCTCTCAGAATCCATTCCTTTCACTAATTCCTAGAGTGAAATAATATTCCATTATATTCATATACTATAACTTGTTCAACCATTCCCTAATTGATAAATTCTCTTTGTTTCCACTTATTTGATATATCCAAAAGTGCCCCCATTAATATTTTTGGACATAGGGTCTTTTTCTATTTTCTTTCATCTCTGGCATATAGGCCTAAGAGGGGGATCTCTGGGTTAAAGGAAATGCATAATTTAGGGACTTGTTTAAAGAATAGTCCCAGCTTGCTTTTTGGAATGGCTGGTCCATTTTATAAACTGGTCTACCAGCAATGTACCAGTATGCTGGTCTTCCCACAGCTCCATTAACAATTGTCATTTTACTTTCTTTGCCAACCTGATGGTTGCAAAGTGGAACTTCAGGGTTACTTTAATTTTTATTTCTCTCATTTTCTTCTCCCTTTAAAGTATTATTTTAATATGTCTGTTGGTAGCCTGGGTTCCTTCCTTTGAGACCTGTCTCTTCATATCATTTGACTATTTATCTATTAGAGAATGGACACTATTTTGTTAGTTTGTCACCTGAATGTCTGTCTACTATTCTGTAGCCCAGGTAGATCTTCACAAGCATTCTAGAGCCAATAAAGCTTAAGATTTTGACATTAAATTATGGGGCTAGTTGTGAAAGATAATGGAATGTAGACCCTTAGATCCAGAATTCTTTTGAGTCTTGCCTATCCTCCTTTTCCAGACATCCCATAACAGAAATAAGAAACCAATAGTTATCAAAAAGCTTTCTCAGAATACCACATTTCATCATTTCTCATGAAACCATTCCAGTGTATTGCAAATTTCCAAACTTGCAATAAAAATAATTTAGAATAAAAAAATAAGCCACAAAAGTACAAATTCCCTAGATTCCTTAAGGCTATGGATTATATTCTTCCTCCAATTTTCCTGCACACAGTGAGTGCTCATAAATAGGATACAAAGACAAAAAGTGAAACAGTTCCTGTTTCATTCTGAGCTTACATTCTGATAAGGGAGATATGTGTACACACAGAACATATACAAAATAGATACAAGGTCATCTTATGGGAAG
Organism: Monodelphis domestica; assembly: GCF_027887165.1. Lineage (NCBI taxonomy): Eukaryota > Metazoa > Chordata > Mammalia > Didelphimorphia > Didelphidae > Monodelphis > Monodelphis domestica. Next base: position 114,165,119 of record NC_077231.1, read on the forward strand.
ATGGGGGAAGATTAGTAGCTGAGAGATGAATAACAAGAAGTCTAGTAGGGCTGAATCTTAGAGAGAATAGGAAAGAGTAATGTGTCATAGTAGTTAAGGGACAGGTAGTTAAAAGTCTGAAATTTTAAGTGGTTGAATTTATGTTTGAGAAATCTAGAGTGAGTGGGGAGCAACTAGTTTATTGAGTGAGGTAGAGGGGAGTGACTACATTATAGGATCTGAGCTTTTAGTAAAAGTCATTCAGATTTGGGATTGAGAGAAAATGATTATACTTGAACACTGAAGCCATTTAACCTCTGGGGACTTCAGTTTTCTTATCTGTAAAATGTAAGGGTTAGATTAAATGATATTTTAAGGTTCCTTTAAGCTCGTAATAACCTTTGTCCAACTTAGGATGAATTGATAAATTGGAGACATTTTTGTAGATAAACAAAAACACCCCCATATGAAAGATTTGAAAGAAGGGGGGGGGGACCAGGATTTGGGAGTGGTTTCCACTAAGTACAAAGGGCAAAGTCATGGAATATTAGACCCCTTAAAACTTTTCAGGATCTGTATGTAGGGGTATTGTTGTTGATCTAGCCCCTTTGCTGCCCTTCCCCTTGTTCATTTTCACCTTATAATAAAAAGAAGTTCAGGTAGGGCAAGTTCTATCACTGAAAATCAACACTGAGGTTGATTTTCCCTCAGAGGAATGTAACCTGTGAAACAGGCTGAGTTAAGTGGTTTCTTTCCTATATTGAGACAACTACCTGTTTGACTGATTTAAAGTTGTCTGGGAAGTAAGGTGCTATAGTCACCTGATTTTACTCATGTCTGATTATTTCATGGAATGTTGAACATCAATTTGTCAGTCCTGGGTGTGTGAAACTCTCACTTTCACCCTGGGACAATGTCAGTCAGGAAACTGGATGGCAATCCTTTGAAAGGATTGTTCACTGGATTCTTGGTTCAAGTAGGATGGGATCAGGTATGGGTTGGGTTAAACGATCTAGTCAACCCATACCTAAATGAATTTTTTTTCTGTTACATATCCAGCAAGTAGTTATCAAGCCTTGGGAGCTCAAAGGTTCCCATTTTAAGATAATCCAATGCCCCCTTAAGTAGGCCATTGGATTTTTTGGCCAGCTATAATTGTTAGGAAGCTTGGTCCCTACATCAAACAAAAATCTGCTTTGCAACTGCCATCTATTGCTCCTAGTTTTGCTGTCTGGCAACAAGAAGAACAAACATACTTGGAAATATCTCTCTTCTGCTTGAAAATACCTGAACACAATCTTCATATTCCCCCCTCCTAACCCTCTTAATTCTTCCCCACCCCAACAGGTAATTTCTCCAGGCTAAACAACTCCACTTTCTTCAATTCATTTTTGCATTACCTCAAGACCCTTCATCACCTTCTTCACCCTTCTCTGGATACTAGCCAAACAAATGATTCACAAAATGTGGTGCTTATTTCAGAAGTCCATTCAACTCTAAGATCCTTTGATTCTAGCCTAAGTGAGAAAGTGTTCATGAGTTAATATATTAATAGGAAGGGGATTAAAGAAAAGTTATAGGTTCCAATAACGGGTCATAAGATTGAAGATGCTATAAAAAATATTTCAGGGTGGAAAGGTTATAAAAGTTGACTTTGTCTTAAATCTTTTCCAGCTATAAGATTCAAATGAAATTTAGACTGTGTAGGAAGTGCTTTTGAGGGTCATTTGGGAAAAGTCTTGGGAAGGGGTATATCTTATCATCTTTCTTAAATTTCAACAAGTAGACAATGACTAATTTCCCCTGTGTTTAGGATTAAACCTTACAAGCACTGCTCAATCATGCAAGAGTCTTAGTGCCTTATAAAGAATACCTTGGCACTGACTTAGTAAGGGTCTATGACATCACCCTTCCCCCAGGATACTACTACTCTGGGTAGCCTCAACCTCCTCCCTCCCCAACCCAGGAAGCTTATGAATTGGATGGTTCTGAATAGGAATGCCATGTGAATGCAACACTCTTCTCTCTCCACTCCAAGGGAAGCTGAGTTTGTACTTGGGGAAAAGCCAAGAAAAGCACAAGATTTCAGCAGAGAATCAAGGAAACACACCCACTGAGGTTCTCATAGCAACATAATTGTGCACAGGCAACAGCCTATTTTGGTGGAAGTCTGTTTCAGCTCCCCCTCCCTATTTGTTAGAGGAGGCACGATCTGAGGCAGCATGTTGTAATGGAAAGAACACTAGATGGAATGAGCATCAGGAAGCCTGTGTTTGAGTTTTGCCCCTGTCATTAATTAGTAGTGCAACCTTAAAACAAATCACAGGACTACTCTAGACTTCAGTTTCCTCATCAGAAAAATGAGAGGTGGTTGGACCAGATGACATTTGGTGTAGTAAGAGAACCCTGAAATTTTACTAGCAGATCACCTTCTGGCATCTTTGTCTTTGAAAGAAAAGGGCATCTAGAGTTAGTGTTCTTGATCTGAGAATCCCTAATCTCCCAGTTCCTTAATTTCAGTTCCCATGTGAGTTGGTGAGATGTAACACTTTGATATTTTCAATGATTTTTAAAAATTTCACTGATCAGGTGAACTCTCTTTAAGCAATACAGGGTACAATCTCTTGATGTTTGCTTACCTTGTGTGATTCTTCCTTATGTCTTTCCATAAGTACTCCAGAGGGGCACCACTGAGTGAACTGGAAGTTTTTCTGATTCAATATCTTGGGGGCATCAATATACAAGTCAGGCAATCCATCTTTTATTAGGATATGGCTATGCAAAGACCTGTTTGGAGAGGCCTTTTATGTCTCCTCTCCCAGTATCTTAGTCAACAGGGATCAGGAGGTGGTTCCTTACACTTAATTTGGTTCTCTAACTCCAAATACTGTGCCTTTAACTTTAATCCTATGACTCATGACCATACTAGCCTTCCAACACCCCCCACACCCTTTTTTCCCCCCTTTCGGACCATTCTCTCTCCAAACCTTCTATCTTTCTACTATTTTAATACCCTCTTGTATCCACTATTTGTCAGTTTCCACCTAGGTCCTTAACTCCACCCCCAACCTTACACAAAGCATCTGCCTTGCCACCATGGGACAGGGAAAGAAGAAAATTCAGTAAAGTACTTCTAGAAGTTATTTGTAAATCAGAATAAAAAACAGGAGAGGTGAATAACTATCATTTACAAAGAATGGTGGGGAGGAAAGCTAGTGAACACTTTCTAATTTCATATCACTGATTGGAGGCTGATAGCTGTACATCTTTATAGACAGTAACCAGGGAAGCCTATTACAATGGAAAGAGAAAGAATACTGATATATGATGGTACTGGGTCTCCCCTTCTCTCAATATTTCTTCTTACCTCTGTGCCAACTCCCTTCTAACAGATGGCTTGTAATATGGAAGGAGATATTTTAAAAGTGGAGAGTGTAATGCATTGTATAATGATGTACACTCTCTTCTGCCCATACTACTTTCAAAATGAGCAAAATCCTAACTGGTGTGTGATACCCTTCTTTTCTTCCAGAAAAAAAAAAATTGTAAAATCTTGGGGGGGGGAGCTCAAGGAGAATGAGGAAGAGGATCTGTGTGTGTGGTGATGGGGGGGTGGTCTAAGAAGTCTTCTAGAGACGTTGTGTGCATGTGTGTGTGGAGGGGTGGGGGTGGGCGGAGATGAGAGGCACAGGGATTTATATTTAAACTTCCTTCTGCAACTGCCTCCCCACCCCCTACCAGCCGCTTTTACCCCATAGTCCCTACAGTCTTGCTTTATAGTGGTGAATACCCTGTCAGTCTTGGACCAGCAAGGGGTAAAAAGAAGATGCTAAAAAATTCCTCCCCTTTTCCATTCCCCTCAGTTGTAATTCAGTGAAGGTTTGACATGGAGGGTGGGGGAGAGAGGGGGGTCATAGGGGGGGTAGAGGGGCGGAGAGAGGGGGGGGGGAGAGAGAGAGGAAGGGAGAGAGGGAGAGAGGGAGGGAGGGGGTTGGAGAGGCGGGGTAAAATTTCTCTCTCCCGCCCCTCACATCGTTTCCCATCTAGAGGAGGATATTTGCTCAACTCAGAAAGCCAGACACTAGTCCAGTGCCCGAGATTGCTGATCGCTCCAGCGCGTTTTACTGTAGCAGGGAAGCGTCCGAGTCTTCTGAGCCACGTCCTCGCCTCCAGCTCAAGTTTTCCGGAGAGCCTAGGCGTGTTTCTTTAGGCAGAGAGAAACAAGGAAACTGGGGGAGGCGGGAACTAGGGTAACCGATTAGGGGGGAGACAAGCCCCTGCCCCGCCGCCTCTCTGTGCCCGGGTGGCCTGCCTTCACCACTTCCACCTCCCACCCCACCCCCACTCACCCAGCTCAGCCCCCGAGAAGACGCAAGGAGAAAGGGGTGTTGCTTAGCTCAGCCGAGCTGCAGAAGTTAAGAGGAGTTACTGGCTGCCTTTGGGCTGCTGTACTTCCCCAGAAGCGGGGCGAGAAGCAGCTGTACATTTGAGGCTACCTCCCTAAGCAAACCCGCAGCGTGTGTGGAGTGGGGCATGGTGGGGGTGGGGGGTGGGGATGCAAGACAAGAACTTGAAAGTGTGTGAAGGAATCAGAAGCAAATGAGAAGGGAGGAAAATAAAAGAAAGTGGAGACTGCTGAAAAGACTCAACCGTGGTTGATTTTTATCCCGTGTGTGCTCCAGATACAGTGTTTAGGTTCGGGTTTTGTTTTGGGGTGGGGTTTTTAGGGGCCCTTATTTTTAAAGCCACAACAGCTCTCCCTTTCTCTACTATCTATATATCTCCAACCCCTTGCTGGCTCTTATGGGCATGAAACACTCTTCCCGCTGCCTGCTCCTAAGGAGGAAAATGGCGGAGAACGCTGCCGAGAACACCGAGGTAAGGAGGCGAGAGAGCCAAGGTCCTTGGCGACCCCGGCCGCTCAGATCTGGAACCACTACGCTGCTGCTGCTGCTGCTGCTGCTGCCGCCGCCGCTGCTGCTACTGCCGCCGCCGTTGCTGCTACCACTACCGCTGCTCCGTATCAAGTGCCAAACTTTCCCTAGCTCCATCCTGCTTGCTTCTGCTCTGTGTGTGTGTGTGTGTGTGTGTGTGTGTGTGTGTGTGTGTTGTGCTGGGGGGTAGGAGGAGGGATAAGAGAAATCGAGGCAGTGCATGTACCGGACCCTCTCCTTGAAAATGCCAAGAAGCAGATAACACCCTCATCCCCTTCTTATACCATTAGCCTGCAAGCTCTCCATCCTCTTCTTTCTGGTTTTGCAGCTCTCTGGCTGCATGCAGGTCTTTCTCTTCTTTTACTTTGGGCTCTGCATAATTTTTTGGTTGGGGGAGGGTGTCAAGACAGGATGAAAAATCAAGCAGTCAGTTTCTCCCTCTTTGCACTAGTCAAGCTATCTTTTGTTTTTACCCCTTTTGGGGTTCCTAGTTTCTCACAGCAGTCCTTCTGCCTGAGCTGTGAGCCCTGAGTACTCCGGGTTCTACTTCAGGACCACGGATAGATCCTCCGCGCTTGGAGCTAGTGCGGGCAGGATGACTCGTAATCCGGGTTTGGTCTAAATGTCTCTGGAAGTAAGGGTGGGGGTGGGTTACAGCTATAGCCTCCTCCTTCAGTACCAGGGACAGCACCCCTGCAGTTCCCTGGAATTTGGGGGCTGGGAGATAATGCTGGAGTTTGTGACTGCAGCTATAGGCTCCATAAAAGCCCGGAACAAATGCCCCCCACTCTATGCTGCTCTATCTTTATTCCTGTTTTCGGCCCCATTTGTCTCCCTCTCTCCTTCTTTTCCACTTCCCTCAATTTTACCTTCTAGTCTACCCGGAGCATTAGTCTCCTCTTTTGATCCAATCCTTGGCCTGCGATTTCCCCTACAAGCAGCTCCTAGCTAGAGTGACCAGCGTCACTGACCTCATCTTTACAACTAGTGAATTAAGGGGCATCAGGGCACCTGTGGTCATGAATGAGGTTAGCTTCCCGGAAAAGCGCGGCATAAGAGAGTCGGTGAGGGCTTGGGGGTATGAGTGTGGAGACTGCCCCCTTACTTGCCGGCAAGAAAAAGAAAGAGAAAACTCCAGGCTCTATTAATAGCATGTGATCTGGCTGGGCTGCCACACATTTCACATATTGCTAACCCAAAGCACAGGAGGGATAGGGAAGAGAATAAGAGAACTCTTTCTTTATTTTCCCCTTTTATCCTATAGCTTTTGTTCCTTAACACCTGCAGCAGCCCCGCGTAAAGCATCCATCTCGATTTCTCCGCAGAGGCTGTAAGGAACGCAAACCCCTGTTCTCTGAAAGATACCAGAAGCGGCATGTATCTGGGAATCGTCAGTCTTGAAATACACACGCTCCGGGGGCTGAAATGTGGGAGGTTGGGGGAGGTGCATGAATGCAGCTGGGAGGTTTGTCAGCAATAAGGTCTTCGTTTAAGATAGACTCCAATCCTTTTTTCTCTTTTCAACCCCTAAATCCTTAGACAGGGAATTTGCAAAATGCTCCACCTGCTAGATGGTCGAAAAGATCTTTTATTCATGCCTTCTGATTCAGACATCTAGCAAGCAAAGCTCCGTTAGCTAGTTACTAGCCCTTTAAAGCTCAGTCTCTCTGCTTGCCCATCCTTGTCTTACTGACATTTGTAGCAGAGGTTGCTAAAAATAGCACAGAGCCCCGGACTGCACCTCTGTAAAGTGTGGGCCAGCCAGGCACGTAGCGGGACCCAGCCACCAACAGGCTGCTGGGAGGCGGAAGAAGGCGGAAGGGGAAAGGGTGCTCGACAGGAGGGGAGGGGGAAGCGTCAGGATCCTAGAGGAAGATTCTCAGAAGCTACTGCCACCACCCTTCCCGCTTCTCTTGGTTTTGTTTTTAAAATAAAGTTTTCGCTCCTATGTAAACTCTCTCCTCCTCCCCATCCTGATGCGCAGTGTCTGGCTGGGAAAGGGAGACAGAGGCTCTGGTTTCCGCAGTCTGCATTGGGTAGCTAACATAAAAAAGCAACAGCCCACCTTGGCTAGGGTTGCAAGTTTAGCCCGCTATTTTTACTCCCTTCTCTTGCCCCTTCTTCCCTTTCCCCTCCCCTTCCCTCTCTTTCCTCTTTCCAACCCCCCCTCCCCAATCCAGGCCCCCGCCCCGCACCTTCCCCATCATGTCTCACATGCAAGCTTTGCTTAAGGCTTGGATCAAAACAGTATCTACTGCGTAGAGCTAACAGATCGCTGTCGTACCCTTGTGCCAGGGGTTGATGGGCTGACCCGCAGCCAAGGTTGGAGCAAACTCCAGTGGATTCGAAACCGAGAGCTCAGTTCTTTCCACCTTTCACTGGCCACGGGCAACTAGCTTCCGTATAAACGTGGAACGAATCTAGGTACCTCGTGATGGTCACTAGGTCAACATCCAACTAATTACCTTTCTAAAGAGTCTGAAGCAGGAATTTCCCAGGTTCAGTTCCCAAGTCTGGTTGTGAGTTCTTCCGGAGTGGGTGGGGTCTGGGAATGTATTTGTAAAGGGTGACTAGAGTGAATGGAAGACTGAAGTAGTTCAGAAGGAGGACTTGTAGGGGAGATTCTGGGGAGAGAGGGAGAGAGAGAGAGAGACGGAGACAGAGACAGAGAATTAATTCATGTAGAGGAGGCTGTCAGGTCATTCTAAAGTAGTAGAACATTGGACTGGGAGTGTGAAGACCTGGATATGCATTCTTGGCGCTATATGACTTTGGGCAAATCATTTAGTCTCTTTTAGTCTCAGTTTCCTAGCTTTAGTTTCTTTGTAAAATGGGAAGAAGAATGCTTTTACTACCCACCTATCAGACTTATTTCAAGGGTCGAGAGAATTAATAGTATTTAGTAACTGGTACGGCTAAATATAACTCTAATACAGAAAGGAAGTAGAAACTGAGGAATGGAAATATCAACAACTACATTGTAGAATCTTTGCTTAATCACTGGTCAGTGGACTGAAAATTAGATTTGATATAACTTCTTCAGGTATTTATATAGCTTCTTTTAGGCAAGTTTTTATGAACAATGGAATTACACTGGAATTGGTTGACCTGTATTTGACTCCTAACTCTGGCTCTGACAGCATGACCTTGGGCAAGTCACTTTAAACCTCCTTTAGTCTTCTTTTGTACATTTGTAAGATGGAGATAAAAATACTTCTACCTACCTAGTAGGATTGTTGTAAAGAATGCACTTTGTAAAAATGCAAAATCAATTTACATATGTGCAAAACCCTTCAATATAGTAGATAAAAGTGCTCCACTGGGAGTCAAGTTGACCTGGATTCAAGTCCCATCTTTGACAAAGCCTGGTTGAGTGATCTTTTTTTTTTTTTTAAGTGCCTTACCTTCCATCTTGGAATCAATACTGTGTATTGGTTCCAAGGCAGAAGAGTGGTAAGGGCTAGGCAATGGGGGTTAAGTGACTTGCTCAGGTTCATACAGCTGAGAAGTGTCTGAGGCCAGATTTGAACCCAGGACCTCCCATCTCTAGGCCTGACTCTCAATACACTGAGCTACCCAGCTGCCCCCTGGTTGAGTGATCCTGGGCAAGTCACTTGACTTAGTTTCCCCCTGGCAACTCTCTGGGACTCTAAATTATAAAAGAATGGCTTATATATGTGGCATAGGATTTTCTACTACAGAAGTATCTCTAGACTGTAGAAACCAGAAGTCTGCTTTCCCCTCTCTCTTCCTCCCCCAAATGTAAATGGGACTTTTTACTACTCTTTCCAGGCCTCAGCCCCTCACAGCTTTATGTAAATCATAGCTTTTACCCCAGACCCAAAAACTTAGAGATAAGTGAGACCTCAAAGAGTATTTGGATAATCATGCAACAGACAGAATGTTGGTCTTCTGACTTCAAGTCAGTGTCTTCACTAAACAATGCTGTCCCCTCCCAGACCTAAAGGACTCAAGTTCTAGAGCCCTTAAGTGTCAAAGGAGTTTGGTTTTACTTAACCTTCCTGTGCTCCCTATCCTCCTTCAAGCACAGAGTTCTGACACAATCGGTTCTTAATCAGTATTTGCAGAATTGAGTGCAATTATTGAATCTGAGGGAAGCTGCCCCAAATCTGAAAGTAGAAGGGCTTCAGCAACTGTAACACAATGAATGAATGAGTACTCTTGGGTTATTCATACTCCTATTCAAGATCTGGCAATTACTGACTCCTACTTTGGGGCCCTCATTTGAATTACAGATAAATGGATTAATCACAATCTACAATTCTGAACTCAGAGGGCTAATGGCCCCTTCAGAGCTGTTCTTTGCTTTTCTGAGTCCCAGTGAGAGGTGCTTTCTTGTTCCTGATGACTGTCCTACTGGGGCTTTAATCACCAAGGAGAACCAACTCTTAACCTCCTCCAAGGGGTTTAAAACAGGTTTAGTGAAAGTATCACTTTGGGGACTCAATTTAGCGTTTTAAATATTTCTATGTTGACTCTGGGAATTATGGCTTAAAAAATTCTGATTCAATGAAAGGACCTGGTTGAACTGGCAGAGTGAGGAAAATGATTAACAATTCTTTTTTAAAAAGAATTCTGCCTGATCATAAGGCAGAAGAGTAGTAAGAGCTATGTAATTAGGGTTAAGTGACTTGTCCAGGGTCAAACAGCTAGGCTGTGTCTGAGGACAGATTTATTTTTTTTAACCCTTTATTTAAAAACAACAACAACAAACCTTATCTTCCTTCTTTTCAATATTATTTATCACTGGTTCTATGACTGAGGAATGGAAAGGGCTAGGCAATTGGAGTCCAGGATCACACAGCTAGAAAGTATCTGAGGTCATATTTGAACCCAGGTCTCCTGAGGCTAGTCCTGGCTCCCTATTTCTTATGCTACCCACCTGCCTTTGAGTAAGATTCTTTACACATGTGAAGGGGATTCTACTTTTCCATGGTGTACTGTAATCATCAATGAGTGACTGCTTGCTGTGTTCTGTGCTAGGTCCTTAGCACAGGGAATAAAAAATGTGAGATCTACTCTGGATTCTTGTGGAACTAGCTGAGAGTCTAGCAGGAAGTTAAGTAAAGCACCCAAAAACATTGTTAATAAAACAGAGCAGCATGTGGAAAATGAGAGATCAGGATTGTTCTGTTACTTAGAATTGTCCAAGTGTCTAGCCTGACTAGAAGTGTGGGGCTGTAGAACATCTGCCAAACCTTTAATTTATAAAGAAGTCTGGGAAATGACTTGGCCAAGTTTACACAGCTAGTTAATGGTTTAGCTGAAGCTCAGACCCAGGGCTCTTGACTTACAGTATAGAACTTTTCCTATTGAATCAAAATGTACCTCATGATGTAGGATCCAGGCATGGGTTTTAGGAGCCAACAGAAAAGATTTAAAAATCATCCCGCATATTTTGGAAGGTTGCTTTGAGCTGGCCTATCATCATGTTTTAAAGGTTGCTGTTTCTCTTGGTGGAAGCGGACTGAGGCAGAACACCCTCTCCCTGCTCTGTGCTTTATCCACAAGCATCAGAATTAGCATTGTTAATAATCATGATGCTCATATTTATATAGTACTTTAAGGTTTACAAAGTGACAGCTCACCAAACTGGGAGCTAGGAAGTAAAAGAATGATTTCTTCCATTTTACTCAGTCAGTATAGATTTGGAGTGAAAGAATCTGAGATCAAATTCTGACTTCCACCTACCTCCTGTACAGCCTTGGACAAGTCATTGAAAGGGTCTGCATCTCGGATTTCTCATTAAAAATAAACACAACTGAGGGGTTGTGCTAGAAGATCTCTGAGGCCACTTTTATCTCTAAGCCTGACTGCTTTTCTGACTGGCCCAATCGGAGCCCCCAGATCTTCATCTGTCAAGTAGGTTAATAACACTTATTCTCCCAACCCCACAGGGTTGTTGTGAGTAAAAGGGCTTGGGGAAGTGCCACAGAAAAGTGAGCTGTTATTATCTCCCACCGTTCCTATTTCTGCAATTAATAATGATCTCTCCAGCCATACAGCAGAGAGCTCAAGGTCATTGTCTCTTTGTCACCACCAGCACTGGTCACACTTGCCTAAAGGAAGGATTCCCAAGGGTTAAGGAGTTTGTGGCATTTTCATAGCAAATGCAATTTTTCAGAGGACTCTAGACTAGCTGATATTTATCAAGCACAGCGTTGTGGTCTCATCCAGGAGGGGGTTTGAATCTCTAGTTTTTCCACAATGCCATGTGAAGAAATTGTCACATACCATTTCAAAATACATGAAAATGCTTTACATCTTACACTAGGGCATCTATTGTATTTGCGAAAGTCAAATAAAGGAAAGAAAAAAAAACTGAGCAGTCTGGTAAAGTATAACCACCAAAGTGGCTGGAAGCAAACATTACATTTTAATGTAAAGTACAAGGATGTTTGATGCTTTTATATTAGTGTAGACATGGCAGTGATCTTTGGTAGAGGGAATATGATCCTTCTGTGAAAAGGACCTTCAGAGATCACACCCAGGATCTTTGCCTTCTAGCTAGCAACATCTAAAACACTATTGTTATGGAAACTGTAATAGATTTGGAGTCACAAGGCCTGGGTTTGAATACTGGCCATTAATAAAAGTGTGACCTTGGTCAGGTATTTCATCTCTTTGTTTCTTTAGCTATAAAATGAAGTGCTTTGAAAACATGATCTCCAGAATCCTTCCCTGCCTTGTAATGCTGTGGTTGTATGATCCTCTGAGAGAAGATGTTTGTCCTTCCATCAAGAGTGACTTCCATAATGCCAGGGTAATTCCTTTTTTAAACAACTTAATTTAGGAACTCTGCCTTAGTTCTTTTTAAAAAATAAAATATTTTCTTTTTTCAGCCCCATAATATTCTATATGTTTCTTCTCCCCTCCCCCCAGAGAGCTATCTCATATGACAAATAGTATTTGTTTTTTTTTTTTGGAGAGGAAAAAGGAAACAAAAAAAAGCCAGTCCAATTGACAATGAAAAAGTCAGAAAATATGCAATGTGTAACACAAATGAGCAAGATGTCATTTTTCTTCACTTGAATCCACTTGATCTTTATATTTTGTTACATTTATTTTTTTATTTTTTTGGTGCATCATTGAATTTCTTTTTATTTATATTGATGTAGTTACTATTAATATTGTTTTCTTGGCTCTATTCACTTTATTCCACATCATTTCATATGCCTTTCTGGCATGGGACATTGCACCCCCAAATTATAGAAGTGCTTCAGACCAAACTCTAAGCAGGAAAATTCCCTTGCTTCCTTGCATCCTTGTGACCCTACTATAGGAAAAGGAGAGTCCCCAGAGAGAATTATCCTCCTTGGATCTCCTTTTAGGTTTTGAGATGGACACAAAGATACACCTTCTATTATTCTTAGGAGAATCATCTTTGATGATGATTCTCTCAGAGACACTGTCCCAAGAGCCCCCAGAGTTTTGACAGTGTAGTATTTAGTGCTTTGCTCTATATGGCAGATTTAAGGACTTGTTTCTTGCCCTGATTAAATATTTGTGTTTTTTTTTTCTGACTACTCTGGTGGTTCTGTGTTTTTCCAAGTTGACACCATCCTTGCCTGAAGTATTTATTCACTCCTGAATTTCTGTTGCTTGGGATGTTTAAGAGGCAAAAAAAAATCTCTTCAGTTCTGAAATTCTTTCTAAAAATGCTTCAAATTATTCCTTATTGAACATCCATCTTTTGTCCTGTATGTTTGAGCTCAGATTTGCAGGGTAGGTCACCCTATGCTTCCTGCTGAATTCCATTGCATTTTGTAACACATTATTCCATTCTCTCATTATTTTTTTCTAGTGAGTATGGAATAGTCTTGTGGTACTTGAATGTCCTTTGCATTTGAAGATATCTCTCCTGATGTTTGTAGAACTCGTTTTTAGATAGAATCTTTAAATTTCAGTACTATGTCTTGGAATTTGCAAACTTTGGGGTTTTTTTCCTTTTCCTTTTCTGGAGGGGATCTGTGAATTCTTTTAAATAGAATTTCATATTCTACATTTAGAAGTTCCTGACAGTTCTCTTCTATTATTTCTTTCATTATGGTTTTAAAGGGTTTTTGGTATTTTCATGTTCTTTTGGGATAACTATAATCCCTAAATTGTCTCTACATGTCTTTGAGAACAATATGTTTTGCTTGCATAGTGAATATATTTTCTTTTAATGTTATTTTTTTGCTTCTCTTTTTTATGTTCTCCTTCGCTTCTGTGTATTTGAATTTCCAATCTCTGATACTCTTGTTTCTTTGGTAAAGTTTGCCATTGCAGAATCATGTTATTATTTTTGCTATGCAGGACATAAATTCTGCTTTTATAATCTTAATTCCTCTTTTTTAACCAAGTTTGAAATAACATGTTGTGGTTCCATGTTCTCAAATTCCATATCAAACATTAGATCATTTCCCCTTATTTTGCAGGCTTTATTCATGGATTCTCAAGCCCATTTACTGTTACACTTGGAGGCCATACTTCCTTCTGTCACTACTGTTTTTCCTATTGATTTATCTGTTTATGTTCAAGATTTTTGAGTTTTCTTCTTCCTGAAATCTTTGGTGCTTTTAGGTGTCCCCTTCTGGCTACTCTTTTCCCTACCTTCCAGAATCCCCCCCCCCCTCTGATTATGGTTTCCTCAGGGGCTGGATCACAAAGCATCTCAGCCTCCTTCTACATTGAGCAATCAATTACTGTTCACCAGCTAGGTGTCTATCTCAGGTGACTTTTGGATGGTCAGAACTGGCTCCAGCTGGGTTCTGGTGCTCTCTGCCTTAGGTCTGGTAGAGCACTTCACAGTCTCCCTATACATCCAGAGTCCTGTCCTAGAGATTCAGCCCACTTCCTCCTGTTCCTCATTTTGCTGGTTGGTCCAGCTCCAGCAGTTCAGATCTAATTTTCCTAGGCTTCAGAGCTTTGCAGCACTTATGATTCCAGGTTGCTAACCCCAGCAGCCTTTTGTTCTTCAAGGGCTCTGACCAAGCTGGCTGTGGAGGTCTGAGCAAACCCTTCCCGCACTGGAAGAAGGGAGGAAGCCATCCATGGGTAGGAATGGATTTTGACGTAATGCTGTGTGGTGTCCTTGGGTCTGCTAGTGCAGCATCACTGCTGGTAGAGTGGGAAGTGGGAGAGGGCTGGTCAGTGAGTAGCAGATAGTGGGTTTGATTTTCATTTGGATTTGCCTTAAGTTTGAATTCTGAGTGTTCTAGAACACAGAGACCATTGGAATTGCTTTATCTTTGGTGCATACTTCTTGAACTGAAGAGGTTTGAGAGGTGATGGAGATAGAGAAAATGTCTAGTCCTCCACTGTGTTGCTCACATGAAGTAACCCTGCCTTAGTTCTCACGTTACTCTCTTCACATTCAGAAGTATGTAGATTGTTGTTACTAGAGGGAACTTTAGAAATAATTTAGGGGGCAGGTAGGTGGTTCAGTGGATAGAGAGGCAGACCTGGAGTCAGGAGCACCTGGCTTCCACTATGGCCTCAGACATTTCCGAGATGTGTCATCCTTAACCCTGTTTGCCTAGCACTTGCTCTTCTGCCTTAGAATAAGGGGGGGGCAGCTGGGTGGCTAGAGATGGGAGGTCCTAGGTTCAAATCTGGCCTCAGACACTTCCCAGCTGTGTGACCCTGGGCAAGTCACTTGACCCCCATTGCCTAGCCCTTACCACTCTTCTGCCTTGGAGCCAATACACAGTATTGACTCCAAGACAGAAGGTAAGGGTTTAAAAAAAAAAAGAATTCTTACTAAGACAGAAAGTAACAGTTTAAAAAAGAAGAAAGAATTTAGTCTAAATCTCCTTTTACAGAGAGAAAAGCTAAAATTTGGAGGTTATATACCCTGCCTGGGGCAGATTATTAACTAGTCAAAGAACTGGAAATGGAACCCAGATCTTTTGACTCCTAAAAATGCAAGTTTATAGATTAATATAACTGGAATCAGAGTGAGTTTAGAGTTTATCTAGTCTAGTCTTCTCATTTTCCAGGAAACTGACCAGAGAAGTTAAGTGTTTTGCTCCAGGACATGAAGCTAATTAATAACAGAGCTATAAATTTAATTCAGATGTCTGGATCCCAGTGTTTTTTCCACTACATCATGCTTTGACTCTACTTTTTTTTCTGATTCATCTTTCAAGGAGATGGGGATAGAAAAAAGAAGATGGGGTTCAATTGGCAACTGTGTTTTCTTGTAACCGATCATCATGAATTCACTTTTTCTTTTTCTCCCAAGCTAGGCATCTGAATTCTGTTCTCCATCATTCATGTTTCTGTTTCTTTTGGAGGACCTAGGAGAACGAGGAGGACTTATCCTCCTCAACATTACCAGTCTTTTTTGCCTATTTCACCTGGAATTGGATTTTGTAGTTCACTAACTGTGAGATTTAGACACCGTCTATAGTGTATTTGACCTATTTACAGATAGTTCATATTTATTTGGCATTTGTATTCAGATTAAAAATTAGCCCTGAGTGAGTTAGGTATTAAAAATGTTATTATCTTCACCTTGTGGGTGAGGAATCTGAGGATCAGGAAGGTTAGGTTATAAGAAGCAGACCAGGGGACAGCTAGGTGGCTAAGTGGACAGAGTGCCAGGCCGGGAATCCTGAGGACCTGGGTTCAAATATGGTCTTAGACACTTCCTAGCTATGTCACCCTTGGCAAGTCACCTACCCCTGTTTGCCCAGCCCTTGTCCTTCTGTCATAGAGTTATAATTAAGACAGTAAGTAAAATTTAATAAAAAAGAAAAGTGGCAGAGCTGAAATTTGAAACCTTGCCTTTTGACTCCTTCTCTGATCACTTTCTATTAGATTAGACTTTTTTCTTTAATGCACTATGGATAAGTGGGGCCCAAGAAAATAATAATACTGAAAATAATGATAATAATAGCTGATATTTACGCAATACTTTCTATGTGCCAGGCACTATGCTCATTTGATCCTCACAAAAGCCCAGGGAGGCAGGTGCTATTTTTATTCCCATTTTACAGAAGAAGAAACTAAGACAAACAAAAGTTAAGTGACTTACCCTGGATCACATAGTTAATGTATGAGGTTAGATTTGAAATCAGGACTTCCCGACTCCTCCAGGCTTGACAGTCTCTCCATTGTACCACCCAACTATGCTTATTATGTATATAGTCATAGAATTTTAGCACTGTATAGGAAATTAGGAATAATTTAGACTTATAACCTCATTTTTAAATGAAAAAGTAGACCCATAGAGGTTGGGTGAAGGTGACTTAATGAAAGTTATGAGGCAGCAAATGTGTTTTGAGTTGTGCAATTCATGGTATATTATACCACCTGTCTTTGGAAAGTCTTGCAAATGGGGAGAAAACATTTTTTCCCATAGTAATTTTCAGGTACAGGCTGATCTGAAATGTCTTAATTCAACACTTTCCTAGGGAATGTGGGAAATGTTGATAGAGAGGAAAGGACATTGAATTTGGAGCCATGAATCTTTGGTTTGATTTAAAACCCTGTTACGTACTAATAGTGTGACCTCATGCAAACCACTTGCTTGAATTATCTGGGCTTCATTTTCCTTTATCTCAAGAATGAAGGGGTTGAGGGGGCAGCTGGGTAGCTCAGTGGATTGAGAGCCAGGCCTAGAGATGGGAGGTCCTAGGTTCAAATCTGGCCTCAGACACTTCCCAGCTGTGTGACCCTGGGCAAGTCACTTGACCCCCATTGCCTAGCCCTTACCACTCTTCTGCCTTGGAGCCAATACACAGTATTGACTCCAAGATGGAAGGTCAAGGTTAAAAAAAAAAAGAATGAAAGGGTTGGATCAAATGACTGCTATGGTCTCTTATAGCCCCAATTCTAAGATCCACACTTCAAAGATCCTCATAAGTGTAGAGCTGTAAAATTCCTCACCAGGTGGGTTTTGAAGAAGTTAGAGAATCACTCAAGCCCTTCTCAGAACTTCTTTGTTCACTGATTCCATCAGGTGAGAACCTTTTGAATATTCCAGATTTCAATGGAAGCATATTCTAGTCAATTCTATTGTTATAAACTCTAGTCTAGAGTTTTAGGGTCATTCCAGTCTCTTGTACTCCTGATTGCACACAGCAAGTTCTTTGTGTACAACTGATATCTTTTCTGTGGCATATTGTCTGGTTTTTCTTATTCTAAGAATTTAAAAAATATTTTTATATATAATTGGGTGGGGCAGCTGGGTTGCTCAGTGGACTGAGAGCCAGGCCTAAAGATGGGAGGTTCTAGATTAAAATCTGGCCTCAGACACTTCCCAGCTGTGTGACCCTGGGTAAGTCATTTGACCCCCATTGCCCAGCACTTATTGCTCTTTTGCTTTGGAACCTATACATAGTGTTGATTCTAAGGCAGACGGTAAAGGTTTATTTTTTTTAAAGTAATTGGGAAATGTTTTACAAAATAAATGAAGATACAATACAACCTACATAATCCCAATTTGTGGTTTTCTAAATCAACAAGTGACCTCCCATTGACACCACTAACACATAACAAAACAGAATTTGTATCCAAGATCTCACTAGGTCTAGAAATTACCTAACTAGATAAAGTGTAATAATGTAAAATTTGACTCTAATAAAGTAAACTCTAATAAGGCAACTGTAATAAAGCTGATTCCAATAAGGTAATATTTAATAATTCTGTAGTTGGATTTAAAAATCAACTCCACAAATATAGAATGTGGAAATGTGGCTAAGGTACTGTTCATGTACAAAATGTTTGAGGTTTTTAGTGAATTGCAAGCTCAATATGTCAGCAATATGACATGATGGGTAAAACATCTCATCTAATCCTAGAGTACATTACGAAAGATGTGATATACAGAAAGTGATAGTTCTCCCGCACTTTGCCATGCTTAGACCATATCCTGAGTACTTTGCTTTTTTGGAATACATATTAGAAATTATTTTCATAAGTTGGAGGCTGTCCAGAATATGTTGGCAACTTTGCCATATGACAATTGACTGAAGGAACTGGGATGGTTCATTTTGGAAGAGAAGATTTGTTCGTAGGAGGGCATAATAGTTGACTTTAATATTTGCAGGATTATTTTGTGTGGAAAAAGATTAAGCTTCTCCTTTAAAGACCAAGATGACAGAACTTGAAGAAATTGATGAAAATTTTAGAGAGGCAGATTTATGTTTGAAGTCATGAAAAAATCCCAAGCATTAGTGTTGTTAAAAAATGAAATGTGTTTCTCCTCACATAAGGTTTTCAAGTGCAGCTTGGATGGCAATTTGTTACTAGCCTTACTGAATGGATCTCATTCAGGAATAAGTTGGATTAAATGGCCTCTGAGGTCCCTTCATACTCTATTAACCTGATTTCATGAGTCAGTCATCATTTTCAAAATGTTAGAGGAAAATTGTCCAAAGATTATGAAGGATCGAAGCTTAGTCTGTTGGCACCAAAATTATAATTATGGAGTAAACATCATGAAAACTAGTTGGGATTTACAGAAAGAAGATAGAGATTAAATAAGGTACAGTTACTTTTTCCTCAATGCATGAAGGGGAACAGTGGTATTAGTTCTACAAAAGTTACTTCTTTGTTTTTAGAAGAAATTGCCTGACTCTTTCTAGCCATTCCATCCATTGCTCTCCTGATGCTTTGCTAAGGCTGCTTTTATTATTCATTTGCATCTATTTTTGCTTCTGTTGGGCCAGCCAAGAGCTACCATGTTGATTCAGAGAGAATGCAATGCTGAGAGACTGGTGAAAAAGAGGTCTGAATTCTAGTTCCAACTCTATTATTCAAATGGACACATCTTTCCCCTTCTCTGAGAGTGTTGAACTAAATTACCTTCAAATTCTAGCCTAAGGATCTCATGATAATATGGTTCTCTGAGCACATATTCAAGAGCAGAGGAATCCAGCCTCACATGGTTAGAGATGATCTTGCAGTGCGCTATTTGTGTCAGCTTTGGTAAATTCCTTCTACTTTCTACAGGATTGGACTAGATAATATCGTCGTTCCCTTATAGCTAACATTCTATACTGCTATGTGCTTATGATCCTATTTAGTAGATTATACATTTGTGGATAGATGAAAGTTTACTATATTTTAAGGATTTAGGAGTAGTGAAACTAGGGTAGGAAAGGAAGAGAAAAAGCAAGGGAGAAAAATGTAGAGTTAAGGTAACAGAGATCTCAGAATAGCCTACTTCTCCTTGTTTTGCTCCCCCTCCTACTTTTATTTTCACCCCCATTCTGTGATTACTATGACTTCTATCATTATCAATGACATGACCTAGTGGAACTGTGGCAGAGACACAATGTACCCCCTTCTACCAACCACTTCCCATTCCTTCCCTACCCCCAGAACCCTAGTACTTAACCTGGGGAAATATACTGCATATTGAAGCCTTTTGATGTGGTAGTTGGAAATTTGGCCAGTCTCTACTGAACCTATAGTAGCCAAAGGGCACCCTTTTTTACACCCAATTTTAAAGTGAGTTAAATCTGTCTTTGAAGCCTTTTTGCTCTTCTGTGTTGTCTAGTAACAGTTATAGAATATTTGAAATATGCAATCATTCAACAAATCAAGCATTTGCCAAATGCCTATTATGTGCCCGATATGGTGCTAAGTTCTGAGGATAAAAAAATGAAAATGAAGCAGTTTCTGCCCTCAAGAAGCTTACATTCTGATGAAGAAATATAGCATGTGCCAATAGATATTTATTTCACCAATCCAAGGGAACCTCAAGGGAAGGTAGCAGGAGGCACTAAACAGTCTCATGCAGAAAGGGGCACTTGATCTCAATCTTTAAAATAAAAACAAAACTCAAAAGTAGAGGAAAGGGGGAGGAAACTATTCTAGGCAGGGGTGGTGCGGGGTGAGACTAATCAGTGCAAAGGCTCAGAGATGGAAAATGGAGTATCTCCTGTGAACAATAACAAAAAGGCCATGAGGTGTGGCTCATAGAATGCCCAGGGGGTAATAATGTATAATATTAATATGTATGCCATGGTATACTAATATGCTTCATAATTAATGTTATAATCAATTATTCACAACCATCAATTATAATAAACATTGATCATTCTAATTAGTGGCATAATTATATAATATAATTATATATAATATAAATATTTATATATAATATAAAAATAATATAATGGAAAGGTAGGATGGAATGAGGCAGTGAAAAGTTTCTAACAAAGGAGTTTCTTCTAATGGTAACAGAAAGCCAGTAGAATTTATTGATGTGGTTAGACTTGACCTTTAGGAGATCACTTTGGCAGGTATGTGAAAAGTGGATCACAGTGGGTGGATGGAGGGGGAAGGGATGGCTTCAGCTGGGCAAACCAGTGAGAAGACTGTTGTAGTAGTTTAGAAAAGAGGTGAAGAAGGCCCAGCAGTATTTATGGTGCAAGTGGAGAGGAAGGGGCAGGTTCTAGAGTGAGAAAAAATAAAATTTGGCCACTGATTAGATATGTAGAGTGAGTGGAAGGAGTGGAGCATTATGTGGAAGCTGTGAATCTGGGCAACCAGAAAGATGGTGGCACCTTCAACAGAAACAGAGAGTTTGGGGAAAGAGAGAAGTGCATTAATTGGAAAAGGGTATTTTGGACCTATCGAGATTGATAGGCTTGTAGGAGATCCATTTCAAAATGTCCAATAGGCAGGAGGTAATGCTGGATTGGACTTCGGGAAAGAGAGGAGGGCTGGACACAGGGATCTGGGAGTCATGTGCATGGAGATGATAACTGAAATCCTTGGAATGATGAGATCATCAAGTGAGATCAAGTAGAGAGAAAAGGGAAGAGGCCCTTAGACAGAGTCTTCTCTGTCCATCTGCAGCTAGTGGTTGTGACATAGATGAAGAACTGTCACAGACTGATAAGGAGCAGCATAAAAAATAAAAGGCCCAGGTAGGAGTGAAAGTGGTGCCATGAAAACCCATAGAGGAGAAAGTATAAAGTGAAAAAGGATGTCCAGAAGGTTATGGTAGGAGGCATCTAGGTGGCTCAGTTGATAAGGGATCCAGGGCTAGAGATGGGAAGTCTTGGGTTTCAATCTGGCCTCAGACACTTCCTAACTGGGTGACCTTGGACAAGTCACTTAGCCCCCATTGCCTACCTGTCACCACTCTTCTGCCTGGCAACCAATGCACAGTATTGATTCTAAAGCAAAAAGTAAAGGTTTTTTTTTTTTTTAAGAAAGATAAGGATCAAGAAAAAACCATCTAATTTGGCAATTAAGACATTATTGGGATCTCTGGAGAGAACAGTTTCTATTGAATAATGAGGTCAGAAGCAACAACTTTCTAGTCCAACCAATTTATTACTCTGGATAATGAAACTGATACTGAGAAAGGGATGTGACTATCTCAAGTTACACAGGGATGGGCAACAGATGAAGAGTGCAAAGGCAGAGTTTGGTTTAATTTGAGGGAAAACTTTCTAACAATTATAACTGTCCCAAAGTAGACCAGGCTGCCTTAGGTGCTCTTCAAGCCTTGAGGACTGTTTGGTAGGGCTATTGTAGAGCAGTGGTGCATTGACTGATCCTTAAGGCTGTAGGCTGACAGAAATTAGCATTATCTAAGTTGTATTGCATGTGTATGTATGTATTTTGTTGAAGATTTTCCAATTACATTTTAATCTGCTTCAGGCACCACTCTGGAGCTTTGTTGGCTGCATGGGAACCTGGGCTATAACTAACACCGCTGCTGCAGTTTCTAGTTAGTTTGGTTGGTCCACACGGTATCTATGGTGCCTAACAACTCAGAGATTCTTTGATTTTAGTGGAAGAGCTAGTATTCAAATAAATTCAGATCAATACAACAAATATGTATTGTGTTTACAATGTATAATTCTGGGAGTGCAAAGACAGAGAACAAAATATTCCCTCCGCTGAAGGAATTTACATTCTGGAGGATAGGGGGACATATTCAAAGTATATACAGTTACACAAAATAGCTTCAAATGGGAATGACCAATAACAACTGGAGGGAGGGTGTCGGGAAAAGTCTTGTGTAGGAGCCTCACCTGAAAGACAGAGAAAGAAAAAGAGACCGAGGCAGAGGCAGAGACAGAGAGAGAGGACAGAGAGAAAAACAGGTAGAGACAGAGACCCAGAAAGATGCTGCTGAAAATGGGGAGAAAGACAGCCAGATGCTTCATGGTAGCCTTGCTAGGTAATATTAGAATTTGCTGCTTGTGTGGACTTACACAGGCAGTTATGAAACTTCTCAGAACCAGACCAGAGTGAGAGCAGAGCCACTGCAGCCTGTCAGAGCTGCAGCTCTTTCAAGTCCATTTGGCGACCCATTCAAAGTTGTGAAATGCTGTCACACCTTGCCTGCTATAAATCACACCAAGCATTGTGAATAAGGTTTCTTGGTGATTCACAGAGTTCCAGGGAGAAGTGGGCAAACAGGTTGCATACTCAGTGTCTTTTCTTCTTTGTTTAATCAAACTTTTGATATTGTTTTACATTTTTAAAAAGTTTTTTTTAAAGATCAAAAGTATACCCATCATGTGACACTGAAAAGGGCAGAATTGTTTTAGAATAATACGCTCTTACTTTTGGGGTATGATGTACAAAGTCTGTGGAATCTAATCTGTATTCTCAACTACCATTCACCCCCATACCACAAACCCAATCCGTGTCATGACTAGCTTCACAGTATTTCTCACATCTGTTCCCTTCTCTCTATTTACTCATAAAGCTAGTGTTGGACCTCATCCCCTCCAGCTTGATTATTGCAAAAGCCTCCTAACTGGTTGCTCTGCCTCAAGTCACTCTCTATTCCGATCCATTCTTCACATAGCTTCCAGTGATTTTCTTTAACAGTAGACGTGGCCATGTTGCTCCTCTTCCCAATAAACTCTTGTGGCTTTTCTTTGCTGTAATCTATGGTGTGTCCCAACTGGCCTTCTCTCTGTTCCGTACACTGGTACTACATCTTCCGTCTCTGTGCTTTTGTCCTAGCTGTGTTATAGGGAATTTAGGGAAAGGGGAAGGGTGTAGGAAAGGGAAAATACACAATTATATAAATAAGTTTATTAATAAAGGAAGGGAATGATGGAGGAAGGAAAGGGGTTAATGGACCCTCTGACTATTAAAACCCTAGATACTTAACCCAATATAGTTTATATACTAAGTTTAACCTGTCTAAACTAAACTAAAGGTTAACTAATAGTTAAAGTCTAAACAGGAATCCCAAATTCTCACTCTTTCCAGAGTCCTGGGTGGGTCAGGCTGCAGTATTCCAGTTGTAAAGTCCTTAGAAGATCCAGGAAAGGGAGAAATTCTCTTCTAAAATCACTTTGTCCAACAGAATGAATGTACATTTTCTCTCAAACTCTTCTTTTTTTTTTTAAACCCTTACCTTCTATCTTGGGACCAATTGGTCCCAAGGCAGAAGAGTGGTAAGGGCTAGGCAATGGGAGTTAAGTGACTTGCCCAGAGTCACACAGCTGGGAAGTGTATGAGGTCAGATTTGAACCCAGGACCTCCCATCTCTAGGCCTAGCTCTCAATCCACTGAGATACCCAGCCGCCCCCTATAATGCTCTCAACCTCTTCTTGATGATAATCTAAGGCAGGCAGCTTGAAAGATGGGTTTTCCAGGGAGAGTCCCAGATTCACAGCTTCAGTGTTGAAATCCAGCTTCAGACAGACAATTGAAAGCTCTTCCTCCAACAGCTTCGAATCTTGACCCAGCCAGCTCTCTTACAGAATCCAGGCTTGAGGGCTGTCAATCAATCCTTGCACTCTCCATTGCACCTTCCCTTGCTACAGCTGCCCCTATGCCTGAGATAGATTCTGTCCTCACCATTTCTCCTTTCCTTCAAGACACAGTTCAAGAACCACATGAATGAAGCCTTTTCTAATCTCCTACCAACTCCCTCCAACCCAAACATCTCTCTCTCACCTCCCTAGCATTTACTTTGAACATACTTCTCTATGTAATGTAAATGTCACCTCCCAAGAGATGGTTTCCTTATCTTTGTGTTTCCAAAGACTAGTTTGGTGCCCAGTCCAAAGTAGGTGCTCAATAAAGGTTTATTGATAGTCTAATTGATGAACCCCATTGTACAATTTCCTAACAATTGATCACCTACTCTGTATTTGAATACTTCTAGTGTTGTAGACCTCACTACTTTCAGAAGCAGCTGTTTGAGTGTAGAGACTACATCTGATATTTCTTTGTATCTCTCTGTATGTAGGAGGCACACAAAAATAGTGATATATTCTGGCAGTTAGGAGTAAATTAGGATAAATTAGGTAGTTATGACTATAAATCCTGGTTCTGCTTTTTGTGAGATGTATGATCTCAGTCAGGGCAGGTAGGTGGCACAGTAGATAGAACGCTGTTCTTAGAGTCAGGAAGATCTGAGTTCAAATGTGACCTCAGACATTTATTAGCTGTGTAATCTTTGGCAAGTCATTTCATCCTGTTTGTTTCAGTTTCCTTATTTGTAAATTGAGCTGAAGAAGGAAAAGGCCATTTACTCTAGTATCTTTGCCAAGAAAACCCCAAACAGGGTCACAAAGAATTGGACACAGAGGAAACAACAAGAAATATCTCAGAGTCTTAGTTCCCTTATCTATAAAGTGATGAGATTAACATGGATAATCTCTAAATTCATTTCCAGTTCTCACAATCTTTGACACTTTAATCATTGTAAAACAGAAGAAAAGAATAGGACTTCACTAAACACACAGGAAACTAGTAGTAGAAATGGCAACCAAATCAAGCGGTCAGTATTTTCTTGCATACTCAAATATGGAGAGATCTTGATAGGTAAGGACACATTACCTTCTACCCTTCTGGGGCCCATAATACTGTAATACTGTCCATGGGACTTTCCGGGCAAAGATGCTGGAGCCATTTGCCATTTTTTTCTTCAGTGGATTAAGGCAAACAGAGATTACATGACTTGCCTAGGGTCACACAGCTAGTAAGTGGTGTCTGAAGAGAGAGTTGAACCAGGTTTTCCTGACTCCAGGAGTAGTAAGTACTCCATCCACAGAACCACTTAGCTACCTCTGGGAGTGGACATATTCTACAGTTTATGTAAGGAATAGTCATCAGCAAATTCATTATTTTCAGACTTAGGTCATCTACTTCCTCTTAATGATTCTATTGCAAAATTATTAGTTTAAGGAAGACTCCAAGCCTTTATGAGAATCATCATTCTCCTTGAAAATCGGGAGTGAAGCTGGGAGTTTTACTCAATTGTAATGCTGTTTAATTCACACATACTTGGAAATTCAAGTACATTCTCTATTACTGTCAAGTAGTTATAACTTTAGTGTAATAATGAGGGAGTCTCAATCCAATGAAACAAGGCTATGGCTGACAATAGAAATTTAAATTGACATTAATTTGCTTATAATTTTGCCCATTTGTCAGTATTAGAAAAATATCATCTTTAACATGAGACAAACATATCTTATATTAACTTAGTAATTCCTCCCATCCCAATCAAAGGATTTCTTTAAAGTATGTGCAGATGAAGGTTATAACACAGATAGCCATTATTGTTTAAAAGTTATAAATTAACCCTTAACTTTTAAACTCTTACTTTGTATCTTAGTATGAATTCTAAGACAGAACAGCAAGGGCTAAGCAATGGGGGTTAAGTGACTTGCCCAAGGTCACCCAGCTAGGAAGTGTCTGAGATTAGATTTGAACCCAGGTCCTCTCAAACTCTGGGGCTTTGCTACCTAACTGCCCCATAGTATTTATTTTTTAGGAAAAATATTATAGATGAAGGTGGAAAGGGTTACTACTATATTTCAATGCTGACAGATAAAAATACGCTAACATATTGAAACATAACATATGTGCATATGTGGATTTGTTTGTGTATGTGTATATACACATATTTATTTCTACAGGTATTCTTTTTAAAGTATATTATATATGTATGTAAGTATATATAAAATGTAACTATGTAGATATATATCTCCTTGTGCATGTAATGAAGGCTCTGGGCTTTTTCAGAATAAAAAAGGCTTTATATCTTTCCCCCTTAGTATTCCAGGGGTATCCTTGAGAAGTTACAGGTATCTCTTGATTGACTTATGCCCTCGTTTCAGTGTAGTCCTGTCCCCGCCATTGTTAATTCTGAGATGAATGATGTAAAGTGATCATTGCACTACAAGTCTTGGATTTTTTTGGTCTTCCAGTGCATATAAAAGTTATGTTAATACCATGCTGTTTATTCATTTACTTTTCCTGAAAGTGTATTTACTTCAAAGATAGAGCAAGAATAAAAGTACAAATGTGACTTCCCAGTGCCTGGAGACAGTCTCTATGGAGTGTGAGCTCACATTTAACTCAGAGTCTACACAGCATTGGTCCCACCAATTCTCATCCAAATGTGACATGGGTGACTGGAGGAGTTTGAGTCCCAGGCTATTGTTGGACTGGGTATGGCAGCCTCCATGCTGAATTGTTTGTCTGCCAAAACAGGCTCATGGGGTGATAGTAATCTCCAGACTCCTTTTCTCAGAAGCAAGAAAGACTGGACAAAACAGAGGCAAAGAACAGCAGAGCTGCCTACTCTTGGTTGTGTTTTGGCTCCAGGTGAGGAAGAGCCTGAGGCTCCCAGGCCACCAGGAAGCCCTTAGCTGTGTGTCCTGCTTCTCCAGTGCCAGTAAGACACTGAGCCTGAACTGAGACTGACCCTGAATAGTCTGGTACTGTTTTGAAGGTTCCTCCCTTCTGGGTCTATAGCTAATCAAAGGGACTACTCTTCACCATGTGGTTAGTGAAGCCAAACCAGGTAGAGAATGACCGCGTATGCTTCTGATCTCTCCAAAGTCCTCATGCTTTCCAAAGCAAGGCCCTCCAGCCTCTTTCATATGGGGAAGCCCCCTTCTCCCATTTCATAATATTTGTATGTATTTATGTAAATATATATTATGTTTATATAAATATATATGTATCTTTTGGCCCAATAGCTCTTTTCTTCTAAATCTGGCTTCTCTAAAACCTGAGTGTGTTCTATAATTGGGGTTTTACAAATTTATGAATGTTTAATTTTTCATTTCAAAGAGTTCTTATTTTAAGAATGTAGCCTATATTTGGACCAAGGTGTCATATGTATATCTCCACTGCATAACGTATGCTGTCCTCCATACTTTGGTGCATTTTTGCTCTCACTAGAGCAGACACAGGCATATCTCTTAGCATATCATGAGTTTGGTTCCAGACCACTCACTAACATTATTATTGCAATTAAATATGCCACATGGATTTTTTTGGTCTTCCAATACATCTCAAAGTTATATTTATACTATACCATAGCCTATTAAGTGTGCCAAAATATTATGTTTAAAAACCAACATATATAGCTTAATTAAAAATGCTTTATTGCTAAAATATATTAACTATTATCCACATTTTCAGTGAATTATAATTTTGTTTTGCTGGTGGGGGATTTTGCTTCATTGTTGATGGCTGCTGACTGATCAGGGTGGTGGCTGATGAAGGTTCAGGTGGCTCTGGTGATTTCATAAAATAAGAAAGCAATGAAATTTGCCTACCACTTGACCCTTCCTTTTACTTGAACACTTAGAGGTTAGTATGGGGTTATTCATTGGCTCAATTTCAGTATTGTTGTGTCTCAGGGAATATGGAGGCCTGAGGAGAGGGAGGGAGACTGGGAACAGCCAGTAGAAGGAGTAGGCAAAGCATACCGGACATTTATCAATTAAACTGACTGTCTTCTATTGGTGTGTTTTGTGGTGCTCCAAAACGATTACAATGTTGACATCAAAGATCACTGATCACAGATCACTGACATAATAATAATTTTAATTCTTTAAATATTGTGAGAATTACCAAAATGTGACCTAGTGACACAATGTGAACACATGCTGTTGGAAAAATGGTGCCAACAGATTTGCTCTGTAGAGGATTGCTACAAACTAATTTGTAAAAAACAAACATGTATCTTCAATGTAGTATCTTCAAAGTGCAATAAAACAAAGTGCCATGGGACAAAATACGTCCATACTTCTCCTAGTGCTGAATATAGGCAATCCCAGTACTCTGAGCCTGTGGAATCCTGGTCTAGGACATTTCATAAATCTTCCACTGAGAATTCCCTAGCACTGCCCTCCTTTGTTTTAAAAATATTTCATGGAGCCATCCATCTGTTACCCTTGACTCTTCTTACATGACTGACTCACTTTTTTTTTTCATTTTATGTTTATTGGATGGCGTCTTTTAAAACACGTCTGATCTTGAAGTCATCACTGGCAAATGGTACAACTTGCTTAGATTTACTATGCGCTTACTAGTGCCCATTGTGGGTGCTTGTGATTTTGATTCTTTGGAAGGTGTGGGATTTAATGATTCATAGCCATACACTACAGACACTGAAATGTGACATACTTGAATGTATGCACACGTATATATGTAGCTATATACATACCCATAGATCATTAAAAAAATAAAAAAACCTTACCTTCTGCCTCAGAATCAGTACTGTGTATTGGTTCCAAGGCAGAAGAGCCCTAAGGGCAATGGGAGTTAAGTGATTTGCCCAGCTGGGAAGTGTCTGAGGCCAAATTTGAACCCAGGATCTCCCTTTTCTAGGCCTGGCTCTCAATCCTCTGAGCTACCCAGCTGCCTGTCTCCACCCACCCCCAGATAATTTTTGACTATATAACCCCCCCACCCCCCCCACCCGTTTTCTGTCTCTCCCTAATGTCAAGTCACTCAACTAGTATGTAACATATATACCATCACCCAGGCACTATGCTAAGCACTGGGAATGCAGAGAAAGGCAAAATAAAGTCTTTGCTCTCAAGAAGCATCTAATGGGGGGAGACAGCTTGGAAATAGCTATGGTGCAAACAAGATACACACAGGATAAATTGGGGGTAATCTCAGGGGGTTGTCAACTACAGAAGAAGTCTTGCAGAAAGTGGGACTTTAGTAGAGAGCTGAAGGAAGCCAGAAAAGCAAGGAGATGGAGAGGAGTGAGAGCTTTCTGTGCATGGTGGATGGCCAGTGAAAATGCTTGGAATAGTCAATGTACAATGATGTGTGTTTGTCTGTTACTTCAGAATAGTGCATGGGATTGGGTGATTGAGCATGAAAGCTGAAACCAGCAGAGTGTGGAATCAAGATCCATGGGACAGAGCCAAGTTACAATATCCCAGCAGCTACATGCATCCTGGTTGCTCTTGATGTACACAAATGTTTATGGATCCTAAAGCAGGAAAAGGCAAAATTGTAGTGGAAAGAGGGTTGGATTTTGAATCAGAAGCACTGGGTTTGAATCTTGGGTCTTAACACTAACTGTTTGATCTTAGGAAAGTCATCCAAACTCCCTGAGCCTCCATTTTGTTATCTGTAAAATGGAGTTGATACAACTTGTATATCACTTCTGAAAACTATGAAATTATATTTGGAATAGGAAGTTACTTACCTCTTTGAGTCAACTTAGTATTGACTCTACCTACCTAATAAGGAAGATACTTTGTAAACCTTAAAACCCTCTGTAAATGTGAGCTCGTTCTCATTACCACTGCCTATGGTGTTTGTCCAGGGAAAATGGAGTGGTATAGTATGAGTGACATACATACATATCCCTTAAACTTCCTTTGTTTTGTAAAAATGGAGATTTGAGCCCCAGACTTCAAACCCCAGAAGTCCTTGGTACTTCCCAGAATTCCCTATAATGTTACCTAAATCCTCATCTGGGCAAGATCACAATTAGTATTTAAACTAGCTGTAATGCCTACTTCAGCCTCTTCCTGTACTTGGACATTGCAACATGTAGTAAGTAGGCTGTGAATGAGCTAATCAGCCCTAGGCACGTGATTTATTATTTTGTATCCTTGATTTCTAATAATCTTAATAAACCCCATAAAATATAATATTTTTATTACTAGAAACTAATTTAATTTTTACAGTTTCCAGGTCCTGAACTGAGAAAGACAGTGATTGACAGCATCTTCCTGGATTTGTTCTGAAGGATCTCCTTCACCTTTCATTTTATACTTGGGGTAGGCAGTATAGAGTCCTAGAGAGAAAAATACTCAATTTGCACTATTTAATCAAATACTAACTAATTTATAAGGTTAGAGGTAAGAGGTAAACCTGTCTAGGTTCTATCTTTGTAGGTCAGGCAATATGTCACATCAAAGTGGAGTTTAAAAGACCTAGATTCAAATGCTAGTGCTAGCATTTACTCCAAAGTGATCTTGGATCAGTGACTTCAGCTTTGTTGGGCTCCACTTTCTCATCTATAGAATGATGGGATTGAGTAAGATTAGGGATTCTTAATCTGGGATCCACAGACTTGTAAAAAATCTGTCAATAGATTTCAGGAGATCTGTAGGATCTTGACTGGAAAAAATGACATTTTTATTTTCACTACCTCTAACGGAAATTTAGTATTTCCTCCAATTTTTAAAAAAAACATTATTCCAAAGTTCCCACCAGACTGCAAAGAGGTCTGTGACTCAAAATGTCAGAGCTAGATGATCACTGAGGTTTTTCCAAAGGTAAATCCTCTGGTCTGATGAGAGTAGGATTCTATTATTATTTTTTCTAATACCTTATTATAGTGACCTTGAGCCACATCACTTCATGTCTGTGGACCCACCATTCTCATCTGTTGATAAGATAAAATGGAGACCACATGCAAAACACAGTTTAGTGTAAGAATCAGAAGGACCAATAAGAGTCTATCTTGAACCCTGTCTCCATTTTGTGCTGCCACATGTATTCTCTTGCATTTTGTTTTTCTGTTATTTATCCATGGGAAACTAGATGTTATATGCCATCTATTATTTCATACATGCTGGTAGATGCAATTAATCAATGTCTTTTCATTTTATAAACAGAAGACCCCAAAACCTACTCATCCTCCTCCCAAAACTTATTCTTTTTGTTTTTTTTATTTTATTTTCCAAAATTTACTTTTTCTTTCTTTTCCTTGGGCCAGGCAATTTGAGTTAAGTGACCTTCCCAAGGTCAAACACCTAGGACGTATCTGAAGCCAGATTTGAATGTAGGGCCTCCCAATTCCAGGCCTGGTTCAAAATTCACTGTATTACCTAGCTGCCCCCTACTTCCATTTTGTCCCTCCCAACTTGGAAAGTCCCTAATCTACCCTCCAGTTGGAAATTAGATTATCTAATTTTGTATACTGGGTTGTATCCCGCTTAATTGTTAACATCAATTAGTTATATTATAGATATATTAGTTACATATAGTTATTTTATATAGTTTATATATCATATTATATATAATGATATATTTGTTATATTAGTTATATATTTTATTATTATATTATATATAATGATATATTAGTTATATATAATTGTTATAATTAATTAAGTGTATTTGTTTACTTTGCTTTGCTTTGTATTGAGTCTTTGGTCTGCCTGGGGAATCCACCAACCCACTCTTCTGACTGCCTAGCAAATAATCACTTATGCTCAGATTGTTTCTTCAGTTATTATTAATTACCTATTACACTAGAAAATGAAAAAGGTTTGGACAAGATGACTTTTTTTCTAGCAGTACATTTCAGTGAAATTCCATATCCAATACAGGTGTCATTCTTTTATTCAAGTTTAAAATTATGGAATCATGGGTAAGAAATTTCTAGACAAGATAATTGACAGAACCCTTTACTTAGGGCATAGAGGGAGCCTTTGGGGGCTTGGAAGAAGGAAGAAGAAAAGAAACCATTTGTGTTTCATAATTATTGGGTTCTTTCCTCTTTGTTTCCTTGATCATGCAGATGAGTTGGGCAATGATTTGTAAAGTGCCTGGAGCAGGTTGATCTCCCAGGATACCAACCTGGGCCAGTCTGTCATCTTGCTTGTTATCACTGGCAGTTATGATCAAATGAGATAAGTTATGATTAAATGAGATAATTTACAACATTGTGCAAGCCTTAAAGCACCACGTAAATGTTAGATAGTATTGTAGTTGTTGCTACCATTATAGTGAGACTTTGCTCCAAGATTCTCAGTCTTAGGAACCATGCAGAGACTGCCTGAACTGAAGATGAGCTGGGGTAGTTGTTTGGAGGGAAGAAAGATCAGTTTGCTGTGTGGCATGGGCAGTAAGGATTGTACTGAAGAGAAGAGAATAGCATAGATAAAGGGCAATGGAGTGGATATTAACACGAGGTTTGGAGTTAGAGGATCTGGGTTTCAAGTGAAGCTTGGCTTTGTGTGTTCTTGAGCAAGTCATTCCCTCTTACTGGGTCTCAGTTTTTGCACCTGCAAAGCAAGAAGTATTGGGTTAAGTCAATGACATCAAACTCAAATGGAAATGGATCCTTATGGGACAATACTGATTCGGGAAGTCTCAAATTAGCATTATCTATGCTGTATTGTATTTTTATTTCTTTTGTTGAACATTCCCTAAGTAATTTAAAATCTCGTTCTGAGTTACACCAGGGAGTTTTGTTTTGGTCTCTTCTTTGACACATCTGTATTAAATTATGTCCAAGGTCCCTTCTCTAGGTCTTTGGATTCCTGGATGTTAAGACTTGCCCAATGAACATCAAGGGGGCCCAGTAGATTGAGAGCCAGGTCTAGAGATGGAAGGTTTTGGGTTCAAATCTGTCCTCAAGAATTTAACCCCCATTACCTAGCTGTTGTCACTCTTCTGCCTTGGAAACAATATGCAGTATTGATTCTAAGATGGAAAGTAAGTATTAAAAAAAATACTTGTCCAAGGTCATTGAGTAACTTACTACATGACAAACACAGATCCCCCCCCCCCCAAAATTCCTCATATTTTTGTTTTGGGATAGGTAGGTGGCACAGCAGATGGAGGGCCAGGTCTGAAGTCAGGAAGGCTCATCTTCTTGACTTCAAATGTGGCCTCAGATACTTGCAAGCTGTGTGAACCTGGACAAATCACTTCACCCTGTTTGCCTCTGTTTCCTCATCTATAAAATGAGCTGGAGAAGGAAATGGCAAAACACTCCAGTATCTTTTCCAAGAAAATCCCACAAAGGGGTCATGAAGAATCAAACATAGCTGAAACGACTGAACCACAACAAATAACAGTCTTGTATACACTAAATACTATGCTCTCCATTTTCCCTGCTAGACTTCTGCTACTCTCTCTGCTCTGTGATAAGGCTTCTTGTGCTCCCTGAGGAAGAAAGGCAAAGAAAGTCAATTTCCTTTAGGGAATGTCTTAGTTCAATCTCAGAAGGAGCACCTGAGGTCTCGCTCTGAGATTCACTCCCTTATTAAGAGAATAAACATCTCTGCTGTTCCCATGGTCTCCGTTGGTAAGATATGGCCTCATTATACAGAGCTTATCTAGGTGTGTGTTCATGAATGTTTTAGTTATCCCATTAAGCAATCCCAGGCAAGCAATCTATGAGTAAGACTTATTCAACATAAGAGATAAAGTGGGTAAGTCAGTCCCACTCTATAAGCCTCAGTTTCCTTATTTGTAAAATGAGAGAGTTAGACTAAATGATTGTTAAGGTCTTTCCCTCTCTGAATATTCTAAGATTTTAACCTTTTGAAGGTAGAGGAATGAACAAGATGAACTCTGGAGGCCCTTTTCAGCCAAATAATTCTATAATTGCTGACTTGCTTCCTCATATGGACACCAAGCAAATTTCCTTAAATGGTGCTGATTATCTCTGCACTTAACTGGCCCTTGTGGGAACTAAATGATCTCTGTACCATTTCTAGGCACTGTTGGGAAATAAGCCACCTGTTAATCCCACAATATTTGTTCTTGTTTTTTGCAAAGGCAGCAAGGCACAATGGAGGAATTTTGAGTCTGAATTCTGGCTAGCTTTGGCTCTGCTACTGATTGCCTGTGTTACTATGGCCAAATCAAGGACTCTCTTCTTGCCTCAATTACTTTATCTGTAAAATATAGATAAAAATTCTACTACATACCTCTCAGAGTTATTGTGGGAAAAGTATTTTGTAAATATTAAATTGCTACGTAAATATAAGTTAACATTTGCAGAATTCACTCCTCATTTTTCAACTGTGTCAGATGGCCTTGGCTGGAGAATCTCTTTTATCTTCTCTTTTTTATTTTAATTTTCAAAATGGTAGTAATGCATTGCTGTTGGTTGAGGCAAAGCAATGCTCATATATTGCTGGTCAGACCATATCAGTGTCCTATTCAGTCCTAAGTGCCATATTTTGAGAGACCATTAACATGGTATACAGATGGAGGCACTCGGGACAAGATCAGTTGAAGAAACTAAAGCTAGAAAAGAAAAGATTAAGGCAGAAACTTGAAGCCTGAATTTGTCATCTCATTGATTTGGATTTCAGTTCCAAAGTGCTGGATCACAGTCCATTCATGTCTTCTCACTCCATGTAACTTTTCTCCATGTTCTTTCATAAATTCTCTGTGGGGACCCACCCCAAATGGGGAAAGTCTTCCTTTAGAATCTATTGATTCTATCCTGTATTGACTCCTTTAGAACCTATTGATTCTAAAGGAATTTGTGTGTACTGATGTATTCAAAGGGGTTTGATTGTATTCAGATGGAGCAAGTAGGCAGTCTATCTCTCATTCTTGCTACATGACCAGGCCACGCATTTTCCCAGGTAGATATTGCTTTGCTAATATTTTCAATTCTACTTTCCTTGTGCATTTTTTCATCAGCCTGCTATATGTGATAGCCTGAGATGTCCACCTTTCTCCATTGTCTTTTAGATGACCTATGATTTTTTTTACCTTTATCTTCTGTCTTAGAATCAATACTATTTATTGGCTACAAGGCAGAAGAACAGCAAAGGCTAGGCAATGGGGGTTAAGTGACTTGCCCAGAGTCACACAGCTGGAACGTGTCTGAGTTGATTTGAACCCAGGACTCCCTATCTCCAGGCCTGACTCTCTATCTTCTGAACCACTACACTGTCCCTGATGACTTAAAATTTTAATTGTTTAGGGGCATGCTTTATTGTTGTAGAGCATCAACAGGAGAATACCTGTGTTTAAAAAATGATCTTTGTTCAAGATATATGTTTGGGGGCCATTAAAACATCTTATAATTTCTCAGATGTGATACAATCTGCTTTTTTTCCTCTTGTATAATTCTGAGCTTAGTTTATCATCCATGCACTGTTTCTGTCTAACATATATATTCTTCAGATATCATTGTGGGTAGTGATTCCCTCTCCCCCCCACTTTTTTTGGTATAATCTCCCCCATTAGAACATAAATTCCTTGAAGGTGGGGGTTGTCTTTTTCCTTTTGCTCATTTTTGTATCCCTTAATGCTTTGTCCAATGCCTCGAACACAGTAAACACATAATTGCTTGTTGGCTTGCCTTATTGCTTTGATCGATCAACTCTATGGGCTGTTTATGCTACTGCATTTCATAGTTCGAACAATAGCTATTCTTTGTCCACTTGGGTTTTCCTGTATGCATAGTTAAGTTAATATTGAAGGCTATTCTTTTATTTTTCAGCTTCGGTAGTTCATTTCAAAATACGGAGTCAGAATTATTTTAAATGAATACCAAATCCTTCTCTTATCATCTTCTTTTTTCTTTCTGATTTGGGGATTTGATCTTTGCTCTAGAAAGTTAATGTTTTGATTGTACATAGGCAATTGACTTGAAGATGACTCTCACATCAGTTAAGTGTTCTTTCTTATTTTAAGATGGGAAGCAATCTGAAAACATTATCATAGGAAGGTCAATGGAAGTAACTGAAGCTGTTTAGCCCAGAGAATAGAAAACTTAGGGGGAGACATAACCACTATCTGTAAGTATTTGAAGGGTTTGGTGGAATAGAACAAGATTAACTCTTCTTAGTGCCAGAAGGCTGGACTGGGGCCAGTAGCTGAAAGTTACAGGGACATAGAATTTTGCTCAGTGAAAGATAAACTTTCTTCTACACAATAATGGAATAGGTTACTTGATTAAAGGAGTAGTGATTTTATAGGCACTAGAAGTATTCAAGTGGAGTCTAATAATAACTGGAAAGGGCATTGAATCAAGGGTCAAAAGAAATATGATTCTAGAGAAGAAGGACACAATATGACTTAGTGATTTGGAGTTAGGGGATTAGGTTTGAATTCCAGGTCTGTTTCTTCCCAGCTGTGTGACTTTTGATAAATTAGATCCCTTTTCTGGGTCACAGTTTTTATTTTGTATTTTTTTATAAAATGAAAGAAATATACTTGATGATTTATAATGTTACTTCTAATTCTAAAAATTCTATGATACTTACTGGGGCATCTAGGTGGCACAGAGGATAAGGTGCCAGGATTAGAGCCAGGAAGACTCATTTTCCTGAATCAAATCTGGCTTCAGACATTTAGTAACTTTGTGACTGTGGGTAAGATGCTTTACCATGTTTGACTCAGTTTCCTCATCTATAAAATTAACTTGAGACGGAAATAGCTAACCTCTCCAATATCTTCGCCAGGAAAACCCCAAATTGGGTCATAAAGAATATGAAATGACTGGAAATGATGATATTTATATGTGAAATGTCCCAATAAAAGACATTAGTTCATATTCTTTGATGCCAGAGGGGCAGAATTTGGAGCAATGGGATGAATGAATGAATAAGCCTTTATTAAGTGCTTACCATGTTCCTGTACTGAAGCAGTAAGTTAAACAAGATAGTCCCTATCATCAAGAAACTTAAATTTTAACCTTGTAGAAGATAACCCAAACAACTAGAATTTTAAAGTGATGGAGAGAGATACAGAGATAATCAGAAAGTGTCAAGTAGGACTAGAGTGCAGGAATAGATGATGTGAAAGATCAGTAATTAGAGCTAAGAATCTTAGTGCCAGGTAGCAGAAATTGTTGACAAATTTCAGCTTGATGTAAGCAAAAACTTTGTGCCAGGAAATCTAGGCAGGAAAGGAGAATGGTAAAGGGCAGCTTTATAAACTTTAAAGCTCTATATTAAATGTGAATTATTACTATTCTGTACCAATGAAATCAAAGGTTGAACACCTTTCTTCTACTATTGTTTTTTAATGACAAGAAATTTATCAAAATGAAGAAACTAACAAATAAAATAAAAGAATAAGTAATTATAAGCCACTCATATGTGCAAGTTGTTGCTGTTTAGTCATTTTTCAGTTGTGTCTAATTCCTTGTGACCCCATTTAGGGTTTTCTTAGCAAAAATACTAGAGGGGTTTGCCATTTCCTTCTCCAGTTCATTTTACAAATGAAGAAACTGAGGGAAACCGGGTTAAGTGATTTGCCCCGGGTTACACAGCCAGTAAGAGTCTGAGACCAGATTCGAACTCAGGAAGATGAGTCTTTCTGCCGTTCTTTCTGTGACACCACATAACTCCCCTTCACCAGGAAGGGCTTATGTTAGACACTTTGAGCGATACAAAGAATAAGATACTGAGCTTGTAGTCTAGACTAGATATATAAATACTGAAAGGCGTTAGGGATCAGGGTTACAGTGTCATCACCTGTAAAACGAGGGAGGTGGAAGTGTAAGGTCCTTCCAGCTTTTCCATCCTCTGGGTCCATGAGTCTGTCTTTTGAATCAACTGCTAAACTGTGTGGCAAACTATGAAGCCCTTTCTAAGTGCAGAAGAGACCCATAACCCAGGAGTCTTAAGGTAGTGACATTTCAGAAAGGCCAAACAGTAGATGAATAATGCTTTTAAGATTCAAAGGAAGAGAGAGATGGAACTAAAGCTGCAAGAGTGGCAGATTTAAAGGGGGGTAGTGAGGAACCAGGGTCAAGAAGCCACCAAAGAATCAAGGTTTTATGGAGACCTAAAGGATGTCAACTAGGAAACAGCTGACTCCAGAAGTAAAGAATATGGGGAGTGAATGAGGGCAGTAGGAGTATGACCGGCTTTAGCTGCTTATGACAGATTAGAAAAAGAATGTGTGTGTGTGTGTGTGTGTGTGTGTGTGTGTGTGTGTGTGTGTGTGTGTGTGTGTGTGGTGTGCTGTAGAGTTAGAAGGGACTTAACAATATAAATTCCAAACCCGTCTTTTTAATAATTATCAAAAACCATGAGCATTTCAGTATACAAAGTAGAGAATAGAGGATTGTATATGGGAGTATGGAGGTCTATATAATTTAATTTAAATGTTTTTCACATTTAACATAGTAGCAACCAAAGTGTGTGTGTGTGTGTGTGTGTGTGTGTGTGAGAGAGAGAGAGAGAGAGAGAGACAGACAGACAGACAGACAGACAGACAGAGATGGGGATGGAGACAGAGAGAGAATATGTGTTTGTCTGTCTGTCTCAAAGAGAGGAAGTCAGAAATCTAGGCTAAGAATGTGAAGATGTTCTATGAGCTAAACCTGGAATTGAAGCATTTTCAATTTCTGTATACTTGCATATCAAGGAAAGATAGAAAAAACATCAGGGCATTTTTAGAACCTTTCCTAAGACCCTGGTGAGAAAAGAGTCCTCTCCTGCCTGTGGGAGAGTAGAGGGGAGTAGGAAAAGGGAGGGGAAATGAGAAGATGGGGAAGTCTTCTCTTTAAGCCCATTAAGGAGGAAGAACCAGGAGCCAAATATCCAATTAACCTGACATCTCTCTCCGCCAAAATATCAGAGGATATAAGAAGGGAATTTAATATGTGGAGGCTTGGGAGAAAAGTGACTAATAGCTAGAAAACAGCCCTAGTTTATTTTAAAAAATTAGGTCAGGCCCAACAAATAGAATAGGTTCTTTCCCAGCAATCAGTGAAAGGGAGAGCAATGTGGGGGCAATGCCCCTTTGATTTGAGGTAGAAGTTTCCCATTGAGATGGAATAGGACAGGTGTCCGGCTATCTGAAAGTGTCCTTGGGCATTGCAGAGAGGCTAACCGGAAAAATCACTGCCCTGATAGCACAGCAAAGGAGGCAGGATGATTTAGTGGGGACAAGATGTGACTTAGAACTGAAAGATCTAGGTTTGAACTTGGACTCCTTGGCCCAGTCTGCCCTACTTGCTGTTCTTAGCACTGGATATTCCTGTTCCCACCTCCATGTCTTTACATGGGCTTTCACTCATGCTCCAAATGCTCTCCTTCCTCCACTTTGCTGCTTGGAATCCTTAGCTTTGCTGAAGAGTCAGCTCAAGTGGTTCTTCCTACACAAGGCCTTGCCCAGTCCCTTTTAGAGTTAATGTAACCCAACCTCCAAATGGTTATATATCTATTAATAGGCAAACTATATGCAAAGCCATGTGCTAGGTACAGAGGATAGAAAGACAAAAAGAGTTCCTGCCCTCATTGAGTTTATAGTCTATTGGGAGAATATAACATA
This sequence comes from Monodelphis domestica, assembly GCF_027887165.1. Lineage (NCBI taxonomy): Eukaryota > Metazoa > Chordata > Mammalia > Didelphimorphia > Didelphidae > Monodelphis > Monodelphis domestica. The sequence continues at coordinate 114,204,247 of NC_077231.1, forward strand.
CGAATAATGTTTGTGTGTATAATATGTAATATATAGAAATAATAGGAAAATATGAATACTATAATATAGAAACATTCATGTTAATATAACAAACATTTACAGGCATATTTAGCATAATCAATACAACATATATAAATAGTATAACATTTATAAACAAAATATGACAATTAATATACAGATACATTAATATTAACACACATAAATAATATAGTTTTATATAATTAATGTGACACAAATAGCATAATATATACCTAATTAATATAACATAAAAATAGAAATAACACAACATACATATATATATAATTAATATAGCACACATGACATAATTAACATTTAACTTGTATAATAGATGAATAATTAATGCATGATATAGCATAACTAATATAACAAAAATAAGTAGTATAACATGTAAATAATAAGAATATGATCATTTTGATTAATCAAATATATAACATAATGTATATGCATAATACAACATAGAGAATAATTAACAAAGCATGTAAACAATATCACATATGTAAGTAATTAATATAACATATTCCCCAAGTGGACTCCAAGCTTCTTGAGGACAGGAATTCTTTTTGTCCTTCCCATACCCGGGCAAGGCTGCTATTCATAGGACTATAGCTCTAGAGATGGATGCTCTCTTCTAACTTCTCTGTGTCCCTTCTAAAATGAAAATGCTGTCCCCCAAGCCCAACATCATCTTTCAGACATGGTCTTACCAAAGGCAGACAGACCGTCAGCTCCCTAGTCTGGGTCCCTGTTTTAAAGAGAAGCTGACTACTGGTCAGAAGTGAAGTGACTTGTTCAAGGTCACACGGGTAGAAGGTGGCAAAGCTGGGACCTGGAGCCTGCCTTCCTAACGCCTGGGGCAGTCAGTGCTTTTCTGACTTGGTCACCCTGCCTCTCCGTCTGGCTTCTTTTGGGCATGTGAGGATTGGTTTAGAAAAAAGCTCTTTTGACATTTGGAGAAGGAGGAATGTTTTTGGCTCTTTTTGGCAGGGCCTCTTGTTCTCAGGGAAATCATTTTTACAGCTTGGGCTGGTGCCAGCAGGAGCCATTTATAGACTCATTGGCTCGTGTTGGCTTCAGTCAGCTTGGTGCAGTGAACAGGCTTCCTTTCCTCTGCCCTCCCCCTTCCCTCTCCCTCCTTGTCTAACCTTTGCTTCTCCCCTCCCCTCTTCTAAGGCTTTGCTTCTTCCTTCCTCTTTTTCTTGCTCCCCCTCTTTCTCCCTCATTGTTTTCTTGTTTGGTTCCCCCCCCCTTACTGGTGACCACAGATGACCTTGCTCCTTGACCTTGAGCACCATATTTACCTCTCTTGGCTTCAGTTTCCCCACCTGTCAAATGGGTCACAGATGGATAAATGCTGCCTGGTCAGGTACTCCTGATCTGATCTAACCTCTCCATTTTACAGATGAATAAACTGAAGCCCAAAGAAATCAAATGAAGGGAGGGAGCAATGGAGGTAGGATTGGAAGCGAGGTCTTCTGATCTCAAATGCTGGATTCTTTTAATGAATTGAGGGGATCCTACAAGTATGCATGATGGGAGGTAAGAGGGAAAGAGAAGAAGTCAGAATTCGTTTTTCATTTAACAATGGATGAGGAGGTTCTTTTTTGATATTAAATCTTGAGAGACCCGTTATACATAGCACCAGGACTATATTTATATGTAGTTTAATTTTTAAGGCCATAGATCAGGGGGTAAAAGAGAAGTCTGTGATGTTTGGAAAGAGCCTGGAGAAGGCAAGAGGACGGTTGCTCTCCTAGGGCTGATCTCTGCTGTCACCTTGTAGTCAAAACATAGTCTTTGTCCTGTTAGATGACATTGTAAATACAGTCCTGGACCTGGAGTCAGGCAGAACTGAGTGCAAATCCAACCTCCAAAACTTTACTAGTGACCCTGGGCAAGTCACTTAACCATGTTTGCCCCCATTTAAAAGAAAAACCTTAATGGGGATATGTGGAGTTGGACACAACTGAAACGACTGAGCAACACCAGGCAGATGTCCTGTTGTCCCTGTTGAAGGGCTACCCTACCCACTCCATTCCCAGAATGTCTTTAGGGTCTCTGTTTTTATTCTGGTGTCTCTATACAATAAATGTGTGCCCAGGGTCACCATTCTCAGGCTTGTCAGAACTCAAAGGACAAAGGTCAGGTCTGTGTAAGGCATCACACATAGTCAAGGGCAGTACGCTGTCATGGCTTTGGGGCCAGGAAACCCGAGTTCCAATTCTGGCTTTGTTATATACTCAATATATGACTTTAGACAACCACTTTGGATTCCAAGTGACTTTATAAAATGAGAATGATGCTGGAATTGCCTACCTCTTGTGCCTACCCTTATGAAGCAAATGTTTTTTGAGGTGCTACATGAATAGGAATTATTTGGGGGCAGCTGGGTGGTTCAGTGGATTGAGAACCAAGCTTAGAGACAAGAGATCCTGGGTTCAAATTTGAACTCAGACACTTCCCAGCTGTGTGACCCTGGGCAAGTCACTTGACCCCCATTGCCTAGCCCTTACCACTCTTCTGCCTTGGAACCAATACACGGTATTGATTCTAGGGCTGAAGGTAAGGGTTTTAAAAAATATGAAATGATTATAAATTGAGTTATCAATCAATCAACAAGCATTTATTAAAGCTCCTACTATGCATTCAATTGAAAACAGTGAGATGGTTCAATAGATAGGCTTAGATGGAGTCAGGAAGACTTGAGTCCTAATCTGGCCTCAGATATTCAATAGCTGTGTGACCCTGGGCAAGTCACTTAACTATTTACCTTAATTTACTGGAGAAGAAAATGGCAAACCACTCCAGAATTTTTCCAAGAAAAATCTCTTATGGGGTCATGAAGTATCAGAAAGGACTGAACCTTTACTGGGAACTTGGAGTACAAATGTAACAAATGAAATAGTCTTTACTTGCAAGGAGTTTACATTCTAATGGGGAAATGATGGTAAAAATTGTACACGGTGAATTGGAAAGAACACCAGGCCTGAGAAAGGATTATTCTGGCTCCACCATTTACTGGTGAATTGGGTCAAATCTCTTTATTTCTTTCATCCTCTGATTTCTCATCTATAAACTAGCAATAATAATAATGCTTCCTTTACCTGCCTTTCAGAGTTGTGATACTAACAAAGGCCCTATATGTTAGAGAAGGAAAGCAATTTATAAACCACAAAAAAAGTAGCTTAGAAAATTTTTCTTCCCTGTAGTGGTGTTCCAGAAAGTGTTTAACAATGACCTCTTTGGATGGGGAAATTTCTCTCTCACTTTCTCTCTCTCTCTCTCTCTCTGTCTCTTTCTCTTTCTCTTCCTCTCCATCTTTCTCCCTCTCTCTCTCCCTCTGTTTCTCTCTCTTTCTCTCCCCCCTCCCCGTGTCTCTCCCTGTCACTTTCTGTCTCTATCTCTCCTCTCTCTCCTTGTCTCTATCTCTCTGTATCTCTATCTATCTATCTACTTTTATTTATATGTACATGTACATATATATGTGTGTGATAAGTGTGTATATTTTTGGGTGTAAATACACACAGGACACACTTTTAATTTTATTAACATGAGAGAGAGAGAGAGACAGGGAGAGGGAAAAAGGGAGAGAGAGACAGGGAGAGGGAAAGAGGGAGAGGGAGAGAGAGAGAGAGAGAGGCAGAGAGTAAGAGACAGACAAAGAGACAGAGAGTAAGACAGAGACAGAGTAAGAGAGACAGACTGAGAAACAAAGAGACAGAGAGAGAGAGAGAGAGAGAGAGAGAGAGAGAGAGAGAGAGAGAGAGAGAGAGAGAGAGAGAGAGAGAGAGAGAGAGACGGAGAGAGAGACGGAGAGTGTATGCACTCGTGCAAGTGAATGTGTGTATATGGTCATCTGTCTTGTAAAGGAGGAAGATGGGGAAATGGAGGAAAATCCTACAGAGAGACAGAAATCCTTGTGATTGGAGACAGAGGTATTTGTGGGAAAAAGGGTTGCCTAGATCTTCCAGGTATCCAGGTATCCATGACCTTGACAGATCTGCACAAGTGAGAACAATGAGGACATTCCTACTCCACCTCTTTAAACATATTTAAATAATTGAGTGGATATCGGGGTCAGTCTCTTCCCCCAGCGTTGCCAATTCTCTGAATCAGCTTTAGAGGTGACTCCTGCCTCCCGATAGAGAGAGAGCAATTGACACGGTCTATTTTTAGCCTCATGGAGACCGTGACCGACATCCCAAGCGCAGGGTGGGCACACCTGCTGCATTCTAATGAAGCAAGCCCAGCTTCTGTCCCTATTGCCTTTTGCTGCCCGGCCCTGGCCCCAGGAACTCATCAGCTTGAAATCTGATGTTGCTAAACTGGGAAGCGCTGCTTATTTCCCAGAGGCCATAGCCTAGATACACACTGGGAAAATGGGGCAGTCACACTTTGTCCTCCTCCTTTTGTCTTCACCCCGTCTGTCTGCCCCACTTCCCAGGGGCTATCTCTAGGGTGAATGCATCCATGTCTGGGGAGCCTGGAGGGGATGAGATGGCATCTTGATTCAGTGCCAGTAGCTCTGGGTCTGGGTTCAGATCCTGACTGCTATTGAACGAACTCTTTGACCTTCCGTGATCCTCAGCCACCTTGCCTATCAAATAGCAAGCATAATTTAGGCACCTCAACTCCTTCTATTCCTTGGTTCATGCCTTATGGCCGGAGTGATACGGAACTCAAGACTAGAGATCCGGCATGTCACAGTCTTCATCCTCCAGTAAGAGGGTCTAGCCCCCAAGTTCGGAGCCACCAGCCTGGAGGTCTTATGGGAATCTGTGCACATGAGTGAACCTTCCTAAGAAATGGCAGCCTCTTCATAGTATTCATTGTGTAGACACAGCAGTTACTTCTACTGCCAACAAGCAGCTTCAAGTGATGGCACTGGCTAGGTCTGGAGTGAAGCTAGAAGGATGCATGGCATATTGCTCAAACTATTCAAACATATCATTGCTAGTTTGTATAGTTTATGGAAAACTCTTACCAGAAGCTGTCAGAACTGATGCTAAGTATCTGCAAGGACTAGGCAATCAGGGTTCAGTGTCTTTCTTCCAGGGCCACACATCTAGGAAGTATCCAAGGTCACATTTGAACTTGGGACCTCCTGACTCCAGGTTGGCTATCTACTACATGGACCACTTAGCTGTCCCTTCTAGTATACTTTAGAGCCTGCCCCTCTGTCTTTCTAGGCTCTCCATTCTGGTCGAGACTTCCACCACCTGAATAGGATCTCCATACATGGCATACATTTTACATAGTTCATCAAACAGAAAATGAAAGGAAATCCATCATGTGCTCCTGTAGGGAGTTATCAACCTCTCATCATCCTCTAACCCTCTTCTCACTTTCCCAGACCTTTAGGTAAGATATGGTAGAAATTCCTGAATCAGATTTGAACTCAGTGGTTAAAAAAAAAAACAACAACCACAAATTAACATTATCTATGTTGCATTGTATTTTTATTTACTTTGTTAATTGTTTCCCAATTACATTTTGATCTCATTCTCTTTACTTGGGAGTTTTGCTGGCCTCATCTTGGGCAACAAGTTTGGCAACTTTAGTCTATATCCTAGAAGTTCAGGAGACTGAAACCAAAGCCAACAGTCATCTTGATAGTGATTAATAAATCACCTAAACAATTAGTATTTACTAAATGCATACCTGGTACGTATAAAGAGGTCAAATAACTTAATGGATACAGAGCTGGCCTTGGAGTGAGAAGATCTGAGTTCAAGTCCTACCTTTAATACCTACTGATTGTATGAGGTTGTCACTTAAACTCTCAGTTCAACAGTTCTAAGATTATATAATTCAGAGAAGATGTGAATCAGCACTGGTAAAGGACATTCCTCACTGGCTATGACCTAAACTGATGAAATCACAGGTCCACACACACACACACACACAAACAACTGACAGGTGCTCTGCTAACATAGCTCTCTATTTAAAAATATATATATTTTTTGGGGGCAGCTGGGTAGCTCAGTGGATTGAGAGCCAGGCCCAGAGATGGGATGTCCTTGGTTCAAATCTGGCCTCAGACACTTCCTAGCTATGTAACCCTGGGCAAGTCACTTGATCCCCATTGCCTAGCCCTTATCACTCTTCTGTCTTGGAATCAATACCTAGTATTGATTCTAAAATGGAAGGTAGAGTTTTACAAAATTAAATAAAAAAATTTTCCCCATAATTACATATAAAAACAGTTTTTGATGTTTTAAAAAGAATTTTGAGTATTGAATTCTCTTCCTCCCTCTCCACCTCCCTGTCTACCCCTGTGCTGAGATGGTGAGTCATCTGGTATAGATTTTACATGTGCAACCATGAAAAACATTTTTCCATATTAATTATTTTGTGGAAGAAAAAACACAAAAAATTAAGAAAGTGAAAAAATCCATGTTAGTCTGGTTTCAGACTCCATCAGTTAGTTCTTTCTTTGGAAGTAGATGACATTTTTTTTTATAATGAATCTTTTGGGATTGTTTTGGGTCATTGTATTGCTGAGAATATTTAAGACATTCACAATTGTTCATCATATAGTATTGCTGTCACTATGTAGAATGTTCTCTTGGTTCTGCTTACTTTACTCTGCTTCAGTGCATGTAAGTCTTTCCAGGTTTTTCTGAGCTTCTCCTGCTTACAGCACAATAGTATTTTATTACAATCATAAACTATCTATTACTCAGCCATTCAGCAATTGATGAGGACCTCCTCACTTTCCAATTCTTTGCCTGCACAAAAAGAGCTACTTTAAATATTTTTATACACATAGACCCTTTGCCTTTTTGGTTTTTTAACTCTGTGGCAAACAAACCTAGTAATGATATTGCTGAGTCAAGGGGTATGTACTGTTTTATAGCTCTTTGGGCATAGATCCAACTTGTTCTCCAGGATGGCTAAATTATTTCACCAGGATGGCTAAATTATTTCACAACTTGCCCAATAGTGCAGTAGTGTCTGAATTTTCCCATATTTCCTCTAAAATCTATCATTTTCCTTTTCTGTCATAATAGCAAATCTGATTTAGGCATGATGTGGTATATCAGAGTTGTTTTAATTTGCATTTCTCTAATTAATAATGATTTAGAGCATTTTCCCATTTACATAGAGAACTTTAATTACTTTGACTAAGTACTGCCTGTTGATATCCTTTGATCATTTATTGATTGGGGAATGACTTGCATTCTTATACAGTTGACTCATTTCTCTATGTATTTGAGAAAGGAGATCCTTTTTGTAGTCTTATTTAAAAAAATTATTTGTTTAGAATATTTTTCCATGGTTACATTATTCAAGTTCTTTCTCTCCCCCTCTTCTTTCCCCCCTCCCAGAGCTGACAAGCAATTCCACTGGGTTATACATGTATTATTGCTCAAAACTTGTCTCCATATTATTTATATTTTGAATAGAGTGATCTTTTAAAACCCAAACCCTCAATCAGATACCCATAGAACCACATGGCATGTTTTCCTTCTGCATTTCTACTCCCACAGTTCTTCCTCTCAAAGTGGATAGCATTATTTGGCATAAGACCCTTGGGATTGTTCTTGATCACTGTGTTGCTATTAGTAGCAGTCTATTACATTTGATCATTCCACCATGTTTCACTTTCTGTGTACAATGTTCTCCTGGTTTTGCTCCTTTTGCTCTGCATCAATTCCTGGAGGTCTTTCGAGTTCACACAGAAATCCTCCAATTCATCTTTCCATAGCACAGTAGTATTCCATCACCATAATATACCACAATTTGTTCAGCCATTCCCCAATCAATGGACATTGGCTTGTTTTCCAACTTTTTTGCCATCACGAAAAGCACAGCTATGAATATTTTTGTAGAAACATTTTTCCTTACTATCTCTTTGGGGTACAAACCCAGCAGTGGTATGGCTGGATCAAAGGGCAGGCAGCCTTTTAAAGCCGTTTGGGCATATTTCAAAATTGCCTTCCAGAATGGTTGGACCAAGTCACAACTCCACCAGCAATTATCAGTGTCCCAATTTTGCCACATCCCCTCCAACATTCATTATTTTCCTTTACTGTCATATTAGTCAGTCTTCTAGGAATAAGGTGGTATCTCAGTTTGTTTTGATTTGCATTTCTCTAATCAGAGGGTATTTAGAATACTTTTTCATGTGCTTATTGATAGCTTTGATTTCTTTATCTGAAAACTGCATATTCATATCCCTTGATCATTTGTCAATTGGGGAATGGCTTGATTTTTTGTAAATTTGACTTAGTTCCTTATATATTTGGGAAATTAGACCTTTGTCAGAGATTTTTATCATAAATTTTTTCCCAGTTTGTTGCTTCTCTTCTAATTTTTGTCACATTTGCTTTGTTGTACAAAACCTTTTAAATTCAATATAATCAAAAGTATTCATTTTACATCTTAAAATGTTCTCTTTCTCTTGTTTGGTCTTAAATTCCTTCCTTTCTCATTGATTTGACAAGTATGCTATTCTATGTTCTCCTGACTTATTTATGATTTTGCTCTTTCTATCCAAATCATTTTCCCATTTTGAATTTTTCTTGGTAAAGGGCATGAAATGTTGATCTAAACCTAACTTTTCCCATAGTGTTTTTCAAATTTCCCAGCAGTTTTTTGTCAAATAGTGAGTTCTTGTCCCAAAATCTAGGATCTTTGGGTTTATTGAATCCTAGCTTGTTGAATTCATTTACACCTAGTCTATTTCATTGATCCACCCTTCTGTCTCCTAGCCAATACCATATTGTTTTTATGATCTCAGCTTTATAGTGCAGTTTAAGATCTGGTACTGCTAGGTCCCCATCCATCACTTTTTTCCATTATTTCCCTTGATGTTCTTGATCTTTTGTTCTTCCAGATGAACTTTGTTATACTTTTTTCCTATTCCATAATAGGCATGGCACCGAGTAAGTAAATTAATTTGGGGAGGATTGTCATTTTTATTATATTAACTCATCCAACCCATGAGTAATTAATGTTTTTCCAGTTATTTACATCTAGTTTTAATTGTGTGAAGTGTTTTGTAGTTGTGTTCATATAATTCCTGTGTTTGTCTTGGCAAATAGTTTCCCTTATATTTTCTAGAGTGATTTTAAATGCAATTTATCTTTCTACCTCTTGCTGCTGAGTTTTGTTGGAAATATATAGAAATATTGATGGTTTATGTGGGTTTATTTTGTACCCTGCAACTTTGCTAAAGTTGTTGATTATTTACACTAGCATTTTAGTTGATTCTCTAGGATTCTTTAAGTGTACCATCATATCATCTGCAAAGAGTGATAGTTTAATTTCCTCATTGCCTACTCTAATCCCTTCAATTTCTTTTTCATCTCTAATTGCTACCAGTAACATTTCTAGTATAATATTAAACAATAGAGTTGATAATGGGCATCCTTGATTCATTCCTTATTGGGAAGGCTTCTAACTTATCCCCATTGCAGTTAATACTTGCTGATAATTTTAAATATATGCTGTTTATTATTTTGAGGAAAGGCCCAGCTATTCCTATAAGGCCTTTATTAGAGATACTTATAAAGTTTTTCAGTGTTGTGATTACTGTGTATTATTCTCCATCCTATTTCCTCCACCATTTAATATTTTTCTCTCTCCTTTCTATCTTCAAATTTTTTGTTTCTGACTCCCACTTCCCTAATTTGTCCTTTTTTCTATCAGTCCCCTGCCTTCTCTGCACCGCCTCTGCTGCCCCACTTATCTTGTCTCTTTCTCCTTATACTTTCCTGTAGGGTAAGATAAATGTCCATACCCATTTGATTGTGTATATTCTTCCTTCTCTCAACCAATTCTGATGAGAGTATGGTTCAAGAGCTCTTTCCCCATCTCCCCCCCCCACCCGCACCCCTGTCTTCCCCTCTAATATAAAAGCTCTTTCTTGCCTCTTTTATATGAGATCATTTACCCCATTCTATTTCTCCCTTTCCCCTTCTCCCAATATATTCCTCTTCTCACTCTTATTTTTTTTAGATATCATCCCATCATATTCAATTCACACTCTTTTCATCTGTCTATGTATACTACTTCTATCTTTTCTAATAACCATAAAGTTCCGAGTTACAAGAATTGTTCACCCATGTAGGTATACAAATAATTTAACTTTATTGAATGTCTTTTGATTTCTTTTTCCAGTTTACCTTCCTAAACTTCTCTTGAATCTTATATTTGAACATCAAAATTTTCATTTAGCTCTGTTTTTTTTTTTTAAATTAGGAATGTTTGTAAGTTCTTTGCTTCATTGATACTCATTTTCCCCCTGGAGGATTATGTTCAGTTTTGATGGGCCCTCAGATCCTTTAAAGTAGAAGCTGCTAAATTTTGTGTTATTTTGACTGTGGCTGTACAAAGTTTGAATTGTTCCTTTCTGGCTCCTTGCAATATTTTTTCCTTGACATGGGAGTTCTGGAATTTGTCTATACTATTCCTTGGAGTTATCCTTTGGGGATCTCTTTCAGGAGGTGATTGGTGAATTCTTTCCATTTCTACTTCACCCTTCAGTTCTGGAATACCAGGGTAATTTTCCTTGATAATTCCTTGAAAGATGATGCCTGAGTTTTTGTTTTTTTTTTAAATTTGGCTTTCAGGAATTCCAGTAATTTTTAGATCATCTCTCCTAGATTTGTTTTTCAGGTTAGTTGTTTTTCCAATGAAGCTTTTCACATTTTCTTCTATTTTTTCATTCTTTTGACTTTGATTATTTCTTGATTTCTCAGAGTCATTAGGTTCCATTTTTAAAATTCTAGTTTTAAGGCATTATCTTCTTCCAGTGAGCTTTTGTACCTCCTTTTCTATCTGGCTAATTCTTCTTTTTAAATACTTCTTTTCCTCAGTGAATTTTTGTACCTCTTCCATTGCCTAAGCCTGCTAAGAACTAAGAAGTTCTTTCCTTCAGTGGATATTTGTACTTCTTTTACCAATTAGCCTTGTCTATTCTTTAATGTATTAGTTTCTTCAGCAATTTTTGGGTCTCTTCTATCAAGCCATTGACTCTTTTTTTGACCCCTCCCCTTTATAGCCAGTGGCTGAGAGTTCTAGAAGCCTTTCCTACTGACCCACCTGCTCCCAAGGTCCATTATTGCAGTGAGGCCTGACATAGTGTGTTGCTTTGAGTTTTACTTCTTTCCTGGTGCACTAGATCTTTTGTGCTGGCTTTCTAAGTTGTTTTGGGCTAAAAAAATTATTTTACCTTCTCTTTCTATGGGTTCTGCTTCTCTAGAATTTGTTTTGAGCCATTATATAATAGTTGTTTGAAAGGTAATTTGGAAGATATCAGGTGGGTCAGCATATTTTCTCTTTCATCTTGTCTTTGCCCCCCATATAGCTTTTTCTTGAGGAGTTCTTGGCAGCTTGGCAGCTCCTAGGGACAGCAGAACCAAGAAAGAATATAAAAACCAAAGCTGCTTCCTTTCCTGAGTCCACTTGAAACCTTAGGGCCTCCCTGGCTTCAGCCTCTCCCCTAAAAAAATCAGGGCAGCTTCACTTTCCAGGTTTTCACAGGTTGTATTTCATCTGACTCCTTCTGTGCAAATTACTAGAGACCTTGGGTCCCTGTAGTGATAAAGCATTGCCATGTTGAAGCATTGGTTACATTCATTTCCCTTCCCCTGTTCCCACACAGATATACATCCTAAGCAACAAAAGCACCAATATTAAATACATCAGAGATAATGATCCTATCATCACATGCAATCATCGCACAGTATTGTTTATATCATATTCACATTAACCTTATATGCAATAAACACAGAAAAATACAAAGCTTCATTTGACAGGTTTCTTCAATGACAAGATATCTAAATTACATGCAGGGCATTTCACATGTACACATAGCAATGATTCACACAAACGTCCTGTCTATTAGCAAAGAAACACAAAGCTGCAATAAAAATACATAATAACACCAGTACATTCACAAGTATTAACATCAACATCAACCAATAGAAAGCAGAACATATACAATAATAGTTGACAAGTACAGCAATGTATACCAATATATGAGCTTAAATCTCAACCATACATCTGATTAATCCACGATTCTTAGTATTGCCAGACAACAAGTATAACTATCTTTTAAATAGCATCTTAAGTTAGGTTGGCCACTGGTCAGATACTTTTTTTGGTGACATGCTGACCTTTCTGGATATCAAGTCTAGACTGACCATCATTGTCCTTAAACCTATAGATATATTCACAATTATATGTTTGAAGCTTGCCCAGACTGGTTATTGTTCTCTCTTTTCATTTTCTGTCTCTGTCTCTCTGTCTCTTGATCTCTGTCTCTTTCTGGACTCTTTCTGATAAAGAAAAATTTCTACTTACAGATATGACAGCAGCAAAAATACTAACATTTCTTTCTAGTATTTTGTGATATACTCTCCCTTGTACTACCTCATCCCCTGAGGAGAGTGGGCTCAGTCTTTAACACAATTTCTATATATAATTTGCCTTATTAACTTCCAAATATGACATAACTGATAGATAAATTAGTTCATCCTTTGCTTTTGCTGGGCTAGTTCAAGCAATTTGCTTTTATTTTGCACCTCAATATCTACCTTTCAGAAAATCCTGGCACAGACTTAAGTGCCACCCTGTTGGCTCAATAGCCTGATCCTAGTCTCTTTCATCTAAAATAGGAAAGAACACATCCAAAGAAACTAAGGGACTCATGTGCATAGCCTACATATCAGTCTAGGATGGGTAGAGAGAAGGGAATGTCTCTTATAGACTCTATCATGGGAATTTAGCTAGGGAGGGAAAAGACTGTGCAAAACCTGTTCGTATTATCAAATGCCATCTTGGCATATGCTAGGTGGTCTCTATAACTGAAAAACTAGGCAGAAAAGGAGTTCCCTCTGGGTTCCAATCCTGTCCACTCTCATGTGTAGGATTAGTTATAGTCTGGTATAGCAATCCTTTACACAACTCAACTTCTGCCTAAAGCTACTGTCTCAATAGTAGGGTGCTATTTGGGAAATGAAACTTGAGTACCCCCAATGTTTCTTTTTGGTTGTTCTTCTGTTTTCAGCCACATATGACTCTTTATGACCCCATTTGAGGTTTTCTTCTCAAGTGTACTAGAGTGGTTTGCCATTTCCTTCTCCTGATCATTTTACAGATGAAGAACCTGAAGCAAATAGAGTTAAGTGACTTGCCCAGGGTCAAATAGTTGGTAAGTATCTGAGGCCAGATTTGAACTCAGGAAGATGAGTCTTCCAGACTCTAGGTCCTGACTCCACTGCACTACTCAGCTGTTTCTTTATTTGCATCATTTTCCAAAAAATATCAGTGGTTATTTGCTCTTGATAATAATTGGACAAGGATAAGTGGAGAAATTAGGGTGTGTTCGGTGAAATGGGGTTCATGTAGGTGACTGGCAAATTATCTGATGGAAGGATTGAACTCTGTTATGTTTTCATTTGACTTCATTCAAATTCTTAGATAGCACAGATAATCATTATTGTTTCTATATCGCCCCTTCTTGGCCCGTAGCTCATCCTGATATCACAGCTGGCTAGTATTGCCACCTATTTCTGGTAAGCAGCATTCAGTTTGGTCTGGTCAAAATATGGGTTAATGGATTTTTGTCTGTTAAACACCTGAAATTATTTCCATACATTTGGAATGGCAGCCCTATCTCAGTAAGAGCTTACTTCAAAGCCCCAAATCTTAGTTTTTGTAAAGACTTACTGTCAAGAAGTCTTTTTCTGGAAAACGCAGTTGTGTTCTGATGACCATTGCTGTTTTGATACAAACCTTCCTAAATCTTCTAGGCTAGCATCCAAACATAAGACAAAAGACTTGCTCCAATCTATGTAGCCCAGCGCTGGTGAATGTGAAAGGCACTTAATAATATCTTTGAAACCTTGTTCACATTTGGAAGTCAAATGGCTTCAGAGGGTTCAGAGCAAAATGACTTTTCTTCCCTTCTGTTCCAATGCTTTTCAATCACGCATCAAGTGAGATCATTCAATGGCCTGGCAAGGATAGCCTAGTTCTTTACAAATTTGTGATAATAACCACCAAATCTTAGAGAATGTTTAGGTTTTGAAGTTTCTTTAGAAGTGGTCAATTGGAGAATACTTCTATTTTTTTCCCTGACTTTGTACTGACTCCTTGATAGGATACTATGTACTGTTAATGGTTGTCATAAGTTCTGTGAAACTAGCACACATTAATTGACAACTTTAAATCATCATTTTCTAATTAACCAAAAATTTTGATCAGTCTTCCCAAAGATGATTAATTTAATCACATGCACTAATACTCCACATAATTCAAGTCTCTATGAGCTATTGAAAAGTAGCAGGAACCAAGATGAATTAAGTAGGGCAAATACTCAAAATGGCAAAAATCCTGCCCTAAGGATCTGATAGTATCCACTCCATAAATGCAATACCGAAAGCCAATCATTATCTAGCAGATAATCTAGGGTATCATGAATTATTTGTATGATATAATGATCCATTTAACCTTTGTCAAAGTGTGTAATCCTCTTTTGCAGGAAATAGTGGAATTGGAAGGGTACAGGTTTTTTGGGAAGGGTACACTCTTTCTGGCTTTTCATATTTCTGGGAGAGTAACAGGGCAAAAGGTTAATGGTGAGAGCCTAAACTAAACCATCCAGCTGAGCTGACACAGTGCTATACAGTTTACTAATTAACCATGATTTTGATAGCATAAGAATCAACAGAAAACTTTCCTTGTGGTAGAAATTGATAGTTTCTTTCCTTGATTCTGTGCACAAATCTGAGAAGGTATTCTATAATCAATCAATAAATCAAGCAAATAGAGCCAGGTTAAGAGAGTAAAGGCAAGGACTCACCAGAGCTCTCCCAAATTTCCCTCAATACAATCATTTAAAATAAGACCTCAAAACAAATTCTGAAGCAGCAGAACCAACAAATGGACAGGTCAAAACAACTTTCTACTCAGAGAACTTAGAAGGTTGTAAGGAAAGCTCTGTCTCACTGGCCTGAAATGGAGCACAGTTCAGTACAGGCACTGGCAAGCCAACAGCAGGCCTTGGGAGTACTGAATAAGCAACAATGATTTCTGGGGCTCTCAGTTCATAGACAGTAAGGGAGTCAGACAACTGCTCAGAAGGAGGTTATAATTAGGTTCAGAACTCTGTTGCATTGTCCATATTCAGTTCTGAGTTGTAGTCTTGGCAGTGTTGGCAAACCTTTCTAAGTTTGAGTGCCCAGAGGGCAAATTCAAACTGTCTTTGACTGACCCCCTCTCTCCCATTACCAGAGAGAGCTGAGGGAGGAAGTTCTTGCTTTGGGTGGCTGGACAGAAGGGTGGGGCATGCAAAAATTATCCTTGGGTACTGGGAAGAGGGGGAATGGAGCAGCTCCCTGGGTACTGGCTCTGCACACATGCCACATCTTCACCAATGCTATTGTAGGGCAAGAAGAAGCACTAACACACCAAAATGTGTGGCTACAAGGGAGTAGGGGACCCTGTTCACAACTCTGGAGAAAAAAAAAAAGAGTGTTTTTGAACACTCACAGATAAAAGCATAAGCAAGGACAGCAGTAAGGACATCTTTCCTTAGATCATACTACCTTGCAAGAACTGAAAACTGATAGGCCCCCAGAACTAGTTCTGAAAATAGCAGCAGAAAGAATCCTCCCCCAAAGCTTAGAACAGTGTTTCCTCCACTCTGTAAATAGAACCCAACCTTAACAAAAAGTTAAAATTCAGGAAATAGTCTGGGAAAATGAGAAAACAAAAAAAGAACTTGAGTATAAAAAGTTACTATGTTGACAAAGAAGGCCAAAACAAACTCGGAAGACAAAAAGTCAAATATCTTTATTCAAAAACTTAAAGAAACATGTGAACTAGTCCTGGGATCCCCTGCTCCCCAAAGAATTCCTGTAGAGGGAGAGGAAAAACTAGGACAATAAATGGAAGTGATGCAAGGAAATCATGATAAAAGTGAACAGTTTGGTAAAAAAGTACAAAAAGTACTAAAGAAAATAATGTCTTAAAAAACAGGCCAAATGGTAATACTAAGAAAATCCACTGAAGAGAAGAACTCCTTAAAAAGCAGAGTCATCCAAATGGAATAGAAGGCATAAAAGCTCACTGAAAAGCACAGTTCTGTACACATTAGCATTGGGCAAGTGGAAGCTAATGGTTCCATGAGATATCAAGAAAATAAAACAAAGTCAAAAGAATGAAACTATAGAAGAAAATATCTCATTGGAAAAACAACTAACCAGGAAAATAGATTAAGGAGAAATATTTTAAGAATTATTGGACTACTATAAATCATGATAAAAAAAGTGATCCTAGACATTGTCATTGAAGAAATTATCAGAAAACTGCTCTGAGGTCCTAGAATCATATGTTAAAGTTGAAATAAAAAGAATCCACTAATTATCTCCTGAGAGAGATCCCCAAAATGAAGATCTCTAAGAATATTATAGTCAAATCCCAGAGTTTCCAGGTCAAAAAGAAAATATTACAAGCAGCAAATAGTTCTAATATGGAGCTACACTCAGGATAATATATGATTTAGTGGCTTCTTCATTAAAAGATCGGGGGACTTGAAATATGATATTCTAGAGATCAAGGGAACTAGGATACAACCAAGAATCACAAAACCAGCAAAAATGAGTATAATCCTTCAGGAGAAAAATGGATATTCAGTGAAATAGAGAACTTTCAAGCATTTCTGATGAAAAGACCAGAGCTGACTCAAAGATCTAATGTTCAAATACAAGACTTAAGAGAAGGAAAAAAGGTAAACAGGAAAGAGAAATCATAAGGGATTTAATAAAGTTAAACTGCTATCATCTTGAAGATGATACTTGTGATGCCCAAGAACTTTATTATTATTATCAGGGCAGTTAAAAGGAGTATACATAGATAGAGGGTATATGTATGAGTTGAATATGATGGGATAATACCTAAAGAAATTAAATTTAAAGGTGAGAAAGAAGGATGCAATGGGAGAGAGGGGAAGGGAGAAATAGGATGGCATAAATTATTTCATACCAACAACATGCAAAAGAGCTTTTTTCGTTAGAGGGTAAGATGGTAGAGATGGCAGGCAACACTTGAAACTTACTCTCATTGGAATTGGTTTAAAGAGGGAATAACATAATACTCAGTTGAATATAAAAATTTATCTTATCTAATGGGGAAGTAGGAGGAAAGAGGTAAAAGAGAAAGGGAAGGCTGACAGAAAGAAGTATGGATTTGGGGAGGTTGTGGTAAAAGGCAGACAATTCTGAGGAGGGACAGTGTGAATGGAGCAAGAGGATAAATGGGAGGAAAATAGAATGGAGGTAATAATGAGCATAAATTTTATAGCAAATTCCTCTGATAAAGACCTCATTTCTAAAATAGAAAACAATAAAATTCATAAGAATATTAATCATTTCCCAATTGACAAAAGGTCAAAGGATATCAACAGGTAGCTTTCAGATGAAAAAAAAAATCAAAGCTATTTATAGTCATGTGAAAAATAGTCACTATTAATTAGAGAAATGAAAATTAAAACAATTCTCAGGTACCATCTTATACCTATCAGATTGGCTAATATGACAGAAAAGAAAAGACTAATTTTGGACGGGACATGGGAAAATTGGGACACTAAAGCACTGTTGGTTGAATTGTGAACCGATTCAGTCATCATGGAGAGCAATTGGGAGCTATGTCCAAAGGACTATGAAATTGTACATCACCTTTGATCCAAGAATTCCACTATTAGATCTGTATTCCAAAGAGCCTTTAAAAAAAGGACAAGGATATATATGTACAAAAAATACTTATAGTAGCCCTTTTTGTATTATCAAAGAATTAGAAAATGAGGGGGTATCCATCAGTTGAGGAATGGCTGAACAAGTTCACATATGATTATGATGGGAAACTATTGTGCTAGAAGATGACAAACAGGATACTTTCAGAAAAACCTAGAAAGATTTACATGAATTGATGTAAAGTGATGTGAATAGAACCAGGAGAACATTGTACATATGATGATCAATTGTGAACGACTCAACTTTTCTCAGCAATACAATAAGCCAAGACAATTCTTAAAGACTTATGATGAAAAATGCTATCCATTTCCAGAGAAAGAACTGATAGAGTCTGAATGCAGATTATAGAACATTTTTAAAAACTTTCTTTTTTGGGGTCTGTGTTTTCTTTCACAAAATGACTAAAATGAAAATATGTTTATATGACTGTACATGTATAACCTATATAAATCTTGCCTTCTCAATGAAGAAATATTGGAGGGAAGGAAGGAGATAATATGGAACTCAAAATTTTTTTAATGTTAAAAATTGTTTTTATATATAATTGGAAAAAATACTCAGCACTAATTAGCATTTATTATGTAGCAGGCACTGTGCCAAGTCCTGAGGATACAAAACAAAGCAAAAGATAGTCCTTGCACTCAAGGAGCTTACCATTTAATGGGGGAAATAACATGAAAATAAATAAATACAAAGCAAGCTAGTTTCAGGATAAACAGGAAATAATGATCAGAGAGAAGCAATGAAATTAAAATAGATTGAGGAAAACTTCCTAGAGAAGAGGATTTTATCTGAGTTTAATGGAAGCCATGGAGATCAGAACAGAGGAAGGTGAGAATTCCAGAGTTTGGGGTCAACTAGAGAAAATGCCCAGAGCCAAGAGATAGTGTCTTATTTTGGGAATAGTTAGGGGTCCAGTATCACTGGAAAGAGCACTTGTCAGAGAGTTATATGTAAGAAGATTGGAAATGTAGGAGAAGGTTAGGTGATAAAAGATTTTGAATGTTAAAAAGAGCATTTCGTATTTGATCCCAGAAGCCATAGGGAGCCACTGTGTTTATCTAGTGGGGAGGTGACATTATCAGACTTGCATAGGAAAATCACTTTAATGATTGAAGAGAGAATGGATTGGAGTGGGAAGAGATAAGGCAGGCAGGCTACCTGCAGGCTATTGCAATAATTCAGATTTGAGGTGATGAGGGCCTATACCAGAGTTCTGGCAGTGGCAAAGGAGAACAGGGGGCACATATGAGAGATATAAAGGCAAATTTGACAGGCTTTGGTGACAGGGGATGAGAGAGAACGAAGAGTCCAAGAGCCCAAGGCTAAGTGGCAAGCCTTAGGTCAGGTGAAGTTAGTTGGAATTTTTCCTGAGTTTGACAAATCTCCACATGCCCCATCTATTTCTTATACAGTTTTATCCTAATCAGCAATTACTCATCATTTGGTAGTTTGTCAATAGCAGTCATTCATGCTGACCTTTGATTAACCAATCCTGTCTGCCTAATCAGGCTGCTTTGCTTCTCTTTAAGAAAACCCCACAAGTATCACAGAGTTAGACCTCTCACCTTTTTGCCAAATAGGATTCATCTGATGGGCAGCTGGGTAGCATAGTGGATTGAGTGACAGCCCTGGACTCAGGAGGACCTGACTTCAAATCTGGTCTCAAACACTTACCAGCTATGTGGCCTTAGACAAGTCACTGAACTTTGCCTCAGTTTCCTCATCTTTAAAATTAGCTAAGGAAGGAAATGGCAAACTATTCTAGCTTATTTGCCAAGAAAACCCCAAATGGGGTCATGAAGAGTCAGAGATGACTGAAATGACTAAGTGAGGATATTTATTCATTATTGGCACAGATCATCTCTGCTAAAAATGCTTCTTCAAAGTTCCCTAAGGGAATAGTTTTTGGATGATTGTGTCAATGGAGCAGAATAAGCTTTGGCACAGCCTGGCATGCAGGAAAAGCCTGGAAGGATTAGAAGGACCCTTTAGCAGAGATCAGATAGCATAGGAAACACAGCATGGAATCATACATCTATAGCTGGAATGGAATTTCCAGGTCATTCAATCGAAAACCCTTCATTTTACAAACAAACAAACTGAAACTCAGACATGCTAAAGATTAAATGACTTGTCCATCATTAGTTAGGTAGTACATAGCAAAGACAGAATTTGAACTCAAGTTCAATGCTCTTTTCCCTGTAATATGTAAGATTCCAGATTATTTTTGGCTAATTAATCATATCCTGCTCTGCCACTGTGTCCTTCTGATCTTTGCAGGCATTCCTGCTATAAGATGCCAAGTTTCTGCACAAATGTAAAAAGAAGCTCTTCAATGTGCTCTAGAAGGTAACTCGTTTTGCCTGACTCAGGTGCTTGCCAGTTATGATGTGATTTGGTAGCATAACTCACTGGCATTTCTTCTCTGGAAAGCATGAGGTTTTTTCCTGAGAAAAACTTGACTCTTGATTTCCTTCCGAAAGTAGCTAATCTAAATCCAGTCATTTCAGTGAGAGAAGCTTCTTTTGTCACTTATTTAAGCTTTTCAGCTTGTCTACAGGCAGACTTTTTCTTCTCATTTAAGAAAAATCACAACTTCTAAAATCACTGTTTGTCCTTCACATTGAGGTCAAGTGATGAGTTTTTAGGTATTATCTTCTACTGTTGCTGTATCAGGAATTTGAAAGTGATTACCTGGCTTGTATTTTACACAAAAACAGACTGGGAAGTTTCCTAGTGAGAACTTGTTGTTGACGTCTGCACTTCTATTCAAGTCATTCATAGCCCTTTTTAGTGTTTTTTAAAATAATATTCTTATTTTATACTTAGGTTTTACTCCTAAGAATTAAAAGATGTATGGGGTCAGCTGATGGCTCAGTGGACTGAGAGCCAGGACTAGAGATGATAGGTCCTGGGTTCAAATGTGACCTCAGATACTTCCCATCTGTGTTATGTATGTGTGGGGGCAAGTCATTTAAGCCCCAATGCCTAACCCTTACAGGTCTTCTGCCTTGGAACCAATACACAGTATTGATTCTAAGATGGAAGGTAAGAGTTAAAAAAATTCCCATCCCTAGCCTTTATTACTCTTTTGCCATGGAACAAATTGATTCCAAGATGGAAGGTAAGGATTTGAACAAAAAAAAATTAAAAGACTTAGGAGATAGAGAACTAGATCTAGAGATGGGAGGTCCTGAGTTCAAATCTGGATTCAGACACCTTAGCTATGTGACCCTGGTCAAATCACTGAAACCTGATTGCCTAGCCCTTATTGTTCTTCTGCCTTGAAATCAATACTTAATATCATTTCTAAGACAAAAGATAGAAGTTAAAAAAAAAAGAATAAAAAACCTTTGTGGTTCTCTATTGCTTTCCATCACTTTTCTAAAAATTGCTTTTCATTTTGTTCAAAGTTCTCTTAAAATGTTATTCAGCAAATCACTAAACAACTAAGTGGTGAAATGGATACTCAAGTTCAAATAAAATAGTTTATATATTTATATGTATTGAAAATAATGCTTTCTCTAGTAGGAGGGAAGGAGAGGGCTGGGAACTTTAATATAACAAACACATTTTTAAAAAGTTCAAATGACAATAACTAAATAGCATGTGCCAAAACTTAACATACAAAAAGACAAGCAATAAGAATGAATTCATTGCCTCATGCAAATAAGCCACTGAGTTGTCAATAGTACTAAGTAGGGCTGATGGCCAAGAATGCAATTTTGCTGTAGGCAACAGGCATAATGCATTCATAATCAATAATATTCACAAGTACAATGCCTTTGGGATTCTGTGGAATGTAGCGGGCCAATTTCAAGAGGAAAATCCCATGTGGGAAAATGAAATTTTAAAAAATATCATAATCTAGATTGTAAAGAAACAATTCTGGTGAAGAACCAAGAAAATGTTTCAAAATCATATTCTTGTGGCTTTCTATTGCCTCTAGGACAAAATAGAAAATCTTTTTAGCTTTTAAGGTCTTATTCAACTTGTGCCAAACCTATCTTTTCATTACTCCACTTCCCACATTCTGAAATCCCAACCAACTGGCATTTTTCTTCTTCCTCACATAGGATATTCCATCGCCTTTCTCTTTCTCTTTATCCTAGCCCCTCCATATGTCTGGGAGGGATCTCCTTCTTACCTTTCTTACATTGGCTTCAGAGAGACTTGGGTTTCTTTTAAAATCCAGCTCAATCTTGTCTTCTACACAATGCCTTGGCTAACATATTCCTTCTTTGCCCAACTTCTCTCCCACCCACACTATTTTTAGATTTAATTAATTTAAGCATGTTTGCATTTATTCACTTTATGATGTATATATTTTGACATGTACTTCTTGTCTCTCCCATTAGTACATTAGATCTTTGTAAGGAAGGATTGTTTCATTTTTTGTATTTGTATTTCTAGCACCCAGCATAATTCTTGGTGCTTAATAAATTCTTGTGAACTGATTATTGGAAAGAAATTTAAGAAAAATTACAGAATAAAAATTCATTAAAAAAAGAAGCTTTCCATCAATTCAACAACTCCCAAGAAAAGGTTTTTGAAAGAGCAGAAATTATATCTCCACATTTATCACCTGCAACACTGGGGCAAAGAATCAGAAATTCAAAAGCAAAAATAAGCAAATAAAAAATTCCCAGACCAATCCCAATTTGACACCTTATGGTCCTTTCTGTGATGTTTTCATAAGTCTTCTTTAAGTCATTATGTCACTGTTGTTTTTTTTTTAATCCAGTGAGGTAGTGCAATACTTAGGTTGACCACCAGGCAGTGCCTTATTTGAGCATCAGCTCTATGGCATTAGAGGGTACTCAGACTGGCAATACCCAGACTTTTTTCTCTTGCCAAGATTGCAGCTTCAGTATTTTGTAGAGGGTCTAGCCTGTGATTGAGCTAAAGCATGTGACTAACATTCAACAGTTCCTCCTGTCATTAATAAAAAGTTGTGTTCTTCTGAACATATTATCCATTTAGGATACATGGACCAATTTACCTGAATTTTGCTATGTATAATATCTCAATGACTACAAATCTAGCTTTTTGTAAAGTGTCTTGGGGGAAACCATTTCTAAAAGAGGAGAAAACTATTCATGTGTCATGTATTAGAACTACTATTTTCTCTCTGGATGATTATCCTGGTATGAAAACTCCTTCCATCAAAGCAAATAGACAACTCTTGTTACTTACACTTTAAGAAGGCTGACTGGATCACTGAGGTTATATGAGTCACCCACAGTCACATTTCTGCTTTATAAATCCATCACTATTTCTGATATACCTTCTGTATATAACAAAATACATTCTGCTATATGTTGCTTCCCAATGCAAACAATATTATCTCCATTTCCTAGATGAGGACCTGAGCAAAAAAAAAAAAAAGTTATGTGACTTTCCCAGAGTCACAAAGCTAAGAGTGATCAGGGTGAGGCTTTCAATGTAGGTTTTCAGACTCCAGGACCAGTGCTTTTAATGCCATACTATTCAGATGATCTTTTTGCAAAGAAAAAAAAAATGTGAGGCTGTGAGAATCTTTCTAGAGATCTGGATACTTTTTAAAAATAGGTTTTGTCTTTTCCCTTCTATACTTTTATCTCCTTGTACATTCATTTTCTGAACCTGACATTGGGAAGATGAAGCATAGTGGCAACCACTGGCATAGTATCCAGAAGATCTATAGGATAGTCAGCAAATGCCCTGATGGTAGCAAGAATAATTGCTTCACAAATATTTCATGTCACTTCAAAGGTGCAAATAGGATCTCATTTGTAAGTCTTTTCCCACCTCTGGATTTCAACAAAGTGGAACTAAGTAAAATAAGGAAGAGGGATTTGATTACTCCCCCACTGCCCAAAGCCATCCCCATTCACAATCACCATTACATTATGATATCATCATTAGCTGATCACTCCACTTCCATGATCACCATCCATATTTTAATGTCACCATCACTCCATTGCTATCATCATCTTCTTCATTACCATATTCCCATTGCCATTTCCAACCCCATTACCACCATGATCATCACTGCCTCCCACATCACTGTCACCTTCACCTTCATCACCATCATTACCAAAAAAGTCTTCTTTAAGCTCCTAATTGTTCACAGTGTGATGCTGGATTCATGAATATGCTGGAACAGGACCTCTGACCTCAGAGGACTCACAAGCCAAAATAGATAAATTTTCCTGACTTATTTTGTCTGGATTTTTCCTTTGTCCCTATAAACCTTTGTTTTGTATTATACTTATCTCTGGGCATATTGTATCTGTCTTAATAGACTCTAAGTTTCTCAAAGGCATACCTAGTATTATTTTTCATCTCTGGGTTCCCAGTGTCTAGCACAATACCTTGAATAGTAAGCAAATAATAAAAAATGAATTATTGAATTCAATGTAAACACTGCATGATTAACTTGGTTAATACTGAAGGACTGATGTCATCTCTAGTCCACCGAGAGGTATCTTTTATGGGTAGAGATGAAGGGTTTGGGTATACTTTGAAGAGGAAAAAGGGGAAAGTACTTATGGGAGGTCCATATGTAGGTAGAAATCCATCAGTTCTCTGTTTAGTCCCATCTTGGTTTCTGGGAAAGGAAGGATTCCAGTAGCTTCCCTGAGATGAGAGAGACAATTTAAATGATCAAGATTTTGTGAGAAGGAGAGGGTAATTACAGGATTTTAAAGCATCTCTTCTACTCCTAATGGCCCTCATACACTTTGGAAAATAATAGCTGATGATAGAAAGTAGGAGAAAGGGCTCAGGGAAAGGGGCTGGGGGTCAGGGGGAAGGAAGAGCTTGAGAGTTGGGCTTCCTTTTCGTCATCCTCATCTTTTGCTTCTGTTTAACACCAGGCCCTTTGCTTCCAGGTCAGCAGTGCACCCTCTCAACCTCCTCAGCCTGTAGTGGCTCCCAAGCCAGCACAGTGTGTCCATCATGTATCCACCCAGCCCAGCTGCCCTGGACGAGGAAAGATGTCTAAGCTGTTAAACCCAGAAGAGATGACCTCAAGGGATTACTACTTTGATTCCTATGCTCACTTTGGGATTCATGAGGTAAAATCATCACAACCTAGTAGAAATGTAGGAAAGATTCAGTGAATTAGAGTGAAAGAAATCCTAGAATGCTAGAATCATAAAGGAATTTAGAAATTATTTTTGAGATGAGGAAATTGAAGACTTAGAAGGAGAAAGAGACTAGCAGTGAATGTTGGTTCTAGAGCTGGGACTAGAACCTGGGTCTCCTGACTCCCAGTCCATTGCTCATGAATGTCAAGGAGTTTTGCATTTTCCCCTCACTATTAAAAAATTGAAGCAGCCATGTGGCAGTGAATAGAGAACCAGGCTTGGAGTCAGGAAGACTCACTTGATGAGTTCAAATTTGGCCTTGGATGGTTTCTTTTTAAAAATTTAAAAATTTAAAAAATTATTTATTTATATTTCAACTGAAATTTTTATTTAATTAATTAATTTGGAATATTTTCCTATGATTACATGATTTGTGTTCTTTCCCTCCCCTCCCCCATAGCCAATGTACAATTCCACTGGGTTTTACTGGTGTCATTGATCAAGACTTATTTTCATATTATTGATAATTGCACTAGGGCGATCGTTTAGAGTCTACGTCCCCAGACATATCCCCATCAACTCATGTGATCAAGAAGTTGTTTTTCTTCTGTGTTTCTACTCCCACAGTTCTTTCTTTGGATTTAGATAATATTCTTTCTCTTATGTCCCTCAGAATTGTCCTGGATCATTGCATTGCTGCCAGCAGAGAAGTCCATTACATTCAATTGTGCCACAGTGTATCATTCTCTGTGTACAATATTCTCCTGATTCTGCTCCTTTTGCTCTGCATCAATTCCTGGAGACCATTCCAGTTCACATGGAATTCCTCCAGTTCATTATTCCTTTGAGCACAATAGTATTCCATCACCAACATATACCACAATTTGTTCAGCCATTCCCCAATTGAAGGGCACCCCCTCATTTTCCAGTTTTTTGCTACCATAAAGAGTGTAGCTATAAATCTTTTTGTACAAGTCTTTTCCCTATGATCTCTTTGGGGTACAAACCCAGCAGTGCTATGGCTTGATCAAAGGGCAGGCAATCTTTTAGTGCCCTTTGGGCATAGTTCCAAATTGCCATCCAGAATGGTTGGATCAATTCAAAACTCCACCAGCAATGCATTGATGTCCTAATTTTGTCACATCCCCTCCAACATCTGTACTTTTCTTTGTGTCATGTTAGTTAATCTGCTAGGTCTGAGGTGATACCTCAGGGTTGTTTTGATTTGCATTTCTCTAATTATGAGAGAACATTTAGAACATTTTTTCATGTGTTTATTGATATTTTTGATTTCTGTATCCCTCAGATGCTTTTTTGCTGTGTGACCCTGGGAAAGAAAGTCACTTAATCCTTTTTGCCTCAGTTTCCTAATCTATCAAACGAACCAGAGAAGGAAATGGCAACTATTCCAGTATCTTTGCCAAGAAAACCCCCAAATGGTGTCGTGAAATGTTGAACATGATTGAAAAAATTACCGAACAACACATTCTAAAACTGGAAAAGGCTGTTTCATTACTCATGTATTCATTCAAAGACTAGGATAGCAATCTGCTGGGAATTTTGTAGAGGGGATTCTCATTCAAGAATGGCTTGGTATTACATGATTTCTCAAGTCCCCTGAGATTCTTTGATTCTATGCAAGTTGTTTTCTGATTCAACATAATAGAGTCGGCACTCAGTTTTCCAAGGCTGGATTATTGATCTGGAAATCAGTTGGGTTTTGAGCAATGTACAAAATTTCAAAGTAAGAAGGTGTAGGAAAGGCGTAGAAATGGTCAGTCTATGACTGTTTGTGAATAAATGTGCTTGTGGCAATCTGTGCTTGTGGATAACTGATTATTTGTTTTTAAAATCAAAGAGAAACAATTTTTGTGTTACTTGTATTCCACCAATGGTGTCTCTTATCCCCAAATGCACAGATAACTCAGAACTATTTGTTAGAAGAGCTCACAGTACTTTGTGGATGAAAGTTCTAAGGACAAAAGCAACTAGTCAAAGATCATCTTATATACCCTCTCTCTCAGGACTATACTTTTCTATCAGAAAAACATGAGTTTCTCCTCTTCTCAAAAAGGTATTCAGGGAATGAGATTGTCCAACTGCAATAATTCAAGGATCTGTGATAAATTACCAAGTTGGGCTCACTTCACTCACTCAGATCATGACTTCTAAATGGTCTTCATGTGTTGCTGTGTCTGAAAAAATTGTTATCCTACATCCAGGCTAGTCAGGAACCACCTTAGACTTAGCAAGACTGATTTTTAGATAACATTGCCAGGGCTTTACTTGAATCTTCCCTAATCTTTAAGGCTTGACAGGACTTGCACTTTTTCTGGTGATGCTTCAATAACCCAAAGTCACCCCTAGCTCATGGTAAAGCATAACATATCAGTGAATCTGTTATTTCTTCAATATGATTATTCTTTCCATTGATATAGATCCCAATTCCTCCAAGCTTTCTGAACCTGTGTGATTCTTGTCTATAATTTCATAAATCATAAAATCATATTTTTAGAGCTAGAAGGCACCTTGGAGGTCAGCTGGCCCAACTCCCTCTTTGAGAGATAAAGGCCCAAAGAGGTCAAGCAGTTTACTCAAGGACACCTAGAATGGCAAAACAGAAATTTGAACCCAGGTCCTCAGATGCCAAACTCAGCATTTTTTCCAGTGTACCAACTCTTTCATAGAAGATTGACCCAACATTCTGAAGACTTTCTTCTGGGTTTATTTTACAGAGTCTTCAGGGTTTATTTTACAGAGTGGATACTAGCACAATATTTAGGAGGAAATATAGAGAATGATGGAGTTATAGTTTTTCTACTGGAAAGAAAGTAGGTAGAATCTAAATTTGGAAAGGGGCACACCCAGGGACACAGATGACCAGGACCATCTTATATGGGCCTTATATGCTTCCAGTATTTACAGACATACCAATGTCTTCTGATGATGTCATCCAATGAAGTACTATTCCCATGAAACTGGAGTTCTCTGCTTTTCCCATCTTTGTCACATTGCTGTCTTGGGTGTCTCCTCAATGCACTCTGTTGTCAAGATGAGGTTATGCTTTGTACTGAAGTTTCTTCCTTATCACCAGGGTTTGGCAGCTCTTTAGCACAGAGTAGAGGGACTTTTTTATTCTTACTTCATTTGTGATGGAAAACCAGCCATCCCTACCCATATAGCTAGCAATGGGAAGGCTTAGAAATTTTTGTGTTTCCTTTTAACCTTTTTATATGTTCTGTTGCCACGTGTAAGTCTCTTGGTCTTATCTGAAATACAGTCAGAACATTCCTTTTCACTGGTATTATAACCAAGTTTTTCCAGGGGCTTTGCCTATTAAACTGCAAAAGAACCAGAAGACGTTACAGAGAGCTGACACATAATGTTGAGCATGTCCCATGCAAATCATGAGGCTTGGCTTGAATGAAGAATTCTGCAAGGGCTGGCGACTTTTGCCCTCCTCTCCCACAAGAAAACCACTGCCTTTCTATAATCTCCTTTGAGCAAAAAATTTGTAGACTTGGCAATCAAAGCAGTACAGAAGTGCGGTTCTTGGGTATGCACCCTAAGTAGTAATTATGCCAAATAGTAAGGAAAAATAGGGATCCAAGCAAAATAACAAACAGAAATTGGAGAGGTTATTATACAGGTTAGAATATACCACAGAATGCATAGAGTGAATGAGCTCTTTAGATAGCAATGGAATGAGGTCTCAGCTTAACCACCAGAGAGGGCTCATTCTTACAAAAGGGGAAATTCTCTAGAGTCCCTGGGCGAACAAGCTGGAAATCAGAGACATGTTGAAGAGCCAACTTTTATATGTCTACAGCTTCCAAGGTCTGTCTCTATCGCTTCATGTGTCTGGAGTTGGTCCCAAAGAGAGTCCAGGACCATGTGTGTCCTCTCAAAGAAGGAATAAAAAGAATGTCTTGTTATCCTGCCAATTCCATCCCTCACAAGGCACACAGTGTCAGCATTCTCTACAGCAATCTTGAATTAAGCCAAAGGAACAACAAAATGCCTGAGACTTAACTGGAAACCTGGTTATACTTGCAAATAGCAAAAACACAGAATAGAAATCATCTAACAATAATAATAATAGTTCAAGTTTATATAGTGGTTTAAGGTTTTCAAAATACTTTCTCATCACACGTGATGTTTTTACACAAATTAGAAAATAGAAGGATCGCATAAAGGAGGACTGTTATTCTCCTCCCCATCTTGCCATGTGACCATTCCATAACATTTCTTGATTATACATTTCCTCAATTACATATTACAGGTCTATTTCTTAATGTAGCTTAGTCATTGAGAATATGCTACAGTCTAATTGCACCTAGTATGCATCTCTGCATTGCCCATCAGGTTACTCACTACCTTTTGTCTTTTTTTTTTAAACCCTTACCTTCCATCTTATTGATTCTATGGCATAAGAGCAGTAAGGGCTAGGCAATAGGGGTTAAGTGACTTGTCCAGGGTCATACAGCTAGGAAGTGTCTGAGGCCAGCTTTGAACCCAGGACCTCTTGTCTCTAGGCCTGGCTTTCAATCCACTGAGCTACCCAGCTGCCCCCATACTACCCTTAGTCTTCAAAGATTGTGGTGTTTCAAGATGCACAACAATAGAACATCTTAAGGAGATTGTGCTAAAAATATATAGTCTTTTGTGCCAGTGAGCAGCTTGGAATCATTAAAAGTACTGTATATTTTCCCAAATATAACCCAACCCACTCTCTTTCTCCTATTCAGTTCAGAGCTTAACTCACTGTCCATCTATAGTGCCTGCCTAAAATATATGTACCAAAGTACTAACTCAACAGATTGGTTAGCCAACTGGATGAAATAAATAGCCTGTATAATAGACATTTTTCATCCATTTAGTGTTTCTTATATAGTCCTAGTGACAGATTGAGCCTGTATTCTCTAGTAGGTTGGCCAGTAAGTAATGGATTCTTTGGCCATGAGAGAGGATGGGACCAGGGGTACAAGTGGAGGGGGTTACCTTTACCAAAGCTAGTGTATTAGGGGATTATGCAGAGCTGCAGACTTTTCCCATTTTCTCTCCTCCACAACATTACACTAGACAGTCCTCTGAGACTGGAGCAAAGGAAAAGATTCTGGTTGAGGATATAGAAACATTTTGAGATGTAGAGGATCTGAGATAAAGATGGCTGCAATCTTAATCTGATGAGAAAAATTTTGTAAGAATGAAGTTGTGATGTTAAGGATAAAAGGGATTTTGAAGACACTTTGAAAGGTAGCAAATGAGGGATAAAGAAAAGAACTGCTCTACCTCAGTGAAGGTCCAATCAAGAATAGGTAGCAATAATTTGTAGGGTACCTAGTCATCACAGTTTCATGAATCTCTCTAGCAATTTCTAGCTGTTTGGGAGTAGAAATGGAGAGACTGGATATTTATGGTGGTTGAGTGTTGGGAATTAGCATGGGAAGAGCAGCAGAAGTCAGAAGAATATGATCAAGATTGTGAAGGGAAGGAGGTGAGGTCAGCAATGATGATGAACTAGAATCAGAGAGAGGGATTGAAGAAATAAAATAGTGATGGTGAACCTAAGGCACAGGTGCCAAAGATGGCATGCAGAACATTCTCTATGGGCACTCAGCTGACCCCTTTTCCCAACCCCAAAGTTTGTTACTAGAAAGTCAGAGGGACTCAGGCAGAGCTGCTCCCCTCTCCCTGTCCACCTTGCCTGGTGACATTTTATCACATCAGTCACTCCTCTGCCCAGCAGCATAGGGGATAAAGTGGGTGGCTCATAGAGTGCAGAGTTGGAGGGGAATGGAGTGCTTGGAGCACTCCCACCCCTCTCTCTACACTAGCTGAAGACATTCCTCCCTTCATCCACCCGTCTGCCTAGCAGTACAATGGAAATGCTTCTTCCCTCCCCTATGTGGGGTAAGGGAGGGGCAGGGCTCATCCAGTACTTGGTAGGGGGTGAGGGGCTCAGCATATGGTTTCTGGGGTGGGGTAGTGGCAAAGCACTTGGTTAGCACTCTATCCCTAAAAGATTCACCATCACTGAACTAGAAATTTCAGGGAGGACAAAGAGCAGACTCAGGAAGAATGATGCAATCAATTAATTAACAATAATTTGCTAAGCACCTACTATGTACCAGATGTTGTGCTAGATTCTAGGGATAAAACAAAATATGAAATAGTTCTTGCTGTCAAGGATCTTATAGTCTGTATTCTTGGGAGAGAAGAAGTACGCACAAGTGTCTTTGTGCACACTCATCTACATCACAGACGAAAGTGCACAAAGACAATCGTCATCCTTGGTTACCGAGAGACTACTACTACTACATATATCACTGGGTACTGAAGAAATATAAAAAGAAGAAATACAAATAATTATGAAGTAGTTAAATACAGGGAGTTAGGGCAGGAAGGCATTAGGGAGATCAGGAAAGGCTTTATATAGAGTGTGGTGTTTGAGTTGCATCAGGAAAGAAGAGGAGGATTCTATAAGGCTGAGTTGAGGAAAGAATGTGTTCCAGGAATGAGCAACAGCCAGAGCAAAGATTCAGGAGATGGAGTTCTTCATGTTAGAAAGAGAAAAAGAATTATTTTGGCTAGATTCTAGAGTCTAGGAGGGATAGTAATGTATAACAAAGCTGGAAAGGCAGGTTTTGTGAAGTGTTTTATAAGTTAAACAGAGAAGTTTATAATATAAACTAGAAAAAACAGGGAACCACTGGAGTTTGTGGAATAGGGAAGTGACAAGCTCCAGAAAATGACTTTATAAACTGAGTGGAAGACAAATGGTACTAAGGATGGATTTGAGGTAGAGAGATCATTTAGGAAGCTGTGGTCATCATCTGGGTGAGAGGTAATAAGGGCTCTGGATGAAGTGGGTAGCTCTGTAAGTAGAGAGAAGGGGTTAGATGTGGAGGATTTTGTAGAGATTGAAAGGAATTTGAGTGTGGGAGTTATCAACCAAAATATTGGAAACTGGGATTTTGCTAGCCTTGGAGAATGTTATTCAATGTCTTTAGCATTCTTTACCCCCAAAGCAGTGGGCTAATGATGAATAATTAAGAGATGTTCTGGAGCCCTTTCTTTTGAAAATATTGAGGTAGGTTTCTCTGAAATGGTTTCTTTGGAGCCTCATTTCCCAGTAATCAGTCAATGCTTGGTTTATGTGATGAACAGATTAGAAAACTAAGAGATATAGCCAGGTTTGCAGCAGGGCATTGAAAACAAATGTTTTCAATGAAAAGTAGCATTGTTTTGCTTGAAATTTCTTGGGACTTCTTTGGGCAGATCTCCTGTGGATGATTCAATTAAGTTGGAATTGATAGGAATTGATGGCTAGTAAGATCCTGGCAGTCAGTGTTCTGTTCTCTGGGGTTCTCTTTGCACAGTCTCTTACAGTCCTGGAACATAAAGTATCTAGATGGAGAATGTGAAATGGGAATGAGATATCTTTAAGGCATTGAGGAATGAGCAGATATTTCTCTCTCTCTCTCTCTCTCTCTCTCTCTCTCTCTCTCTCTCTCTCTGTGTGTGTGTGTGTGTGTGTGTGTGTGTATGTGTGTGTGTGTGTGTGATAGTGAAGGTATGTCTGGTTAATAATGGTCAGAGTCCTTGAAGGAGGCAAAGTATGTCCTAATTCCAATATGGGATTTGAGCTCATATTCTAGCTGTAACCCTCTGTCATCCAAAGACTAGGTGATCTTGAGGAAGTCACTTAATCCCTTTAGGCCTCAGTTTCCTCACTTGAAAATTAGGAGATTATATGAGATAACCATCTAAAATTTCTCATATGCTGGTAAATATTTAGCAACTGGCATTCTAGAAAAAAAATACCCTTGACTCATTTTTAAGTTTAATTTGCATTGTAAACATTTTCTCTGTCACTTTCTTAAATCTAGATAATTAACAAACAGCAACTCAATTCCTAATTTGTAGTATTCACTGATTTCTGTGGTGTAAATGCTAATAATCAAATTTAATAATGATCTCCAGCACATGCCAAATTCTGGATCTAAATTTATGATCCCATGAAAGTTCGTTTCCCATCCTGTCTTCTTGGGGGTTTGCCCCATTTGATTTGTTGGAGCTGTTCCAAGATGGTGGTAGAATTTTTCTTCTGTGCTAATCCCTCTCCTGCCCCCAGTATCAATAGGAAAGACAGAACTAATTCCCAGAAGTCCCGGTTCTTAAGGCTGTGATGGACAATGTCTCACCTTGTCCATTTCTGCCAAAAGGGCATATAGTTATGGGTTTCAGCAGATGACTGAGTAATTAACACAAGCAATCTTTGGGTAGGACTGTGACAGAAGGGTAGTGGGCCAGCCTAGGGAGCAAGTCAGAAGTACATAGGACTGATGGTCACCATTTTAAGAATGATATTGTCAAACTGGATTGTGAAAGAAGGCCTATGAGGGTGGTTATTGGTGGCTAATGATTTGTAGCCTGGAAAAAAGGAGGAGGGATATAATTTATTCATTGAACAAACACTAATCTCTCTATATTTTTGAGGTCCAGTTCCAAAGACACTTCTAGGAAGTCTTTCTTGACTCTGCCTAGAGGAAATTATCTTTCCCTCTCACCCTGAACTCCACCTTGGTCCTTATTTGTGATTTTTTTTTGGTTTGGGCAATTCCTGATAATGGTACTCTGTTTACCAACACAAATCAGTACCTGCTTTGCAATTTATAGTGTTAGAGCGAGGTGTGATGGAGCAAGTCTGTAATCTCCTTCTACTGGAGAGGTTAAAGCTGGAGTTCTAAGCTATAATAGAGTTAAGTCCAATCAGGTGAGTCCAACAAAGTGAACATGAATATAGCACCAATCTGGTGATCCATCAGGCTGCCTTAGAAGGAGTGAAATACTTACAAAAATGAATAATATGGAAATATATTTTGCATGATAATACATGTATAACCCATATTGAATTACCTGCCAGGATAGGGAGGAAGAAAGGAAGGGAGGGAGGGAAATAAGTTTGATCATATAACTTAGAACTTGTGTAGAAATTTGTAATTACATATAATTGGTAAAAATAAACAAATAAAAGTTTCAAAATGCTTATTAAGAAGGAACTTATAAAAAATTCCATGGAATATAAGCTGATCTCAGAATCATATTACATGGCATTTCCTTATGAGCTTCTCCTTAAAGAACATTTATTTTTGACACTATAAACCGGACACATATTTATTTATCTTTTTATATTTATTACTGCAATGGAATGTAAACTCCCAGATGGCACAGTACTTTTAATAGTCACTCAAGAAACTTTTATTAAGCACTTACTATATATGTCAGGCTCCATGCTATGTGCTGAGGATGGGGATAAAGCAAAAGTAAAAAAATAGTCCCTGCTCTCAAGGATCTTATAGTCTAATAACTAATAATCATTATCCTCATATGTTTATTGAACTTCATGTTTAAACCATGGATAACTGAGCAAATTGGGCACAAAAAGCCCCATTAGAAGTCTTTCCAAGTATAATATGTGCCTAAAAATTCATGTGCAGGGGACTTCCCTTATTGCTAGAGATTGATCATTCAATGTTTCATGCCTTCATGAGGGGCAGAGTTTATGAGAACTTGAGAAAAGAGCTACTCTGGGCTTCTGGCTTCCAGATTTGAAAGAGAAGATATGTAGATTCAGACTTTCTTCAGGAGAGGTCCCTGCAAGAAAAGACTTGAAGAAATCAATCGGGAAAAGAGATGGTACCTCAGCCATGTCCCTAAGTCTACCTTACTACATTAGAGATTTAGGGGAATTTCCTCTTGGGTAAAATCTAGGATGCTTTCTCTTGGTTGCATTGAGATTTCTTGTTCCCAGTAGGAGAGTTCATTCAACTCAGTGTGCTGTCTGGCATATATTCTCATATGTATGCTTTTTCTGATTTCTGTTTGCTATTGATTTGGATAGAGGGGATCATTGGTTATTTTCTATATGTGTTTATCATGCAACTGGCATTTAATGGGAAGAGAATTCTGCCTTGGATATATAGCATGGAACACTCTTTTCTCACAAAAAAATAATGATTGCTAACTCAACTTGAACCTGAAATTTATTTTCTATAAATCTTTGGGAACAATATTTAGGTGGGGCAAATCAATATAATTTTAATTTATCATATCCTCTCTCTGAGGAAAGTAGAGTGATGAACCTCTGGTTCTAAAGTCTTTCTCCTCTGCTGGCTGGAATCAAAGTCTGTCCTAGAGAAGGGTGAGGAGACTCTAGAAATAGCTATGCATTCCTCCATCATAGTCACATTTAGATAAACCCAAGTGAAAAGACATAACCTACATGGGCAAAACACAGGACAAATTCTTCCCTTACTCAAAATGTCAGAGCCCAATGGAACCTTAAAGTACATCTTATTTAAGAGCTTTATTTTTTCAGGTGAGATGATACTCAGAGAATTGACTTCTTCAAGTCACATAATTGGCAAATGATGCAACCTAGGCTAGATCCCAAGACCCTCAAGTCAACATTCTTTGCATTTTGCCAGGTTTTCTGACATAGGTCTGGGTGGAATGGAGGCAAAGGGTTCAGTCTGAAGCAGAGCTAAATCTGTGAGTGGCATTGAAATAATACATCTTCTAAGAAGGGAAAACTGAATGTGTGAAGTGTATGCTGAAGCCAATATTTTTCTCCTTCTTAATTATCAGCCTTTGTTGATGTGTTTACATTAGTGTTGACTAAGTTCAGAAAAATGTTTAGCTGCCTAATTAAGACAGAGCTTCCTATAATGCATTTCCATTAAAGTGCTCTTAAAATGTTCCATAGAGTGGTACTTCTATTTCTGAGTTGGAGATCGGTTAAACTTTTTTTAATGGTATGTCTTTATTGGGGAACATAACCTGATCCAGATGGCAAAATTTTCTCTGAGCAATGTTTGTTGAAACAAGTATTTATAATTCATACACTTTGTCCAATATTCTCAGCCAACGAAAGTCCTCATGGTCTATCTTCTTCCTTCTTAAATTTATTGAACTAACAATCTTTGTGGCTCACAAACTTATGATCTGTCAGGTTATGTTAAACAACATTTTCAGTCATGTTTTGTTTGTTTGATAAATCAAGCCCTAATATACCTAAACCTAGAATTGGCTGAGGTTCACTTCCACCTTACCCTCATTCTCTCTGTTTAGCCTTTCCTTGGAAACCATTACATACATAAAGTTGAGAACCTTATGGGACAGTTCATTGTTTCCTTTGTGACTTCTTCCCTGATGATGCTCTTGGGGCATATATCTAAAATGCTAAGAGAACCTAACTGTCTTTAATGAATTCAAGTCCCTTTTATATTTTTGGACACCTTAAGGAACTGACAGATATGATTGTTTAACCAAAAACTTGAAAAAAGCATGGCAGAACCAAGATGGCAGAATGGGAACAGCCACCCATTTGAACTCCCCCAATATTCCCCTCCAGACTACTTTAAAATGAGTTGTCAAGTCAAATTTCAGAGTGGCAGAGCAAACAACAGGTTGAGGTGAGACATTTTTCTGGCCTAAGAAAATTTAAGAAATCAGTAGGAGAAGTCTATGACATAGGGATAGAAGCCATTCCAGAGCCCCACACACAAGACCATAGGCAGCAGCAGCAACAGCAATCACCATATTGAAAGCTCTCAGCCCAGACAGTAAGGGGATCAGACAGCCGTTCAGAAAGATGACAAGGGAACCTCTGCTGGCACTAAGACCAACTGGCAGCTCTATTGTCCATATGCAATATGGGTCACAGTTCCAGGATGGCAAAGAAATCTGGTACATCAAGCTGCAGGATCAGGTCCCCTTCCTGGGTAAAGACCAGAGTATAGACCAGGAGAGCAGTGATCACACTCCTTCCAGGATCACATCATCTTGGAAGCACATAAAACCTACAGACCTCCAGAACTAGTTCTGAGTGTTATGAAAAAACCTAAAGTTTGGCACAGTGTCCCCCCACCACTAGGTGAGTAGAAGCTAGTCAACAAAAAGTCAAGAAATGGAATGGAAAATGAGCAAACCAAAACAACAAAAAGACTTTGACCATCCAAGAAAATGTGAAATAACTCATTGGAAAAATATCTCACCTTAAAAATAGGTCAAAGAGCGATAATTTAAGAATTATTAGATGACCTAAGACCTCTGATCAGACAAAAAGCCTAGATATCGTATTTTACGAAATTATCAAGGAGAATTGTCCCAATATCTTAGGCCCAGAGGGTAAAAGAGAAATTGAAAGAATCCATTGATCACCTCCCAAAAGAGGTATCAAAGTGAAAACTCTTAGAAATAGTAAAGTCAAATTCTAGCCCTCTCATGTCAAAGAGAAAATACTTTAAAAAGCAAGAAAGAGATAATTATAATATCGTGGATCCACAATCAAGATCACACAAGATTTAGTGGCTTCCATGTTAACGCATCAGAAGGTTTGTAATATGATATTTCTGAAGGCAAAAAAGCTAGGATTACAATGAAGAATAACCTACCAGCAAAACTAAGTGAATTCCTTCTTGTGAAAGTGGATATTTAATGAAATAGAGGACCTTCAAGCATTCCTGGTGAAAAGATTAGAGCTGAAAAGAAAATTTGACATTCAAAAACCAAACTCATGTGAAATTAAAAAAAATAAACATGAAAGAGTAATCATAAGAAATTCAAGTTATACTGTTTATATTCCTATACAGGAAGATGATACATGTAGCTTCTAAGAACTTTATCATGATTAGGACAATTAAAAGGAGATAATACAGACAGAGGGCATGAATGTGAGTTGATTATACTTAGAATGATCTCCAAAAAATATGAAGTGGTGAGAAAGAGGGATGCTATGGAAAAAGGGGGAAGAGAGAAGTTGAATGAGGAAAATTTTCTCACATGAAAGAGGTGTATAAGGAAGAGCTTTTACAAGGAGAGGAAAATTTGTGGGGTAGCAGGCAATACTTGAATCTCACTCTCATTAGAATTGATTTAAAGAGGGAAGGATATATATATATATATATATGTATATATATACACACATTCATTTGTGTATAGAATTGTTACTCATTAGAAAAATGAGGGGAAGGAGATAAAGGTTATGTGAAGGTAGGGTATGAAAAAAGGAAAGGCAGGTTAAGGAGGTAGTGGTCAGACATACAACAGACTTTTGAGGAGGGGCAGAATAAAAAGAAAGAAAGAAGGATAAATGGAAGAAAAAAGGGTAGAGGGAAATTCCCAGTAATCATAATAACTATGGATGTGAATGGGATGAACTAACCCATAAAATGAGAACCGAAATCAGAATGGATTGAAAATAGAATCTAACAATTCAGTATGTTGTATACAAGAGACACACTTAAAACCAATAGATATACCTAGAATTAAAATAAGAGGCTGGAGCAGAATTGATTATGATTCAGATGAAGTAAAAAGGCAGGGGTAGCAATCATAATCTCAGACAAAGCAGAAGCAAAAATAGACCTAAATGAAAAGAGATAATCAGAGAAACTATATATTGCTAAAAGGTACCATAGACAATGAAGTAATAATAAAAAAATTTTAGACTGAATGCAGAACTGAGCCAGATTTATAAAAATAAGAACCATTCCCCAATTTATAGTCAAAAGATCTGAACAGTTTAAAGAAGAAATCAAAGGTGTCTGTAGTTATATGAAAAAAGGCCTTAAATTACTTTTGATTAGGAAAATGCAAATTAACACAACTCTGAGGAACCACCTGACACATATCGAAAATGACAAACACTGGAAGAGATGAGGGAAAAATAGGTACACTGTAGTGAACTGGTCCAGCCATTCTGCACAACAACTTGCAACTGTACCCCAAAGGCTATGAAACTGTAACTCAGCCATACCAGGGCTATGTCTGTATCCCAAAGAGATCAAAGAAAAAGGAAAAGGACCTATATATACAAAAATATTTGTCACAGCTTTTTTGTGGTGGCAAAGAATCTGAAATCTGAAAAATGCTTGTTGATTGGAATAACTGAACAAGTTGTATTGTGATGGAGTATTATTATGTATAAGAAATGATGCATGGGGTGGTTGCAGGAACAAAACAAAACAAAACAAAACACCTGACAAGACCAATATGAACTGATGCAAAGTGAAATGCAAAGAACTGGGGTTGGGGTGGTCATTGTATACAGTAACAACAATCTTGTAATAATGATCAACTGTGAGACTAGGCTACTTGGGTCTAAAAAATTTCCAAGACTTATGATGGGAAAATGCTATCCAACTCCAGAGAGAGAACTGATTAACTCTGATTGCAAATTGAAATATAATTTTCTCATTTCATTTTTCTTCCTTTTTTGAAATATGGCTAATATGGAAATATGCTTTGCATGATTTCATATTTATAATTGATAATCATTGCTTGCTTTCTCATTGGGCCTAGGAGAGTGTGGGAGGGAGGGAGAGAATGTGGAATTAAAAATTAAAGGAAAGAATGTTAAAAATAATATACATTTTAAAATAATTTTTTCAAGTTAAAAAGAAAGATCAATGGAAAATAGAAGAGATGCCACAAGGTTGGAGTAGGGCAAATGTACCATTTTTCAAAAAAGCAAAGAGAATAGAATGTGTAAATTATAGGCTAGTGAGTTTGACTTAGCTTCCTGGGAAAAATCTAGAGCAAATCATTAAAGAGGTGGGTGGTGAACATTTGAAAAGGGAAAAGGTGATTACCAAGGGTCATTCCCAGATTCTTTTTTGATAGGACAAGGAAAAGGCTGTGGATATGGTTTATCAAGATTTTATTAAAAAAAATGTAACATGATTATTATTGTGATCTTTTCATTTATGTTTCACAAAGCTGTCCTTCCATCTCTATCCCAGAGAGCAATTTTTTTGTAAGAAAGAAAGAAGAAAAAGGAAAGAACAAAAAAATCAGTTCAGTAAAACTAACCAATGATTTTAATAGACTGAAATGTTTTTCAGTGTTCTATATCGTAGTTCTCTAATTCTGCAAAGAAACAGGAGAAAGCACCTTTTCATTTCTCATCTTTTGAGCTAAAATTGGTTGTTATAGTTTTGTAGCATTCAGTTTTTAATGTTTTGTTCTTGCTATTTTATATTGTTGAAGTAATTATGTAGATTGTTTTCTAGTTCTGCTTACTTCACTTTTCATCTCTGTATGCATTATATTCATAGTTTCTCACAGAATGGTAATTAATACTCAAATAATGCATGTAACTCAATTTATTTAAACATTCCCCAGTCCTTGGGCATCAATTTTGTTTATGATTTTTTGGTATTTCTAAGCACTTTCTAAGTGCTGCCATAAATATTTTAATGCTTATGAGACCTTGATTTTTGTCATTTACTTCCTTGGTATATATACAAAACTCTAGAGTCTTTGGTTCAAAAAGTATAGACATTTTAGTTACTTTCTTTGCATAATTCCAAATTACTTTCCAGAATGGTTAGATCAATTTTGTATTAGTATCCCCATCTTTCCATAACCCATATGACATTTAATATTCTCCTTTTTGTCATCTTTTCCAATTTATTCAGCAGGTAGTAAAGCCACAATATTCTTTTGATTTATATTTCTGCTAGTATTAGTTGTGACAGGACCATAATCTGTAGGAGTTCTTCTCCTTTCCCTGAAGTATGGGTTAGGCTAAAATTTTCTCTAAAGGTGACCAAGTTAGGACTTGATTAGTCTAGTGGTAGGGCAGTGCTCTCTGGATGCAGTTTCCTGATAGTCTCTGGCTCTGGCTTCCTGATCACCTAAAGGCATAAAAAGAACTACTTGTACATAGCCCAAGCCCTTCAATCATGGTGGATGTCCCTAGATCAGTGGAGGCCCCATACTGTGCCATTTCTTTATGGGATATTGGGAGAGGCATCTACCAAAGCTATAGTATTATAAAGATACCATTGTATATTTGTTGCATATCCTTGTTAATTATTTAATGACACAAGTTCCTAATTTTGTCTTGACATGGAGCCTGAATTAAGGCCTGCCACTAACAGTATGTTGATGTATTCTTTCATGTGGTTAAGTTTACAAATTTTTTTTTTTGCAAATTGTTTTTCACATTCTTTGACAACTCATGAATTAGGAATAGTTTTTGTTCATATATATTTCCATCAATTATCCCCTTCTGTCTCTTGATCTATCTATCAATCAGTCAATCAACCAATCAATCTATCTATCTGTCTACCTTCTCTTTCTATCTCCCTATTTTTATCTTGAATAGTATGCCCTTATCAGAAATAATTAATTCAAAGGGTTTTTCTCCCTAGCCAAACTCTTCCCTTCTTTTTCTAGTTGCATTAATTTTCATGATGAAAATCTTTGCTATTTCATGTAATCAAAGTATCATTTATCTTTTGTAATCACTTCTATCTTACATGTGATCAAGAATTTATCCCCTTATATAAAAAGTTTTCTGGTTCTCTTCTAGTTTTGTAATGGTATGATTTAAAAAAATAAATAGATATATAGTTTCTTGTTGTATTGTAAAAGATAGTAGTCCAAACTTAATTTGCCTGAAACTGCTTCCCAATTTCCCCAAGTCATGCATGCCAAATAAGGAGTTCTTTCATAGATAATTTATGTTTTAGAGCTTATGGAACACTGAGCTACTGAGTTAAACTATTTCTGATTCTTCCTTGTCTAGTCTGTTCCATTGATCTGTTTTTCTATTCTTAACCAGTACCAAATAGCTTTGATAATTACTTTTTTATAATATAGTTTGAGTGCTAGAAGTCTAATTCTCCCATTATTTCTACTTTCCTCCCACATTATTTCCCTTGAAATTCTAGACCTTTTCTTCTTCCAAATGAATTTGTTTACTATTTAATATAACTCTGTTAACTATCCCCTGGGCAATTCAATTGTTATAAAGCAAAACTGTAAATTAATTTTGTCAGTCTTTTTCAGCCATGCTCACTGACAATTTAGTGTTGGAGAATATATAGATAGGAGCTCGGGGTCTCTCCCGCTTTCTCTTCCCTCAAAGGGAGGGAGAGCCATAGAACATTTCTCCACTTATTTAAGTAGTTTTTTTTGGTAACAAAAATCTTTTGTTAAAAGGAACAAAGATCATGAAATAAAGAACAAAATGAGGAGAGCGTTGCACGCAGCAATGGCGATAGGTTTTGAAATTTGTTATATAGCAATATAATATGTAACATAACATAATACATATGATTTGTTATAAATATAATGAATTATATAATAAATATACTTATCCAAGAGGAACAAATAGGATATTACCTAGGCCCCCAGATCTGTCTCATTCTTTTTTTTCTCCCTAAGAAAGCAAGTAATATGATATAGATTGTACATATATGATCACATAATACATATTTCCCTGTTCATTATGTTGTGAAA
Organism: Monodelphis domestica; assembly: GCF_027887165.1. Lineage (NCBI taxonomy): Eukaryota > Metazoa > Chordata > Mammalia > Didelphimorphia > Didelphidae > Monodelphis > Monodelphis domestica. The sequence goes on from NC_077231.1 coordinate 114,246,428, forward strand.
CAAAACATATTGCTTACACTAGAGAAAAATTTATAGAAAAAATAAAGAGAATAATGGTATGCTTCAGTCTGCATTTGGACCCCATCCATTCCTTCCATGGCAGTGGATATCCTTTTTCTCCATTAATCCTTTAGCATTGCTCTAGATCCTTGCCTTCATATAGTTAAGTCATTCACAGTTGATCATACATTATTGCTGTTACCATGTACAACATTCTCCTGGTTCTGCTCACTTGACTGCATCACATTATATAAGTCCACATTTTTTTGTGATCATCTTGTTATTTCTCTAAGTAGTATTTACCAGTTGTGTGTGTGTACGTACATATATACACATAAAGATAGGCTGTGGGTGAGATAAAGCAAATGAAGCTGCATCAGCAAACCTTTACTCCTTTTAAGTCTAGCTTGTAGCCTGTGAGACCCACCAGTCTCCCATACCAACCATAATTAACTCACAAAGGCAACCTTTAAAATTTTTTTTCATGAACTCTCTTTTTTGGAGGAGATTTCCCTTCAGTTCTGTTCCCTTCAAAAGTACATTATTGGCCTTTTTCACAGGATTAGTAAGATCTGAATTCAAGCCCTGCTTCTGAGCTATGCTAAATTCTGATTTGGGGAAAATCATGGCCCCTTAATCTTCTGGCAAGTCTCTAAGTCACTGAGAACGTCTTGATCCTCTGCAGGTAGAGGGAGTTCCCTATATGCATGAAACTACAGGGTTAGGTACTAACCTTTCCATCTAGATAATTTGTGGACTGACAGGTTAAATAGAAAATATTTTATGGATTTTGTAGTTGTTTTGAATGGACTTTCCCTCTGTCATTCCCTTCTAGGTTTTGTTGTTTCTATATAGAAATGCTAATAATTTTGTGGGTTTATTTTGTAACCTGCTACTTTGCTGAAGCTATTAATTGCCTCAATTAGTTTCTTGGCTGATTTCCTAGGATATTCAAAGTAAACCATCATGTCATCAGCAAATAGGGATAGTTTTTTCCCCCTTTTACGCCTATCTGTATGCCTTTAATCTCTTTCTCCTGTCATTGTTTAGTGAAGCACTTAATGAAGTGTCTGAGATTTCACATGAAGGAAGTGAAGAGATGTGGATTTGCTGATGATATAATTCAATGGATTTAGCAGCAGTTGTATAGCTATACTCAGAGAGTTGTTGTTAATGATTCAGTGTCTACAAAGCAAGAGATGGAGCATCTCAGAGATTTATTCCTCTTCAATAAATTACTTCTGTAAAAGCATAGATAGAATACTTATCAAATTTGTGGATGACACAAGGCTGGTAGGGATAGCTTACACACCGGATTACAGAATTGGGAGTCAAAAAGTTCTGGAGCATTGGGGGAAAAAATCTAGTAGAAGAAATGTGAGAAGGATAATTTGAGTCTGGATAATTTGGATCAGCCTCCTAAGTACAAAACAAAGGAGTCATAGTTAGAAGTTTCCCTTTCAAAATATCTGGGGATTTTATGAATAGTATTTTAGTCTAAGTCATTGGGTCCTCTAAAAAAATCATCAGACTCGGGCTGCTTGGAGTCAAGCAGAAGTGGTAGACCTTCTGTCTTCTGCCTAGATCTGACTTCATCTGGAGTATTGTCATCAGTCCTTGGTGCATTGATAAACAGCAAAGTCTCCATTCAGAGGAGGGAAATCAGGCTGATGAAGGACTCTGGGAAGCACTCATGCCATATGTGGAGTAGTTGAAAGGACTGGGTCATTTTGACTTGAGAAAAGAATATGTGTTTGGGCATGGGGAGAGCCATGTGGATGTGTGTGTGTGGATGTGGAGGGAGGGAGTGTGCATTTACTTTGTATGTGTGTGTGGATGTTGGAGGGGGTGATATGTGTGGATAAAAGGATGATATTGTCTTCAAGAGGAATTAGCCTTGTGCTATTTTGAATCATGGGGGAGAATCAGGAGTAACAGGCAGAAGTTGAAAAGCATTCAGCTTAGGCTTCATGTCAGGAAAACTAACGAAAACTGACCCAACATGGCATAGATCGCCTGGAGAGGTTCTGGATTATCTCTTGTAGGAGGCCTACCTTGTCAGGTATGTTGGAGTGTAGATCCTTTTTGAGTGTAGGTTAGACTAGTAATCATTTTCAACTCTTAAATTCTTTGATTCTGAGTTCAATATTTAAGCTGTCCATCAGGTCAGTCTTCAAGAGCATCTCAGTTGTATCCATTATTGAATGCCTTTTGGCCACCACAAGGATCTCAGCCTATAGATGCCTAGATGATTCCCCATATTGCCAAGTTCACGACTTTATATGGTATTATTGTTGGGGTCAGAATTAATTTAGGGGGTGGTGAAATAGAACAATCTTCAGAATATTCAGTTGTGAAATCTGTGGTTTATACTCAGCTCATGAGCCCCTGCCCTATCTGTTTATACTTTTTTCTTTGGTCACAACTCTTCTCATATCCTTAGGACTTAGGTTCTTATTATGCTGTGATCACATAATTTATTGAATATAATGACAATAAAAGGAAATATGTCTCACATTCCCTAAATAGAGCCATCTACCTCTAGCCATCTCCTAAAACTCTTCTTAATTACACTACCATATATTTGGGAATAGTCAAGGGAAACTGTTGGACCACCTATATCTGCAGCTCCTAGGAAGGAATAAGGTGACGGTATCTGTCTAAAACTATATCTAAAACCTGTCTAAAAAGCATGAACTTCAGGAAAGAATGAATCCAAACAAGTCATTTGGTCTCCTTCCCTGTTGAAAGGCCATCAGTCAATCAAACAATTTTTAACAAGCACCATGTACTGTGACGAGAATTGAAAGGCAAACATGAAACAGCTTCTGTCCTCTCCAAAAATCTTCAGCAGTGGATCAGAACAAAGAAACAACAACAACAACAAAAGTAGAACCCATGTGAACACAATACCATCTTCCTTAGTAATCAGTCTCAGTTCCATTTCACAAGCATTTACTAGGCACCTGCTATATTCTAAGCCCTGAGTTAGACTCAGGGCATTAAAGAATGTGGATTCTACAGGAGAGAAACAGCATGCCTACAAATAAATAAATAAACCCAAAATATGTACAAAGAAGACTCAAAGTAATTTCTGAGAAGGGGAAGGGAGAGCATTTATTTTGGGCCAGTCATTGTGATAAACGCTTTACAAATTTTATTTCATTTGATTCATACAATAATATCATAAGGTGTGAGGTAGGTGTTTATCATCCCATTTTATAGTTGAGGAAACTGAGGCAAGTTAAGTGACTTGCCTAGGGTCACATAACTAGTAAGTGTCTGAGGGTTGGATTTGAATTTAGATCTTTATGACTCTAGCTTGATCCTCTATTCACTGCATCATTCAGAGGAGGGGCATCAGGCTGATGGAGGGCACTGGGAAGCACTAATGCCATATGTGGAGTAATTGAAAAAACTGTTGTTTTTTTTTGCATGGAGAAAAGAATTATGTGTGTGTTTGTACATGGGGAGAGGTATGTGGATGTGGATGTGGAGGGAGGGAGTGTGCATATACTTTGTATGTGTGTGTGGATGTTGGAGGGGGTGATGTGTGGATAGGAGGATGATATTGTCTTCAAGAGGAATTAGCCTTGTGCTATTTTGAATCATGGGGAAGAATCTGGAGTAACAGGCAGAAGTTGAAAGGAGAAGGAGAGGAAGGATAGTTGAAAGGAGTTGAGTAGAAGTTGCCTAACAATTGTGAAAGGGGAGAGGACCGTGAAGTGGCATTAACAGTCAACCTTTAGTGAATTTAGGAACTCCAATAGGTGGAGATAAGGAGGGAAAGGATTCTACATGTGGGGTATAACTTATACAAAGGCACAAGTTAATGATTCTTCTCCATCAAAGAATTCTTCATTTCTCACCCAACAGCAGGTCATGCTGTAGTTAAATCTCTCTTCTAATTTTATCTGGATTGGAGATGGGGCGCTGTCCAAGGAAAGAGATGCCAAATCTGATAAACTCATGGTGGAACTCATGGAGGATGATTCTCCAGGTTCTCCAGAACCCACATGAGAAAGTTTACACTATTGTACCAAGTTCCCTTTGATTCTATTGTCAGGAAGCATTTGTCTGACTTAGATGCTATCTCTCCCTCCTCAAAAACCTAAACTCTCGGAATACTTTGGTTGTGGTTTCCATGTGTCATTTAGTATGTTCTTTTCAAATGTGTCTCTATATCCTTTATTAAATTAAAAATCCCAAGAGGATTGGCTTATGCTTCTTTGCATCTAGCCCAGCACAGTGCTTTTCCATAGGATATTCTCAACATATTTGGTGAGTGTACAGAGATAGTAATAATGATAATTATTAATAATATTAATAGTACATGCAAAATGTTTTATATCTATATGACATTATTTGATAATGAGATAAATGAAAATAAGTTCATTATACTCTGAAAAAAATGCCAAATCATTTTCTGTGAGAAAATTGAAGCTCAGAGTGGTTGTGACTAGTTTAATCTTACACAAATATCAGCAGAGCTAAGATTTGAACCCAAGCCCTCTGGATCCAAATCTAGTGTCATATACATTTCACCATAATGTCTAGATCATATATCATAAACATAAGATTTCATAATGGCAGAGCAGAGCCTTCAGAGCTTTTAGGGGAAGCCTGGATAGAGAATATCTGTGGAAAGAATGGAAAGGGACAGCTAAGTAGCACAGTGGATAGAGCTCCAGGCCTGGAACTGGCCTCAGATATTTCCTAGCTCTGTGATCCTGGACAAGTCACTTAGCCCTTTTTTGCCTAGCCCTTGCTAGCACTAATACTAAGACAAAAGATAAGGGCTTTTTAGAAAAAAGAAAAAGGAATGGTAAGATATGGACAAAAATTAAAAAGATACAAAAACTTAGGGAGATTGTGATCTTCATGGATAGAGATGTTCCCCTCATCAATGAATTCAAGAATATTAATGTCAGGGTTTACACATTTATCATCAGATCATAGATTTTGAGCTGAAACAGGCCTTAGAAGTAATCTAGCCAATTCATCTCATTTTATATATGAGAGAACTGAGACCCACAGAGGTTGTGGTTTGCCCAAGACCTCATAGGCAGTTAGTGCCAGAATTGAAGGCAGCAATCCAGAAAAGAAGTCTCTGATCTTCTTATTGTATTAAAGAATACTGAAGGAAACATTACTTCTTGAGTCTAGAGAAGGTAAACTGAGGAGAAACTGTTACTTGTTGAACTAGAGGACAAACTGAGAGAAAACTATTACTTCTTGATATAGAGAGGATGAACTGAGGGGAACCTGTTTATTCACCAATGGCTGTTGTTCTTTATCTGGCTTTGACTAGAGAGAGGACTGCTCTGAGGAATCTGCCTATCAATCCCTAAAGAGGGCTTATCTATTTCCTAATCTTCTTCCCTCACTCCTCCAACCCTCTTTCCCCTGCCACCCCTCTCCTCCCAATTTTCCCTCCCCCCTGAGTGAATTATAAAATATTCCAAGTTTCTTTCTCAGGTAAGGGGTTTAGGGGGATGAGGAAGTCCCTAATCTAACTGAGGTAAAATTGAGAAAATAGCCCAGTCACAAACTGTGACTATTAGACAGGATGATGGAGGACAATGGGTTTTCAAGATCTTTCTTCTTCCTCAGTTAGATTTCTCCTTCTTGTCAATTTCAACTGTCCAAAGTCACAGAACTTCAAATAACCAAGTCAGCTTCACAAGTCTCTCAGCCAACTTCAAACTCCAGAGAACAAATGTGTGTCCCCCAGTCAGAGACCAAAAAAACCCCTGGTCAACTCCAATTGCTCAGAGCTAGAGAGCCAGAGACTAAGTTCAAAAGCCCAGTTTCTCTTCTTAGTATGGCCAGCCAAAAGCCTCCAGGGACAAGTATGACTTCCAGTCCCAGACACAGAGACACAAAAGCCCCCTGGTCAACTCCAACTCCTCAGAGCCAGAGAGACAAAATCCAAGAGCCAAGTTTTTCCTTTCAGAGTGTGACCAGCCCAAAACCTCCAGGGAAAAGTATGACTTCCAGTCCCAGACACAGAGACACAAAAGCTCAGTTTCTCTTCTCAGGGTGGCCAGCCAAAGCCTCCAGGGAAAAGAGTGACTTCAGTCCCTCACACAGAGACACAAAAGCCCCCTCCCCCAGCTCCAACTGTCACCAACTCGGGGACATTCCAGCTGGAATCCTGGCTTGACAGACATCTAGAGCTAGATGCATTTTAGAGCTAGGTCTCCTGTCCTGCATCTTGGTTCACAGGTCCTGCAAAAACTTCTCTCTCTCATATCTCTACCACATTATACAAACTACCTTAGAGTTGACCTTGAAGGTGTAATATTGCCTTCAACAATTGTAGTTGAACAAAGAAGGCTGAAGCTTCTGGTTACCTCTGTCAACCTTCTAGCCACTTGAATGACATGTGGCTCTTTTCCTTCAGGACAAGCCACAGTAGTGCCCTAGAGATGACACTTGTCAATTTTTCCAAGTCATATTCCATGAATTAGAGAAGTAACACTGTGCTGTGAAAAGAATGCTAGATTTGGAGTAAAATGCCTGGATTTAAATCCCAATTCTGTTATTTGTGCTCTATGGAGCCCAACCTCAAATCTCCCAATTCATCAAATTATCCACTTATTTGCCATAGAGATTGTTATGTATCTTAAGTTTGACCATTCTACTATCTCAATAAACTCCAGCAGCTTCCTATCGATTGGCTGGTTGTCCTTAATGCTCAAAGAGGACCAAAATGACATCACTGGTGATGTCTTTTGAGTTGCACATAAGTGGGATTTAAATGAGGCAGAGTTGCACAAAGTCATCAATCACATTCTCTCTTCTGGAGACATCAAAGTCCAGTGGCAAGACAAAATCAAGATGCCTGGAGATAATTTGGGATACAGTGGATGACCTTGGCTTCTTTTATGTCTAAACTTCATAGCACCTTCTTCCTCTGCCTTCATAGACATTGGAACAAATTGTTCTCTTCTTTCCTTTCCTCCGGGGGAGTCTTTACATGCCTGAAATAGATACCCCCATAACCCACAAATAGGTTTGAAGCTTACCTTCAACTTAGTTTAGCCTGCCTGCCAAGACAGTTTACCAGGGTATGACCAATGCATATGGTGCAGCTTCTTGGAGCCACAACTGAGAGCTATTCTGTTGGTTCTCTATTACATTTAGAATTAAATGCACACTCTTCTGTTAGGCATTTCAAGGTCTCTACAATCTGGTTCCAGTCTATCTTCCCAGCCTTGTTACGGACCATTCCCTTTCACATACTCTGGTCCAGGCAAATTCATCTTTTCACTATTTCTCATGTCCTCAATTCCATCTCTCTCCCATTGCATGGAGAGCCATCTTCTAAGGTTGGGATACATTCCTTCCTCATTGTCACCTCTCTGAAGTTTCCTTTAAAGTTTAGCTCAAAGACTACCTCTTATGAGAGCCTTTTCTCAATCCAACCAGCTGCATGTACCTTTCCTCTATCTATATTTGTATGTGTTGGACATTTTGCCTCTCCTAATATAATAAAAGCTCCTGGAGGGCAGGGATGGCTTCATTTTTGTCTCAGTGCATACTGCTTAGCATATATTAGGCATCTAAAATACTTAGTGATTAATCAATCAAACCAGATCAATCTACCCTCTCTAAGTCCAAGTATCCTCATTTCTGTAAATAAGAGGTTAGATTAGATGGTCTTCCAGGCTGCTCCTAGCCTCACATCTGTGATCTTATGAAAAATTGCCCTAACTGCTTAATGGAATTTGCCCAACCCTGCTCTTCCAAAATTTTAATACAAACTCATTTTTCTTTTCCTGCAGAGCCTCTGCGGCTAATCAATTCATCTCATATCATGCAGTCTTATAGACTCACAGACTATTTGAGCTTCTTTGTAATGTATCTTAAAATCATCTAGTCCAAGGTAAGAAAACTGAGGCTCTGAGAGGTGAAGTAAATCATTTTGGGGCAAACAGATAATAAATGGCAAAGTTGGAATCTGACCCAAATAGTTTATTTATTGATTTTAAAATACTTTTTTAGTTTCCCTTCCCCCTTTCCAATTTCTTTCACTTCCCAAATCTCATTTCCCATTCTCTCTTGTAAAAAAAGAGAAAGAAACAAAACTAAGTCTTGTGGAAGCCACAACTTATGGTATTTATATATCTTCAGCCCACTGTTTCTGTATTGAGAAGGGAGAAATATTTTACATCATCAGCCCTTGGAAATCAAGATTGGTTACACTATTCACCATTCAGTGTAGGAAGGTGGGCTGGGTGAGGTTGAGAGGACCCTTGCTGAACTGATACCTGAGTTTTTGCTAACAAAAACTTTCTTAGAAGAATGTGGTTTGTTGCTTAGACATCAAGGATCTGGGATTTCATTGGTGTGCTTTCTCTAGGAATACTAGTCATAATCCCTCCATCCCTTGGTAGAGTTGAACTTAAATAGTAGCTAAGGCTCCAAAATTCTTCCCCTAAAGAAAATCTAGTGGCAAACCTCTCCAACCTTGGCTAAGCTCATCCTAAGACAAGACTATGCAGTCTGTACCAGGGCAAATACCAGAGCTTCTATGCTTACAGCATAGCTTTTAAGGGCTCAGAGTGGTCTCCATGTCATGAGAAGGCATTAGATTATCACCTTCTTTACTGAATGAGGAAATATTGCAACAGAACAACAAACTTATGGTTTATATGATATATTAATATATCTATGCCTTATGGTAAATAAATAAGCCCTTAGGATTATAGATTTGGAGCTGGGAGAGAACTTGGAGATGATTTTCTGTCAAAAAACATTTATTTATCTATTTGTTCATTATTTTAAAATCATTTACCTTCTGTCTTAAAATTGATACTGAATATTGATTCCAAGTGAAATGAATGGTAAGTGATGGTGAACCTATGGCACATGTGTCAAATATGGCACACAGAGCACTCTCTGTGGGGCACGCAGCCACTCAACCACCACCAAGTTCATTACTAGAAAGGCAGAGGGCCTTGGGTGGAGCTGCTCCCCCTACACCATGTCTGATGACATTTTTTCACGTCATCCACCCCTTTGCCCAGCAGCCCAATGGGAATGCTTTTTCCCTCCTCTGTGTGGGGTAAGGGGAGACAGGATGCACCCAGCATGTGGTGGGGGGGAGAGACATGGCACATGGTTTTGGGCGTGGGATGTGTGCATGGCACTCAGTCTGGTGGGGTGGGGTGGGGCCTGGCTCTCTCTAAAAGGTTTGCCATTACTGGACTAGGTCATAGGGGTTAAATGACATGTCCAGAGTCACACAACTAGGAATTATCTAAGGTCAACTTTGAATTCAGAATCTCTTATCTCTAGGTCTGGCTCTGTCTACTGAACCAACTGACTGCCCCATAACAAGCATTTTATATTTGGAAATATATGGAAATATATGGAAGTATATATGGAAATACTTACCATTTGTCAGGCATTATGCTAAGTGAAAGAAAGGCCAAAACATCATCCCTCTTCTCAAGGAGCTCACATTCTAATAAGAAAGATAATTAAATAATGATGTATATATAAAAGACACTATATAATATATACATAACGTACATATGTGTATATATAAATGTTGTTTAATGAAGAATAGTCTCAGAGAGAAGGATTTTGAGAGGGGAGGGGAAAAGTTCTGGGAAAGATCTTCTGGAATTTGAGTGGAGTCTTAAAGGAAACCAGGGAAGCTATGAGGCATGGACAGTCACTTCAAAGGCACAAAGAAAGAGCAGGTATACAAGGAACAGTGACTAGACTAATGTGGATGGATCTTAAAGTCCATGAGGGGTGGGGTTGAGAATCATAAGAAAACTAGAAAGGAAGAAAAGGTCCAGGCTATGAAAACCTTCAGTACAAATGAAGGATTTTTACTTGATCCTGGAAGTAATAGCAAGTTTTGAAAATAGAAATGATGTGGTCTAACCTATGCTTTAGGAAAAATCACTTTGGCCACTGAGTGGATGATGAACTGCAGCAGGGAGTCTTGTACTAATTAGGTCTTCTAAATAGTCTAAGAAATAGGTGCACAAGGGTCTATATGAAGGTGCTGTCTGTATGAGAACAAAGGAGGTAATGAATACAGGAGACGTTTTGAATATAAAAAAGATGTTTTGAAGATTTGGGAACAGGTTGGGTATATAGAGTAAATGGAGGTGAGGAATCACAAATGACACTTGCAATTTGTAAGCCTGGATGATTGGAAGGATGGTGGTATCCTTGAGAGTAATAGAAAAGTTAAAAAGATTGGAGGGTTTGGGGTGGGGAGATAATGAATTCTGTTTTGGACTTTGGAACTTGTCTACTTCTCCAAATTTTAGAGTTTGTTATGTCTGTGGGGCATCCCTTTTGACATGTCTAAGAGGTGATTGAAGATGATTCCAGTTCAGGAAAGTTTTTAGGGTTATATATGTATATCAGAGAAGCATCTTCACAAGAATGATAATTTAAGTCAAAGGACCTGATGAGATAACCAAATGAGACAATGTAAAAGGAGAAGAGAGTGGAACTATAAGATTAGGAAATAATATCATTTTTTTTTGTGGAAAGAACCATAGAGAACATCAATTCAATTCTTTCATTTTACACATGAGGAAACTGAGGCTGAGAGATGTGAAAAAGTAGTAAATAAATGGCAGAATCAAGACTCGAACTCAGATTCTTGACTCTAAATCTTGTACTACTTCTTTCCTGCTTGGGGGATTCCCTAACTTGATTTCTCTCTTCTCCTTTCTGCCACAGGAAATGCTAAAGGATGAGGTGCGCACGCTGACCTACAGAAACTCCATGTATCACAATAAACATGTGTTTAAGGACAAGGTGGTGTTGGATGTTGGGAGTGGCACGGGCATCCTTTCTATGTTTGCTGCTAAAGCAGGGGCCAAGAAGGTGTATGGGGTAAGGACCTCATTTCTTTCTTGCTTTGGGCCTTTTAGCAAATGGGCCTCATATTCTCTCTTCTCCAAATTATTTCTTCTCTATCTCCAACTTAACCTTGCCAACCCCTCCCCTGCCAACAAACACAAAAATAATGATTGGTGCTTCATACCTTCCATGCCTCAGAGAAAGCCAGAAAACCAACTATTAAGTCATGAGCTGTAGGAAAGGTTGAGTGATCATCACCCGACTAATGACAAATCCCTATAGAAATATTTGCTTATATCTCTGTAGAGCTTTTTGGTTGATCTCTGAGTGGTACAATGGAAAAGCCCTGGGTTTGGAGTCAAAGGACTCATTTAAATCTTGACTCACTCATTGCATAACAAATTGGGCAAATTGCTTCACCTCTTGGGGAGAGTTTCCTCATCTAAAATATAGAGTTTGGGCCAGATTATCTCTTCTAGTTCTAGGAGGTATGAAATAATTTTTGTATATATAAACATATATGCATAATAGTAAATCTTGTGAAATATGAAACCTAAATCTTTTGAGGTATGAGATAACAATAATAATAGCAGCTAGAATTTATATGTATTTTGAGATTTGCAAGGTGCCTCATGTGTTTCTCAGCTGATCTTCACAAAATCTCTCTAAGATAAGTGCTATCATTATCCCCATTTTACAGATGAGGAAACTGAGGCTGAAAGAAATTCAGTGACTTGCCCAGGGTGGCATAGTTAGTTTAGTATCTAAGGCAGGATTGAATTCAGATATGACTTCCAGCCCTGTACTCTCTCTATTATGTGAACCCAATTTCCTATGAAAAGACATTTGATAGAAGCTTCATTATCCCCATTTGACAGATATAAAACATGGAATTTAGAAAGAGGAATTGAGTTGCCCAGGGCCCAGGGTTAGTAAGTATCAGAACCAAAAGAGGAACTTTGGTGTCTTGATTTCAATTCTAGTATTCTTTCTAACAAGATAGGCTTCATTCCAAGGTGTTGGATTATTCTGCAGAGCAGTTAGGAGGTCAGGCCACTGATGCTCTCTCTCTTCCCTGGAAAATTTTGACATTTATTTTCACCTCATAGTGCTTTTACCTCTCTGATTTTCTAAAAATGTCCCCCAAATGTCCTGTGAATTAGATAAAAGTAAATATTTGTTTATAACAAAATGACTTATTACTTACAGAAAAAGTGTAATATAGGATCTCTACTAAAAACAAAACAAAACAAAAAAAACCCAAAAGAGTGGCCTCCTATTATCTATTGAATGAAGCTTAAATTTCTCATTCTGGCATTTAAGTATCCCCACAAGCAGATTCCGACCTGACTTTCCAGCTTGATTTCACACTATAAATTTAACCTCGCCCCCCTATCCTTTACGACCCATTATTGTCCTGATCTCTCCCATCCTGTGCTGTGCCTGTTATCTTTCTTGCTCAGAATGAATGACCCCCACCCACAACATAGATCTCTGTGGTCTGAAGTCTCTCCCAGCTTCAAGATATTTGACAAAAGCTTCATGTCCCCATCTGATCCAGCTCAGGCTCCACCTCCACCATGTAGTCTCTAGTGAAATGGATTTCTTCCACAGATATCTCATAAGGCTTTGCCTGACCCTTTCCCTTGCACTTGCCTCCTCTTTGTATTGTGCTTATTGGTGTACATGTTCCCCAATTAGAATGTAAGCTCCTTGAGAATAAAATCTACGCTGCATTTGTCTTTGCATCCTCAATGTCTTGTACATGGTTGGTGCTTTACGTTCCTTGAACTGATTTGAGTAGAGATCAGGTATATTATTGGTCCAAAAGCACTGGCAGAGTAAATAGTAGAAGCAGGATTAAAATCACTTTCCTTCTCTTTCCCTTCTTCCTTCCATCCTGACTGCCTCTCTCCCCTTCCCCCGTCCCCTACCTATTTTGCTTCGAGTAGGAATATAGAACAGGAAAGAATTTGCAATGACCAGCGGAGAGTATGTAGAGTTTGTGTTTTTGCCATAGCCGATTAATTATTACTTATGCTTAAGATGCAAGAAAGTCCTCCTCCTAAAAGGGGAAAGGAATTAGCATTTATATAGTAACTATGTGCTAGACACTATGTGCTAGATGCTTTTTATAAATGGTATCCTTACAACAACCTTGCATGGGTTCCTTAATTGAGAAAACTAAAGCAGAGGTTAAGTGACTTGCCCAGGGTCATGCAGCTAGTGAAATTGGATTTGAATTCTGACTCCATAGAGGCAGAAGAAAAGGTAGTGAAGCTCAAGGAATGTCTCTCCACTCCTTCCACTTATTAGGGAGATAACTAATGTGTTCTTTTTCTTAATATAAAGTTTTCTATTCAATAACAAAGAAGAAAAATGATTTCAAGAGCAGAATGTAATCTGTGTCAGGAATAAAGGATGGAAGATTGTGAAAGAGGAAGAAGAAGCACTAAATACTTTTGACTAGGGCAAACCTATGAGACTTACTGAAGAAGAAGAAGGGACTGGATGTTCAGAAAGGGAACAGCTGCTTGTTCTCAAAGGAAAGGTGCTGCTATCAGGCGAAAGTTCATCAAATCAAGAGAAGGGATGAAGAGATGTAGAGGGATGACTAGTGACTTCCTGTTGAGGAATACTAAGACAGCCATTTGTCAACCTGATGGAAAAACGAGAGAGCCCATTTCTCTTCTCTGGGGCCATGTATCTAGAACAGGAGGAAAAGGTTTCCAAGACTTCTCAAACCTGATTCAAACTACCACTGATTCATATGGGCATGGATTAAACTACCAAAAGCAATTTAGAAAGTATTGCTAAGGATATGAAGTCTTGGTTGAGAAATTGAAGACCCCAAGACCATCAGTGATGTTTTCAGTACTTCTGCTTATTTAAGGAAAGTGCCACAGAAGACGAAAAGCAGATTTGGGGAGATGGCTAAAAGGATGGGATTTGAAAAATAGGACTTATATTTCAGGAATGCAGCTTAAAATATAGAAATGACCAACTCCTAGTCACAGATGGAGTATACCTAACAAGGGCTGGTAAAAATGTATGCGTCTGAAGTCTTGCATATCTTTAGACTTTAAACTGAAAAAGTATTGGGGAAGGAGAAAATTGCCTGCATACATTTTTAAAGTTAGACTGAATAGAAAGCAGATAAGATTAATTAACCAATAAATAAACATTTATTAAGTGATTATGGTATACCAGAGTCTCGCTAGGAGGTGGAGTTACGAAGACAAAAATGAAACAGATGCTGTCCTCAGGTTCCTTACATTCTAACAGAGCAGAAAGAATAGCAAGAGAGATGAAATTCACAGGAGATGAAATGCAAGAAAGGATATCTAGAGAAAAACACACAAAATATGGTTAACAAAAAAGTCAGAGATCCTAAGGCAAAAAGGCAAGTTTGTCATATATGCTGTTAAAATTTGGTGGGATAGAACCTATGACTGGAATATGACTCTGGAAGAGAATATCTATATTTCCAAACATTGGACTATGTACAAGAAAGAAGAGGATAATAGCATTGTATATTAAGAAGATATATTCATTTAAGGAAAACCAATAATCAGAATGGGGAACATTGTAGGGAACATTTAATGAATAATAATAGAGGCAGGAGGAGAAATGATACCATCATTGAGATGTATAAGCCTCCTTAGATGGAGTAATTTGGGAATGAAAATGGATGAAGAATTTGGGAAATAGATGGATGGGAGAAACTGTAGGAGCTCTCTCTTGCACTTTCCCTCATTCTTTCTCTTTCTCTCTCTGTCTCTCTCTTTGTTTCCCACTCTCAGAAACAGAGAAAATATTAATTTATTACTTTGACTTAGTGATAATTTCATTCTCCAAAAGATGGAAGAATTTAAGAATGGAAATTCTATTCTATACCAATTTGCCATCAACAAAAAGAAACTCAGTGCTAGCATAGAAATGATAGGATATTTGTTGAAATGTGATAATTTCATCTTAGAATTTGTGATAGTGAAGGAGAGGAAAGTTGGACATAGTCTGATATGTCCTATATTTTGGGAAAGCAGATGACAAAGGATTCAGAGAAAGGTTAGTTAGTTTCTTATGCCCTTAATTTCTACAAGTTATCAAAAGAGAGAAGAACCCCTCAAAATCAAATTCTGAAAATGCAGAGAAACACTTCCAGTGAAGAGGAAAGAGTATTTTTAAGAGACTGATATGAGTGCACAAGAACTCCATAGATCAAATTAAATTTCACAAAGATATATATATATATATATATATATATATATATATATATATATATATATATATATACACAGAAGATGGAGGTAATGGAGACTGAGTAGAGAAACTAGTCATGGGAATATGATCAGGAACACTACTGCTGAACTGAACAAAACAAAACAAAACAAAATATAACATAATATAAAATGAACTGAAGGTGGGCAGGATAGAGACAATGGACAATTAGTGGAAAACAGAGCAGTTTGCCTCTTACCTTGATTATGTTATTTGATTAAGTTATCCTGTGATGTCAGAATTTGGACTAAAACAAACAGCCAAAAGCATTATTCTTCCCTTGTACTTGGTCTGATATTCACCCAGATCTTTTGCTTGAAAATGATCTCAGAAGGGATCATTAAGTCTAACCTTTCCAACCAAAATAGCTAATTGGAATTTGAAATACAAAACAGGTAGAGAAATAACAAGGGAGCATTTAGTTATTCTCTTCATCAATTTAAGTTATTGAGCCAAAATACTGAAAGAACTGGTGAATGTTATTGCTGAGTTCCTGTCAATGATTTTTTGACAAAAATCATGGAGAATTGTAGAGATACTTTAAAACTAGGGGAGGACAAATAATATCCTCATTTTGAAAACAATGAAGATCATTATGTCTTCAAATTATTGGTGAGTGAGCTTGATTTTGATTCTATAAAAGATTCTAGAAAGCATCGTTAAAGAGCTAGTAAACACCTATAAAATAAAAGAATCATCACCATGAACTAATAATAAATAATATCAAACTAACTTATCTCCTTCCCTCCTTTATTCTCCTTTCCCTCCCTCCTACCCTCCCTCCATCTCTTTCTTTTTTCCTTCCTTCCTTCCTTCCTTCCTTCCTTCCTTCCTTCCTTCCTTCCTTCCTTCCTTCCTTCCTTCCTTCCTTCCTTCCTTCCTTCCTTTGTTTTCTTTCTTTCTTTCTTTCTTTCTTTCTTTCTTTCTTTCTTTCTTTCTTTCTTTCTTTCTTTCTTTCTTTCTTTCTTTCTTTCTTTCTTTCTTTCTTTCTTTCTTTCTTTCTTTCTTTCTTTCTTTCTTTCTTTCTTTCTTTCTTTCTTTCTTTCTTTCCCCAAAGTCCAAGGATAAATAACATAGATATATCTTACTTAGATAATATTAAAGAATTTGACATGTCTCATGCTATTCTTGTGGGTGAAATGAAGGAAGAGACATGAGTGAGATGAGTTTGACATAGCTTGATTTAAACTTAGTTCAGTGGACATAGCAGAAGAAAAATTAGTCATTTGTAGTTCAAAATCAACTTGGAAGGAGATTTCTTGAAGAGTGCCTTAAGAACTTTGCCTCTATCATGTCTAATATTTTTTATTAATGACTTGTAAAAAAGGCATAGATGTCATACTTATCAGATTTGAAAGATATCCTATAAGTGTGAGGGATAACTAATAGTTTGGATAATAGAGTCACAAACTAAAAGGATCTTGGCATGCTTCACTCTTGAACTAAGTCCAAGAAATTTAAATCTCATAGAGTTAAGTTGAGCCTTAGGTTTTATCTTTCTGTTCACAACTGTAAAATCTTATACTTGAGTTAAAAAAACAAACAAACAAACTATCTCAAGTATAAAATGGAGGAGGTGTGATTACACCATTTCTGCAATATTGTCTTCAGACTTCGGCAACAAATTTTTAGGAAAAACATTGATAGATTGGAGAGAACCCAAAGAAGGGTGGTTTGGATGGTGAAAGACCCTAAGATTATCCCATATGGAGATTAGTTGAAAGAACTGGGGATGCTTACTTTGAAGAGAAGTAGAATTCTAATCAATCCAATCAATTCAACACAACCCAATACAATCAATCAATCAATCAATAAATCCACAGCTACTTACTACATGCCAGGCACCTAGCTAAATGCTGGAGATAAGAAGAGAAAAGTGAAACACTTCCTTCCCTCAAGGAGCTTCCATAGGGAAGAAAATATGTGCATATATAAGAATAATAACATAATATGTACAAAATGAATACAAGATTGTATGAAGAGGGGCAATACAATAGGCATTTATTAAGTATTAATATGTTTAAGTCACTGTGTTAGGAGAACATTGGGTTAAGAAGTCCTAATGAAAAACAGTCTATTCAGAAGGAGTTTGTATAGCTACCTTCACATATAGGAAGGACTGTTGCATCCCAATGGGTCCACTTACTCTATATTGTTCCAAAGAGTTGATCTTGGAGCTATGGGAAGAAGTTTCAAAGAAGCAGAGTTAGAGGGCAAAGAAAAACTTCCCAGGCAGTGATATGTAAAAGTAGAATGGGCAGCCTTAGGTGTTAGGTCCAGCTAGAGGTCTTCTTTAGGATGAGGTCTTCATTTTCAGGGCCTGGTTGGACTGAATGACCTCAGGTCTCCCTTTGAACTCTGATCTTTGAGGTCCTATGTAGTTCTGTGATTTTATAATGGTCAGTGGGAGGGAGAACATGGAATAGGAGAAGATGCTAAATGATTCTCCCCACCAAACCCAGCTAAATATGATGGAGCTATTTATTTGGAAAGCAACAGGAAAAACAGATTGCAAATAAATCACCATAGCTGGACTAGCCTCACTCAGCTGGAACACGGTAATGGAGAAACCATTGGACAGCTCCTTGGTTAGATTTCCTAAGATGACTGTGCCCAGCAAAGGGCAGAAAATACAGGGTTTCACTGCAGAGCTCTTGGATCTAAAAGAGGGGGAGAGGAAAGGAGTCAGAGCTAGAGGAAACAGAAACAGACTGTGATACTGAGATAGAGAGAAACTGAGTGAAAGTAAAGAGAAGCTGAAAGGCATAGAGACTTAAAGGAAAAAAAAAAGAAAGATGGGCAGAGCCAAAAAAGACAGAGGCTTAGGCAAAAAGAGACTAGACAAAGAAATTCATAGAAATTTTGCAGATCTATTTGAATGGTTCTCAAAGGTGATCAACAGAATGTAGGGCATCCAAAGGTCAAAACTATTTTCACAATAATGCTAAAACAGTATTTACCTATTAAAATGCTCCACCCATTCCCAAGTACCTATAAGAAGCCAGATTTTCTTTGACTACTTCAACTAAAGCAATATGTTATGACTGGCTGACTGAAGAAGTAGTTATAAGAATCCAGCTGTCATTTATTAAGCTGGACATTAAAGAGATTTGCAAAAAGATGCAAAACAAATACCACTCTCACTAATTTTTTTGTTTTGGAAAATATGGTTATTTTCATAAACATGTTATGTTAATATGTAACATTTTTAAATGAAAAAGTTATTTTAAAAAAGATTATAACGTTATTTCTAATAAATGATATATTGATAGATATAACCAAGGGCATGCTGGTAAATGTTTAACAACCAGCTCTCCAGGGGGAAAAAAAAAGCTTACACAACAGTACTTTTAAGTTTAATCTGAATTATTAACACTTTCTCCATCACTTGCTTAAGTCTGGACCAGAGGCACCAAACACTTGTATGACAATACCTGGCCTACTTCTGATTGCATCCTGAAGTAGATTAAAATGTAACTGTGAAATATTTAATAACATAAATAAAATGCAACACAATATATAGATAATGTTAGTATATGGTTATTTAAATCAATATTCAGCAACATATCTTTAGTGACCTGTTTCTATTTGATTTTTACAGCACTGGTCTAGACAATCAACAAAACAATAAATCAATCCCTGATTTTAACTGCCATCTGGGGATAAATGCTCACATTGAATATTTAACATTCTGTTCCAACTGGTTCCAACACACAACTAGATATAAGCTGTGTAAGCAAAAACTTTTTCAGGTCTTCAGTAATTTAAAAGAAGGTAAAAGGGTCCTGAGACCAAAAAGTTTGAGAATATTAGATCTAGTTGGAAGGAAGGAAGGAGGGAAAGGAGGGAGAGAGGGAAAGAGAAAGAATTTCAGATTCAAAGGGATCTCAGTAACATCTAGTCCAACCAGTGATGAAAGAAAATAAATGCCCTCTATCACATCTCTAACCATGGGGTCACTCAGCCTTTGCTTGAAAATCTCCAGTGAGAAGGAGATCTTTGGCCCATTTGGGGATCAGGAAAATCTTTCAGGAAGTTTTTCTTAAATGCCTAAATGTATCTCTTTGTGATTTCTACACATTGCTCTTAGTTCTTCCTTTTCTCTGCCATTCACTATCACTATGATCCTTTAATCCTCTTTTCCACAGCACACTTTACGAACAAAACAAAATGCCTTTTCTTCTATCCTTAGCTTCACCAACTTCTTTTCATTCTGGGATTTAGATTCCATTTTCTCACAAGTCCTTAAAATGCTTTTTCATTCATCTTAAGTTACTTGACCTTCCTTCCATTTTCTGTACGTTCCTTAAAGTGGTTTAATAATAAATTTTAAACTGGCAGATGAATTCCCTATACCATATTGGAGATTTTATATACCTTCCCCTTTTCCTGCTAATAAGAATCTCTTCTAGGTGGGAAGATAAGGAAGAAGAAATATGAACAGAAGAAAAACGGAGAGAGACAGAGAAACAGAAAGACAGAAAGACAGACAAAGAGACACAGAGATAAAGACACAGGGAGGGATATAGAAAGATATAGAGACACACAGTCAGAAAAAAGCAAGGAATCAGGGAGAGAGAGGTAAACAGAAATGGGGTGAAGGTGTCATGTGGTAATATTATAGAATACAGAACATTATGGATTTTAGATCCTAGTTACACTTGAATTTAGGAATCCTGAATTGACCACAATTAGAACCTTAATATGAGTTTGCCTAATTGGACTACAGCTGTGGGCCTAAGTCTAGAATGGGGTGTGATCCTGTTACTCAGGCTATTTTCTGAACACAGACCTGGGCATTAATGACTAACCCTATTAAAACCTAGATGGTACATAGGTTATCACTTTCTAGTTCTACCAATAATTTGCAGTGGTGTTGGAGAAGTCTCTTTACTTCCTTGAGTCTCAGCTTCACTTCCTCATTTGTAAAATGAGGGGATTGTACAAGATGAGCCATGAGCTCCCTCCCAGCTCTAACATTTTGCAGTTCATCTAACACCTCTCTCCTTTGTCCCACTCTCCTTTTAGATCGAATGCTCCAGTATTTCTGACTACTCAGAGAAAATTATCAAGGCCAACCACTTGGACAACAGTAAGGCAACTCAGACTATCCCCTGGAAATGTGGAAGCAGTGGGTGCCCCTGATTTGGTTCTGTCATTTACCTGTAAATGATGACCTTTCACCTTCAACTGACCATAGGGTATGGTGATGTGGTCAAGTGCTCAGTCCTCCCCCACTAAGTGGCAGTAGTCCTTCCCTGGGATGGTAGGTAAAGGATGATGGCCTTTTCAGATCCAGCTTTGATTCCAGAAGATTTTTGAACCTGTAGTATGGATTATATATTTAAGTCTCTCACATCCATCTGAGTGATCTTGGGAGCCATTTATATATTCATGTGCCTACTTCTCCATGAAGTAGGTCCAAGCTTACATTTGCTTACACCATCTTTAGGGCTCTGGCTATAGTTAGTACATAGGATGTTACCAATTTCTAATAGCTAGCCTCACACCCAGAAGTTCCATTTTCCTCCCAAGGGAAAGGCCACCAAGTGACCTAGAATTTGTGGGGAGGAGAGGGGCAGGTGTTCCCATGATCACTGGATAGATGTTTTCCAACTCACCCTACAGGTTTTCCTGCCAATCATGTTGTTATGGGCTGTTAGCACTTGAAAGTCTACACTAGACAAAAAGAATGGGAGAAGCACTCCATAGTTCCACAAGTGGAAAAGCTTTGTCAATCAGTCAGACAAACAACAAAATTGGATTTAGCCTTTGCTCAGTGCAGACAGTTATTCTAGAAACTAAGAGATTCTGAAAACAAAGAATAAGACCTTGTTTCTGGCCCTAATGAGAGGAAGGAATGGATAGAATGGTAGGACATCCAAATAAAATGGAGACAAGATAAATATGTTTATGCTGATATTTCAGACTTCATCAGTGTGGATGTTCCCTTCAGACTTTAGCAAAAAGGCTTTGTAAGTTGCTATGGCTAAGAAAAAGTTGTCACCTCATGGTCATCCCTTTGGTGATGAGTGTTTCTGATCTTTGCAAGACTGATCTTCAAATTATATACACATAATCTGTCACCTAGGACATAGAATTAAAGCCTTTTTAACTTGTTAGGACCTGCCAATATTTGTTATCCTTTGGCTACATAGCCTCTGATAACCCAAGGTCACTTCCATGCTAAGATGAAGCTTTTGTAAAAGAACTTTGAGGAGAAGGAAAATAGAGGAGAAACCCCCCCCCCCAGAAGAACAGATATGGTTTTAGCTGTATAGATATATGTATTTTTATGTAATACAACCATTATATATGAATATGTACCTATATGGATGTATAATATATATGTATCCCTACATACATATTGTTATGAGGATAAAATGAGATCACATATATATAAATTACTTTGCAAACCTTAAAGCACTATATAAATATATTATTTTATATATATACACTAAATCTACAGAGTTCAGAGACCTCTTAATTTTGGGCCCTCAGTTAATTATCCCATGGTAATTAATCCCAGGCTCCATATTTTCTTGGGGTTCAGAATCTTCTCTCTTATACTGGAGCTCCTACTTAATTATTCATTTTTACTAGTCAGTCAGAGGACACAGTTCACAGCAAAAACATTTAATGAAATAGGATAATAACCATAGAATATGACCCCTATAAAGTTTGAACTCATTCTTTCACCAAGGCAGACACAATTAGTGGGAAGGGCGCATCTTCAAAAGAGAACATATATGGGGCACCCACATTTATAGAAAATGGGTAAAAAGCCAGTTTACAATCAGGTCAGGAACTACACCTTTTAATCCTAAATAATTTTTATTCATATCTGTTCACAATAGTAATATGCAGAAACCTATTTAAGTTCACAATGTCTTTATAGTATCCTTTGGGTGATTTTGATTCTACTTAAATGAAGTTTCTTAATTCTATATAGAATATCTCTAGAGGGATACTTCGATGTATTTGTGATCTCACTGATGTGTATTTTCCTTTTAGTGTTCCCTACATGCTTTCTCAACCTGTGAGAATTTTGTTCAAGTTTTCTTCCACTTAGGGCCCATCTCAGTGAGCAAAGGGCTTTCCCCTAGATCTCTTGACATTCTATAAGGACCAATGAAGATATCCATAAATTATCTCTTTTTTCTCATGACACTATATGCATTTTTCTGTTGCAACTTTAATTTTTCAGAGACTTTGGCATTTCAGAGATAATGGTATATCATAATGTAGATGAAGGCATTCTTTATCCTTACTTTTTTCTCCTCTCTACAAAGTGTGGTTTTGATGTCTTTTCATGGAGTAAAAGTGACCTTGCAGTATTGAAGGCCATGTGAATGGAACATAAAATGTGGCAGACTCTACCATACTGGAATAGATTTCCACATGGTCCCAACAGTGATAGATGGTTACATTTCCAAGGATAAATCTGGCAAGGGCAGAGGACTCATTATGAGTCGCCTGGATATCAGTTATTTAATTATTTGACTTTAACACCTCATGAAATATTGAGAGAATATTAATATTACTTAAAGTTGGTCTTTATAGAAGGTAGGAGATTGGGATCACTAAAAACAGTATAAAATTTCTTAAACTTGATGCAACCTACTTTCCTATTCGTTTCTGGAACTATTTCATTGCTTAGATAGAGAGCAAAATATCCACACCAGAGAAATTAAAAAGTACCTACCCAATGCATATCTCATAATAATGCAATGTGCATTTTTCCATTTACTTCACCTTCCCAATGTCTGTTAGATAAAATCTTTTTCAAAAGACTATGTGTGAATTTCATTGATTTATAGTCTTCCAGAGCCGATGAAATAGTACAATGGAATGGAAGCATTTGAAAAATGATTCCTTGGCAATTCCTACTAATTTCACTTGATTCAAGACATTTTCAATGACACTGACAAACACATTAGGTGAGCAAATATATCTCTGGCTTATGTCTCTTTCAATGCTGGTATTCAGTATATCATTGATACTCTGTGATTGCATCTATTATAGATGTAGTATATTCTTAACATAGGAAACATTTTTGGAAAAGACCTTTAAGAATGCATTTTGTTCTATGAATCAAATGATTAAAAATAAGCTAACAATAGACACAGTGAAATATTATTTCTTCATATTTTTCAGACTGTGAAAATGTGTTTTTCTATAGAAGACCATCTGCGAAGGCTTCCTCTTCTCTTCCTCTATTTTCATTAATGATACCCTTGAAGTGTGCTTGAATAATTTTCATAAAGATTTTATAGAAATTAAAACATAAAATTAGAACATGGCAATATCTTCTTGGTACTCTTCACTTGTTAAAAGTACCATGTATTGGCTTTCCCATTATTTTGAAACCTTTTTCTCTGAGATATTTTGAAAATTAGTGCCTAGATACCTTTACAATTATATTGTCTCCAACATGGACTTCTTTAATCACATCCAGTATCATGATATTCATGACTTCAACTTCCTCATTAAAGTACAAATGTGACACTTCCACTGTCATCACTGATGAAAATAGATTAAGTGAATTCAGTCAGTTAGCATTTATTAAGCACCTGCAATGTCAGGCATTATGCTAAGGGATAGAGATACAAAGAAAGTCAAATGAAAGTCTCTGTTAAGGGAGCGTATGATCTATTGGAGTCAAAGAACTTTGATGTATGGAGATTAGTCACACATTCCTATAGTATCATGGCTGGTTTTACAGACTAGAAAGGAGAGCAGAAAAAGGCAATACAACTTGTTCTCCATCCTTCCTCTCTCTACTTCTGACTGACTTCTATCATCCTAGACAGAAAATTCTACTCTGATTGAAATAATTTTTAGTGAAGTAGAATTCTATAGTTTCCTTTAGTAACTCAATCTGGTTTCTAATCTTCTTAGTCCCTTCTTCTCCCCAGACCCTTGCCATAATCTGAATAGACATTTCCTTGGGAGGGTAATCCTGAGGGGATTGATCTAAAACATTCAGATAAAAAATGGAAAAAATGAAATGCTCAGAATGGAAACCTCCAAGTGATGGGTGCCCTTGGTCCTCACTTTGCCATACTTACAAACTGAGAACAAAGCATTAAGCATTATGGTTATCTAGAAAAAATCTTTGTGCTCAGTGGAAGCTATACAGGACTTTTTTTCTAACCTTCCTAGCTTGATACAGAATGCTCATTATGTTTTTGAAAGGCACAAATGCCAAAACTCAAAGTCCCAAGAAAATAATTGAATGAAAAATCCCATTATTCTCATGCCTATATAGCAACACACATGTTTTTCTAAAGATTCTCTAAAGACAAAAGTATCAGCACTTTTTGGTTCTCCAAGGGAGAGGTGAATTGCGGAGTAAAATCCTCTCCCTATTGTTTCTTTTATCTTCCTCCCAGTATGGAGTTCTGGAATTTCAGGATTTGAAGTACCTCAGAGGTTATCTAGTCCAATTCCTATCCCCACCAAAGTTAATGTTTGTTGGATCATTACATTGAATTGAATTAGTGGTACAGTGGATAGTGTCAGGTCTGGAGTCTGGAAGATTTATCTTCCTGAGTTCAAATTTGGCCTCAGATACTAGCTGTGTGTCCCTGGACAAGTCACTTAATCCCATTTGCTTTACTTTCCTCATCTGTAAAATGATGTGGATAAGGAAATGGTAAACAACCTCAGTATCTTTGCCAAGAAAACTCAAAATGGGGTCATTTTCATCATACTGGCTCTGACTTCATTTGCAAATAGGCCTAGATCTGCATGAAGAAACCTGAATATGGTTATATGATTTTAATATGGCTTCTTATACATATATATGGCCATAACAAGCAAGCTGTGAGGTACCTGACAAACATTATAGACTTAGAAAGGGATGCAATGATCATAAGGATATGGATTCATCAAAAACAAATCATGCCCAACTAATTCAATGATACTTGCTGAAAGGAAGTGAGTGAGGAGGGAAGGGGAGGCGCGCACAGACACACACACACACACACACACACACACACACACACACACACATAGAGAGAGAGGGGTGGGGAGAAAGAGAGAGGAATTGGGAGAGGGAGAGAAATAACTTAATATATGGACCATTTTGCTCACCATTCTCCTCAGTAAGTAAATGTGCCTCTCATATGAGTATCTCTCGCTGGACTGAGTGTAATTATATAATCTCTTCATCATACCTAGTAGAAATTTCTTTTTTAGGCTTAGGTTTAGAGAGCAAGCTAATGAGAGGGACAGTTTTGGTTAGCCTTCTTACCATTCTTGGTCAGCCATATTTTGTTCCTTCTCACTTCCTTGAATTCTCTCTTCATGGAGAAGAAGTGTAGTGTCGTGATCACACTCTAACTTAATCACACTTAGGTGTGAACCCTTTTAAGAATATTTTTCCCCTCATCATCTGTTTTCCTGTCTGCTAGGTTTTTTTGCCTAGTTTTGTTTCCTTCTATATGAATAGAAGTCCTGGTTCCCATCTCTCCTGATCAAGCTTAGCTCAAAGTCAAGAAAAAATAAAGCTTCCATTCAACTATTTTGATAGCAACTATCTCAGATCCATCTGTTCTCTAATATAGACTAACTTCCTTTAAAGACACCCTAGTTCATTTCCAGTTAAAACTGTTCAGCAATACCCTAATGTACTTTATGAATTATATATGGGATTTTCAGGAGTAATTTTGACTCTATGTGATCTTTATAATACTGCTAACCTAACTCCTATGTAAGATGAAATCCCACGTATTTCTTTCTGTTTTTTTTTAAACAAAGTTATTAGGCTAGTAAATAAGGTGACAGCATAGATGGATTTTATCAGTGTATTTGACAAAAATCTCTTGTGGTCTGCTTATGAACAATATAAAGATAAGTAGACCAGAGCATTGGAGAGTTAGATAAGTTCATGATTGATTGACTGACAGGATCCAAGTGCAGTGATCCATGTCAACCCAGTTCTCTGGTGGAATATCCCAGGGGCCTGTCCTTGGTACTGTTTTTTTCCAAAATTGTAATCAATTAAATATAATTTTAAATATAATGAAGTTGAGAGGTTAGAGAAATATATCACCTGAAACAGCTGGGGTCTAAAACAATTTCAACAAACTAGGATGGTGGGCTAAAGCAAAAGATGGAATTTAATAGAGAGAATGTGAAGTCTTACACTTGGTTTAGAAAAATTCAACTACATAAATGAAGAACCACAATTACCAATAATCCATATGAAAGAGATTATAATATTTTATTGGATTCTAGTTGTGATGTGTTATTGTGTTATGGCAGCCAAAAAAGTGAATGTATTCTTAGGTTAAATTGAGAGAAGCAGAGTATCCAGGGTGAAGAAGGTACTAATTATATTACATTTTGACCCTGTTCAAATCACATCTGAAGTACTGTGTCTGATTCTAGGTGCTATGTTTTAGAAGGAACATCAGCCAACTGGAAATTATATAGAGTGTAACTGGCTTAAAGGATGTAGGGATGCTTAGCCAGGAGAAGAAAAAAAACATGAGGAAGGGGCATATATTTGATTTTAAGAATTTTATGAGTTTTCATGTGAAAGAGGGATTAGATTTGCTTTGTTTTATCCCAGTGAAGAATATGTAGAAATTCCTGGGAGGCAGATTTTATCTGAACATAAGGAAAACATCTTAACAATTAGAGCTACTCCAAAACAGAATAGACTGTTTCATGAAATAGTGAGTTCTCTGTCACTGAAGACTGAATAACCATAGAAGCCAGGTAACTATTTTAGATGCTGTAGATTGATTTATGTTTGGGGTAGGAAATGGACTAAAATGGCATTAGAGGTCCCCTTTTACTCTTCAATTTGATGATTCTAGAGGTCTTTGATTAATTCATTGCTGGGCTTAATTAGAACAGGCAATGTTGGAGGTGGTAGTTGGTGAAGAAGGGGTATATTAAGAGAGGAAAGAAAAATTTTCACAGTTCGGATGAATTGTGAAGAGATACATGGACAATAAGACAAATATTACGACTGCAAAACTCATATCCTTCCATGCAAATCCAGGAACAGAGAGTATATTTTTAATTTCCCATTTTTCTATGTAAGACACAAAATATATCATAATTCAAAAATATAGAAGTTTCTGTGAATATCTTGGCCCATTATAATTTAGACATAGAAGATAGGAATGAAACCTAAGTCAGAAATAACTTAATATAGAACTGAAAGGACCCTTGAGAGTAACTGTCCAACTCCCAACTCCCTCATTTTCCAGACAACTAGACCAAGGACCAGAGAAATAACATAGTTTGCCCAAGGCCACGTAGGTACTAAGCAGTAGAATCAGGAACTAAAGACCTCTCTGATTACAAATCCAGTGGTTATTCTTCTTTTTTTAAGTGCTACAGTACCTTATTTAAAGATTTTTCCAAAATCTATCAACCTGGAACAACCTTCATTTGCCTTCCAAGTTTCCAATAGTTTTGTCCATCTTGACCAATGCTATTCTTCCATAGTCAATTAGACCTTTAGAGGTCTAATTCATTTGACAAATGAAGAGATTAAGGCCCAGAGAGTGAATTGACTTGTTCATGGTAGCACAGCAAGTTAGTATGAGCTCTGGGACTAGAATTAAGCTTTTCTGACCCCTACCACTTTGGGCCCTAGGGAAATTCATATTGGGTTTTGGCTATCCTTTAGCAGTTCATTGAATCTACATCCCACAAAGAGCTTGGATCATTCTCCGAGAGACCCACTAAACAACCTGACAAGAAAATTCTAACTTGAACACAAGTAAAACAATCCCTATATGTAAAGACTGGCTTCTCTGGTAGAAAAGAAGTACTCCAACTCTTCTGTTCTCCATGAGGTCAAGCTTATGGGACAAGGGGCATTCTATATTGAAGAGTCTTAAAAAGAATGACATTTTATAAGGGAGAAAACCCATTTTATATTATATCCAGGAGGTGGAAATCATTCAGTCTTTGCTTAAATACTTTTAGCAAAATAAAACTCATATTTCCAGAGGCATCTCATTCTACTTTTGGACAATGCTAATTACTATGTTCCTCCCCTCCCATTTCTATTGAGCCCAACTCTCTCTTCTCTTTAATTTCCACACTTTGATATTGATTCTGCACTTTGCGACCAAAGAAAATGTTGACTTTCCCTTCCACATAACAAATCTTCAGATATTTGAATATACCTACCATGTGTTCCTTATGTCTTCTTTTTTCCAACCTGAACATCTCTGATTCTTTCAACTATTCCTTCCAGAGAGTGACCTTGGCTTTGTATCCATTCACAATCCTGTTTGTTTCTCACTGAATATGCTCCTAATCCATCCTATGACCTCACTTTCAACTTTTATTTCAAATAGCATCAAAAATGGATGATCGGTGGATGAGATCAGATTAGATTATTTTTCTGTGCTTTGATGGTATTCTCCATAACTCCAGTGAATACAGCAAGTGTTCAGAATATCTGTAATGGATAATATTTCAGCGTTAATCTAACTAATCATCAATTGGTCAGGAGACTACTGTTGATCTGGCAATTTAGATAATCTCTGCCTACCTGGCTGGGCAAATTCTCATAGCAAGAGAATGGGTGGATCTTTCTAAGAAGTAGGACTTAAATCTTATTATGAGTATGAATCTTGCAAGGACTAATGGTGACATTTTGAATTGTATGGTAGTCTAGGATGACAGAGGAAAAGGAGGAAAGCAATGAAGACAGAGGGTTGTTGGAAAGAATCTTTTCTGGCAGTGAAATTAAAAGGTGAAATGTGTTTTAAACTTCAGTGCGCCGGGGGTAACTGGGTGGTTCAGTGGATTGAGAGTCAGGTCTAGAGATGGGAGGTCCTAGGTTCAAACCTGACCTCAGACACTTCCAAGCTGTGTGACCCTGGGCAAGTCACTTAACCCCCTTGCCTAGCTTCTTCTAAGATGGAAGGTAAAGGTTTAAAACAAAAAACATACAAACAAAAAAGTTCAATGTGTCAACTCTGATATGTAACTCTTATGTAGAACAACAGAGTAACTTCAGATTTCTTTGGGGCAATAACAAGAGGTTCAAATAATGTTGTACTACAAAAGTTGACCACTATCTATTTATTTATATTATTTTTTATTTAAAAAAACCTTATCTTCCATCTTAGAATCAGATAAGGCAGAAGAGTGGTAAGAGCTGGGTTATGGGGGTTAAATGACTTGCCTAGGATCACACAGCTGGGAAGTGCATGAATCCAGACTTGAACCCAGGACCTCCCATCTCTGGGTATGGCTCTTAATCCATTGAGCCACCCAGCTGCCCCCACCACTATCCCTTTAACAAAAAATAGAATGATCCATTTTTCATAATGCTTAGATTTCTACAATGCCAGAAAAAAACCAAGAAACCAATAACCAACCAACCAACTAGTACATACACAAACATTTTACTCAACCATTCAATGTTTACTTGAAGATTTAGAGAAAATTTCCCAATTTAGAATCTCTTGTTTCCTATTAAGTATTTAGCTATGATTAAATATTTTAAAGTCTACAGATGAGGGCCATGTCATAATCATTCAAACTTCCATTATCCTTGTAGCATAAAAATATGTCTATACAGCGACCTCAATGCAACCTTGAGCTGATGTTTTACTAGGAGCAAGTTCAGATTGAAGGCATAGCTCTAAAGAAGGTAGCTCTTTAGTGCCACAAATCCCTCTTCAGCTCCCCACCTTCCCAGCTGAAGGGCACTATTTACCCCTCTGCCACCATCCTGCCTTAATGGTCAACTTGGTAGCACAGAGTATAATTTTATTATACTTTCCTACATAATTTTATTATACTCTCCATATAAGAGAAGTTTTTCAAGTCAGCTGATTGACAATGCTTTGCTAAGTGATAGAACTATTAATTTATTGATACAGACACTTGCTGGAAGAAATATCTGAATTATATTGATTAAGAAATCAAAGCATCAAGTTTAAGTTGAGTTGATTAGAAGATGAAAGCAAAGCATCATAGGTGGTCAGAAGACTTGGAATCTAGTCCCTGTTCTATTTCTTACTAGCTTTGTGACTTTGGGTAAGTCATTTCCCTATTCTTAGATCCAATTTCCTCATCTATGATATAAACAAGTATTCTATGCAAACAATTTCCAGATATCTAGCCCCAGTCTATTTTGAGTATAATCCTGCATCACTAATAGCCCATGGGATATTTTCCACTAGATGTCCCAAAGACATCTCAACAAAGCAGAACAACTTCTTTCTCCCAAAACTTTTATTTCTTCTGAATAAAACTTTAGGATTATTCTTGACTATAGATGGCTAGGTGGTCCTGCAGAGTCTTGGAACTGGAGTCAAGGAGACCAGAGTTCAAATTCAGCCTCATAAAATGAACCAGCTGTGTGACCCTAGACAAGTCATTTGACATCTGTTTGCCTCATTTTCCTTATCTATAAAAGGGGTTAGAGAAGGAAATGGCAAACCATTCCAGTGTCTTTGCCGAGAAAACCCCAAATGGTGTCATGAATTGTTGAATATGATTGAAAACAACTCAGCAACAACAACACATATTTCATATTTACTTATATGCCTTTGCTTTTTAAAACTGATAGAAAATCAGTTGCTTGAGAGCAAGGACTGTTGCATTTTTGCCTTTATATCTTCAGAATCTTGTATCATTTCTGGCATATAATAGGCACACGATGAATGCTTGTTGACTGATTGATTTGTGAGGTGACACTGCACACATATAATAATTTAAGGATTAAAAAATGCTTGCTTTAAGATTATTTTGCATAACTAAAGTTACCCAAAATATAACCCAGGACTATAATCCGCCTCCTGACTCTACCCTAGTGCCTTTCCTACTATGCCATGAAACCTCTTAAATCCATTCAGTGATAGAACTATTAATTAATTGGTATGGACACAAACTGGAAGAATGATATTGATGAAGAAATCAAAGCAATGCAGTTGTGTGACAAGAATAATTTGGCACAATACAAAAGTGGATAAGGGAGAACTAAAGTAAAAAAATAGAAATAAAATTTCTCTCTTTTTTTCTGTACCAATGCTAAGTGTAATTTTTCCATTTTCCCAAGCAATGAATGAATTTATGGATCTGTTCACTTTGGTCCCAATTTTATATGAACTCTAGATTCTTCTGTATACAATAAGGTCTTCTCCAAAGCATTCTTTGTTCTGGGCAGAGAGCATTAGTGGCTAAGAACTTCATCACTTGAGTATGAATATCTATGCAGTTTCTTTCATTATTGGTTCCAGAATACTAATATCTTCACCTGAGTGTATCCTGGAACCTGAGCTGACACAGTAGTTATGTTTGATGCTTCTCAGGTTGTTTAGGACATCAAAACATCTCTGATGCTGTTGATTATGTGTCAGAATGACAAAAAAAACAAACAAACAACCAAAAAAACCAAAGGACCCCTGAGTGTTTGGGATGAGATATGTCGAAATCTGTCTCTACCTTTCTTTGCATCTCCAGCACTTAGCACAGTGCCTGGAACATAGGAAGCACTCAACAAATGCCTGTTGACTTGGCCTGACTCCTTTTCCTCAATTCTTGCCGCCAGTGAATTTTATAATGTTCAAATGAGGTTTCAGTTTGGGTGAAAGTTTTCTCATATTCCCATCTTCAAAGGGTGTCTCTTATTGTTTTGTTAACTCCACTTAGCTTTGTTCTTCATCCAGTTTCCTCTAAGCCTCAGCTACCTGCATTTTCTTTACTTCTCTCCTAGCAAATTATGCTTGCAACGGCCTCTGTGGGTCAGCTAAGGTTTGGCTCACATTCCTTTGTACTCAATTCCTTCCATAGCCTCTCATTTTTCAGCATGAAGTCATTCTTATTCCCTTCTCTAATTGAAACTACTCTTCATGATAATTTCCTAACACACACCTTCCTTCTAAGTATCTTGCTCTTTATTCAACTGTTACTAGGGTCTATCAAAAATTGGCCACAAGCAACCTTTCATCACTGCTTGTATAGAAGTATGGCTTATCTCTCTGTATCATGGAACTTTTAGGCAGACTGGCAAAGGCTATAGACTCCTCCTCAGAATAACGTTGGTTGTTTATATTCATAATGGAAGGAAATGCTAGGTTCTGCTGAGAAACTAGTGAAAATAAGGATGTATTTTTTTTTTTAAAACCCTTACCTTCTGTCTTGGAGTCAATACTGTGTATTGGCTCCAAGGCAGAAGAGTGGTAAGGGCTAGGCAATGGGGGTCAAGTGACTTGCCCAGGGTCACACAGCTGGGAAGTGTCTGAGGCCAGATTTGAACCTAGGACCTCCCGTCTCTAGGTCTGACTCTCAATCCACTGAGCCACCCAGCTGCCCCCAGGATGTATTTTTCCATCAAAGTTCATGGACCCCACTGAAATTTATCCATGGACTCTCCAAGTCCATGGAACTCAAGTTAAGAATGCTTGATGTAGGATCTCTTCAATTCAGGCATGTCATCCCTAATTCCCCTCCGGGATATGAAAAACATTCATTTCCAATCCAAATCTCATTTTAGCCAATGACTACATCTACCCTCTCCAAAGTATGGAATTGGCCTCTAATTTATTATAGGAGAATCAGAGGGGCACCTGTTGGACTCTTTCATCTGAGTTTCCCTAGAGGAATATTAATCAAGGTTCAGTTCAATAAATCATTTACAAAATTAAAAAAAAATTCATTAAGTACTTGCTCTATACAAGGCATTGTGCTAGATGCTGGGGATACAAAACTGAAAATGGCTTCTCCCCTGCCCTCTAAGAACTTCTATTTTCCCAAGGGATACAACATGCACAAAGTGAAATAGGCATAATATCATTTGAAGAGAAGGAAAGCTCTAAGAACTAAGAGGGATTAGGAAAGACTTCAAGGAAGACGTGGCACCTGATCTTAGCTTTGAAGAAAGCAAGGGATTCTAATAGATGTCATTTAGAAAGGAAAACATTCTGGGTATGGGGAACAGCTTGTGAAAAAGTACAGAGGAAATGGAATGCTGAGTTTAGAGAACAGCAGTGCCATGCAAAACAGCAGGAACAGGAGCAAGACAAAAGACAGGAAGTTCAGAAGATGCTTGGTAGGGGAGAGGGTGCAGTTTTACTGGCATGTGGGAAGGGGAATAATATAAAATGTCAGGAAAGTTGGGTTGGACCCAGACTAAAAAGGGCTTTATATGCCAGATTAAGGATATTGTATTTTCAGCCTAAAGGCAACAGACAGTTCTCAAAGATTTTTGAGCAGGGAAGCAATATGATCGGGCTTGTGTCTTAGGAATGTAGAGGATAGATTGAAGAGGGAAAAGACAAGAAGTACAGAAATTAATTAAGGGGCTATTGCAATAGTCCAATGTAGAGGTGATAAAGGTCAAAATTAGTGTGGTAGCTTTATGGATGGAGATAAGGCATTAGTTGGATTTGAGAAATATGGTAGAGATCTTCAGTTGAGATAAAAGGAGAATTACCTATACCAACAAGCCAACAAAGGGTCTTGACCTCTATTAAAATTTGGGGTGTGCTGATTCAAATTGGTTTCACTCTGAGGAACTATAGTCTTTGTCCTTGAAGATGTATTTATTGCTACTCCTCTAGAGGCTCCTGTTTTTCAATCATAGCTCAGATGCCAAAACACTGGAATGCTTGTCTGTGCCAAGTAGCACCCAACTGCCTAGGTTGCAGGCTAGCCTGGCTGTTGAAAAACACTTCCATTGGCTCCTGTTTCCCCTGAAGCACTGCCACCTGGGAAGTAGTCTATATTCTGGCCCAGACTCATAAGCTGCTCCACCAGTTCCAAATGGCCAACTGACAGTCTCACAACTGTTCCTGTTGGCTCCCTTACTGGAGTCACCAGACCCTTTATGGAGACTGAGGAAGGCAAAGGATGACTGTATCTAACACAGAGTTAGTGATATTGTTATGGACCATTTGATGTCACACTGATCTTAAATCCACTTGAGCTCTAAAGCCATTTGTGACCCACTCCTCCAAACTCTCCCCTTCCTCCTCACTGCAAGGATGGCTAGAGACTCAGAACTGCTATTTAGATGGGTTTGTTAGGGTTTCTTCAGGAATGCTATGTATCTACCCTGAGACTCAGAACTTTACAAAATCTCTTGACCTTAAAGCATTGATCTCTCTTAGCAGCCTTCTTTCCCCCTTTAGGATTCATTATCCTCATTCTCATAACTCAAGGCATCAATTCCCTGTACTTGGAGCTCAGTACAAACTGTCCTAGCCCTCGCATTCTTGCCTCTGGGATAACCCACACTTACTGTATAAGAGGTCAGCTTGGTGATGCCTTTCACATCATAACACTTCCTGAGTCCCACACATTGACTCAATCATGCCCCGCTTTCCCCTTCAATCACAGTCACTTTTTTTTTGTTCCAGTGAATGCCATTCTCACAACCCCACTGGGGGCTGAATCTACCACTAATGTCCAGCATTCAGTTGCCAGTGCCAAAGACTCATTTTGATGATGGCTAAATAGCTTGGGAGCTAGAGGATCAAATAAGGATGGCCTGCCCCTGACATGTTCCCCCACAGCCTTTATTTTTCAGCTCTGTGCGTCTCAGGGTTTATCAGAATGCTCCTGTTATTTTCTACACACCAGCTATAGGACTACATTGTATTGTATTACATTGTTGGTGAGATATGGTAATAACTGATATTTATGTAGCACTGTTAAGGTTTGCAAAGGTGCATTAGATCAATTTTGCTACATATTTCCCAATTATATTTTAATTTGGTTCAACCCACTTGGCAGTGTTGTGAGTTAACATTGTCTTGGTTTTCATTAAGTACTGGTCATTAGCACATAGGCCATGTCTTTAACACCTTTACATTGGATCATTTTATACTTACAACAACCCTATGAGGAACGTTCTACAGAGATTATTATTCTCATTTTACACACAAAGAATCAGAGGCTCAGAAAGGCTAAGTGACTTGCCCAGAATCACATAGCCAGTAAGTGCCAAGGTCAGGATTTGAACCCCAGGCTTTTAAATTCCAATTCTAGTTCTTGATCCATGATTTCATGATGCTGAGTGGAGGAAGTTTCATGTGACTGATCAATTCTTTCTATCTTTCTGCAAAGATGAAAATAACCTAATTGCTGGTGTTTTCTGCAAGTGGTTTCCATTTACACAGTGATCTGGGCAATTGTTGGAATAATCAGTTGGTTAGCTCTAACCTTGACACCAGCAGAATGTCTGTTGTGTGTAACACCTTGTTCTGGACATCATTGATGGGGGGTGGGCAGGGAGGAGGATGGGGAATGCAAGAACAAGAGGGGCATTTACCACAGAATGCAGGCCAATCCATAACCCTATGCCTCCATCTGGCTCTTCTGAGTTTTATATGAAGCTTTTAGGGTATCAGTATGGTTTTAGTGAAAAAAATCACTGGATTTGGATTCCGAAGTCTTGGCTTTTCATTCCAGAGCTTTTGCTAATTTACCAGACCACTCCAAGCAAGTCACTTTCCTTCTCAGTTTCCTTATCCAAAAAAACGAGGGAGTGGATTATTTGATCTTTCTGGTCTATTCTAGCTATTAAGCTCTACAATTCTATTTTTTTCTAAGTGTTATTACAATTTGGAAAAATTGTGTTCATAAAAAGTAAGACCAAGCCAGCTCTGCAAGTAAATTAATAAATGGATAAGTCCTGTAAATATTTGTTGGTTCTTTTCAATATAATAAACTAATTAGAGATTTATATCCCTAGACCTCATTTGGATAACCCTTTATCAGTGATGCTGGTGAGTTCTGGGTCAGGCTGACCTGTTAAGTATGATAATAGTTCCTCTAAAAGTTCTCAGAGCTTAATTCAGTGTAGTCTCAGTGGCCCCTATTCCTGTAAAATTTGATTTTTTTTCTATTGCTTTTTTTTTTCTCTCTGCTGGTTGTAGGTGGATAAGTAGGGAAAGAATCCAATGATAAACAAGAGTGGGATAAGATAAGGATAAGATAAGAGTTTGAATAAATGTCACACTGTGTCATTAACCCAGTAACAGAGTAGACTGGATTGTTCTGTGTTTCTGTATGGTTTATAGCCTAAAGGAAGCCACATTGTATAAAGCTTTATTAACCTTTTCCCTCATGATTCATCATAGCACAGAACTGATCTTAGGGTCCCAAAGATTATATCCACAGAGTATGGTGTCTGGTAAGTTCTACCATGTTGGAAAGGCATACCAAGTATGTCTGCTTTCTGAGAACCAGCCTAGATAAAGTGAAAGACTTTTCACCAATAGGCTGGCCACAAAGTGTTGAATTACTTGGCCAAGAAAGAAAAACAACCATTCTTGTGCCTGAACAACCCTTTTTGAATTCTGCCATGGTGTTGACAAAGTGTCAGGGGATGGGGAGTGGGGAAAGAATACCGTTTTTTTTTTTAAAGAATTTTTAGACTGTCTTTTTGTTTTTAAAGAATTTTTAGACTATAAACTTTAATTTCTACATTCCATGTAATGTTGAGACCTACACTGGGAAGACTCATGGATCTTCTTCAGTGGTACCCTATTCCCTCTGGAGATGAAGACTCAGCCTTACACTTAGAACTCTTACTAGTCTGGGTCCCAACTTTCTTTCCTTATTTATTTTATATTATTCACATAAGGACATGGGCAAGAGTTGTTCAGAATGAGAAGGCATGGATTGAATGCCCTTTTTGCAAAGGGAGTACTCACATTGAGGAGCTCACTGAAGCATTGAATTCTAAGTGTGTTATCAGGCTATTATCAATTCTAGCTGTCCAAGAGTGAAATGGGCTCTCTTGGGAGGTGATAGGTTTTTACTTAGTGGAGATCTTCAAATAAAGCTAGGTGAGTGTTCATCAGGCATATATTATAGGAGAAATTCTTATTCAGGTAGTGGTTGTACCAGATAAACTCTAAAATCCCTTCCGGCTCTTAGTCTGTACAATTTTATGGGATACCTAACAATGATTTAGAATAACATATCAGGAAAGTATTAGTTCCCCCAAAACAAACAATCTAGGTGAACTGGGGGTATGTGGCATAAAGAAAAAGAGGGAAATATTTTGGGGGGAGAG
Organism: Monodelphis domestica; assembly: GCF_027887165.1. Lineage (NCBI taxonomy): Eukaryota > Metazoa > Chordata > Mammalia > Didelphimorphia > Didelphidae > Monodelphis > Monodelphis domestica. Next base: position 114,283,575 of record NC_077231.1, read on the forward strand.
CCAGCACTTACAGTTTACCAATTGGACTTCCTGCAATTAGTTTTCTGGGATTTAAAAATATTTTTTCCTCTCTTTTTTACTTCTAACAGTCATCACCATATTTAAGGGTAAAGTGGAGGAGGTGGAGTTGCCAGTGGAAAAAGTAGACATCATCATCAGTGAGTGGATGGGTTATTGTCTTTTCTATGAGTCAATGCTTAACACAGTGATCTTCGCCAGGGACAAGTGGCTGGTAGGTGTCCTGCATGTTGCCCTCCTTGTTGGATTGCTGGTTGACCCACAGCTGTGCATCAGTCTTTTGACTAGAGAAAGGTTAGCCCCTCTTGCACCTCTGTTCATTGAGACTTCCTAGATTCCTCAAGTCAGAAATTCTTTTTGATGGTTTCCTCATTTGGCCCCTATCCCTAAAGCCTTTAAAAAAGGTTGACATAACCCCACCTCCTTTGCCTATGAAGTCCATTGCAGTGTCTAAATATTTTGGTAGATTGAAAATTTTCGTGAATGTTTAGCCCTGACTAGTTCTGATGAGATTGAAATATTTCACTTGGTTCAGACAAAAGTCAGGACAATAAGAATTGAGTTTTAATTAAATATTAAGCATCCAGAGACACATATAAGCTAAGATTCTGAAGAGCATTAATAAGAACTTTTGAGCTCTGCTTTCTCCTAGTGAAAAAGGCCCATTTCCCCTCCCCACATTGTCCTTATCTGTGCAGTCCACTTCATTCTTCCATTGCTCTCCACCTGACTCTTTCCAAAGTTTCCTCTTCCAAAAGTTCTATAGGAAGTGTTATGTGGTAAACTTTGGGCTTGTGGGTGGGAAAGATGAGGAGGAAGAGGATCCTGCCCAGCTTGTGATAGTACCTGGGATGTGCCCCAAAGCTCCAATGAAGGCTATCACTGTCCTCACCACAAACCAGGAGAACATGAAGCACTGGCAATGGGGGGGCTTTGTCTAGTTCTTCTATGTGCAGTTCAAAATGTGATGTCTTTGTCAGGTGAATAGATTACAAGATCCATTTCCCCACAATTCATCAACAGAAACCTGGAGGGCTTATGTTTCCAGACCGGGCAGCTTTGTACATGGTAGCAATTGAAGACAGACAGTACAAGGACTTCAAAATTCACTGTAAGTAACCTTTTTGGATAAGTGTTGGGCTTTTGTTTGTTTTCTACTTATTGAGCTGCTTTGGTGGGTCTGGCCAGAACCTCTTGTACTAGGAAAATGGCCTTTCTTATTCCCAGCAACTGACTGCATTAATTAATGTGGAGAATTGCTAAAAGAGTATGCACTTTTACTTCAAGGGTTTAGGTTTTAATATGTCTATTCCTTGGTCTTTAGGCAGGATCTAACAGGGATTTGAAATTGAGAAGTGACTTATCTTTAAGACTTTCAGGCTCTCTCTATTTGAACAGCTTTCCCTACTACTTGGAAGAGAAATCATTGAAGAGTTGTTGTTTTTTAAATATGTTGCTTATACATTATTGGAATCTGAATAAATGCATCTCGAATGAATGAAAAGCAAAAGGGTAAGTGAGTGAGTGAATGAATGGATAACTGTGAACAAACAAGCAAATGAATGAATGGATACAAAAGATAAAAAATGAATTCAAGAAGAATTGGAGCAGAGATTTGGTAGCAGACAACAGAAAAATCCTCAGAGATGGAAGGCCCAAATGTTCTCATAGTCATTAACAATGAATTTCTGGACTAGTGATTTTCTGGCTTTGTTTTGTAATATTCCAGCAATATCACTGGGATGTTGCAAAATTCTTAAAGATGGTGTACTTTTTCATTTCTACTCATTAAAACAATCTTGATGTCAACTAGCTCTGTGTAGGCTGGGAAAGCCTGATAAAATGACCCTTCATTTTTTGGTAGTGGAAATTGCATATCTTTATTTTTGAATGCATAATGAATGTATGTCCTATTATTATGTTGTCATGCACTTGGGTTCAAGTTTATGGGGTATATATTTTTTTGTAATGTAGCTCCATGCCAGTGAGAAACTAGGGATGTACAAAATTAATTCAGCTCTAAATATTCAATGATTACTGGGATAACAGAAACCTAGAAAAATCACATCATAGAATCAGTAAGAGCATTTAATTGGAACAGAGAAGGAAATGAAACAAACATTAGAAAGAGTGTCAGTAACCATTCCCCTGAATAATGGCATTCTCATTCTCTGCTTCTCTAGTATAATACCCTTTATCCAGATTCTCATATGCATCTGGGGGGGAAATGCAATATCTTGACAGCTCTGCTGGCTTCCCGTTCATAACTAAATCACAATCTGCCCCCCTTTAGTTAGCTCTGTGACCCTTCCCTTTCCCTGGCATAGTTCCACTTTTCTTCTTTCTTTCCCTGTCTCTTCCCTGTGACAACACACCTGGAAACTGCCACAGTGGCCTATGATCACTCAAAATCTTGGTCACTTGCCATGAAGCTAAATTCTTGGACTTTGTGCTCCATATAAAATGTAGATTCTGATTGGGCAGGTTGTGCATTTTGCATAGGACATTGGGAAATATAGGTGTCATTATGACTGCCCTCAAATAAAAATAAAAAGTCATCCCTCTAAATTGTACCAGATGTGCAAATATAGGGTATGCTAAAGGCCAACATGGTCATATCAAAAGAGGAAATAAATAATAATCCATAGCAAAGTTATACATAGTAAATGAAATAAATAGGTGACATATAAATATGTAGTGCATCATTATTCACCATTCAGTATCACAATAATCTTGGCATGTGACCTAGAGCATTGTCTGTATTCACATTCTCCAAATCCACTGCAGGTAGATTATCATTTAACCTTCCTCAGCCTCAATTTCCTTATATGTAAAATGAAAGGATTGGACTCTCTGAAGTTTCTTCTCTCTCTAGATAAGGTCTTATATTCTGAGATGTAGACTGATTTAAAAAGACTTTTCATATGCATCATCACTCACTTGTTATCCATCTGTCTCTAGTGGATAGAACCTTCATGGAACCAGCTTCTTCAATTTTTCTATTACTCCTGTATTCTTGGTTATCAGGGAGTTTGTCTCCTGTGAGTACAGTAGGGACCCAACTATTCTCCAGGACCATTCTATGGCAAACAGATTAGCCAGTCTTTCAACTACTGGAAAGAATGCTCCATCACTCAGTTTTCTTATGTTTTCCTTAGACACTAATGTTTCCTAGTAGCATTCTACCTCTGGTTAGGGTTCCTGACAGTAAATTCTAGCATCAAATCTATTTTCTTTCTTTTTGAGATATTTATTCTTAATTGATATCCCCTCTTTCTAATCTTTTAACCAAGTGACATATACTGGTGGTGAGTCTTCATAACTTTGCCATCTTTCAGAGCTCTAAAATACAGATCAATAAGCCCAAACATTTTCAGGTATAGAATGAAATCTATGATATCATTTCTGGTAACATTATATATAAGGGCCATATGCTTAACTCCAATTTAATAATAATGACATCAAAAATCGAATGATTTTGCCTTTAAAAATACACAGAAGAGAAAAGAAAGAAGTAGGACAGCTTTGAAAGGAACATCTTAAGCAAGCAGTGTGAAATGGAAATTCATGGTTTCATATAAAATTCCCTTTTTGTAGTCTACTGTGTATGAAAATGCTCTTTATTGGAGTTTAAATTCAGAATAAAAACTATAAAAACCAATACTGGAAAATGTGTCCTTCTAGGCCTGTTTTACATTTCTAGTCTCAAAGACTGTCAACTAAGGGCAGAGAATTCAGGCTAGGTTGATTCTTTTTGCCTTTCTATTTTTGGTTCTTCTCAACCATTTATTCATGAGTGATATGACTGTGAAATTTCAAGATGTTAAGAATAGTTCTTTTTAAACTTCCAGGAGTAGCCACAAAATTCTGCAAAAGTCTATAGCTTTAGGGGCAGCTGGGTGGATCAGTGGATTAAGAGCCAGGGTTAGAGATGGTAGGTCCTGGGTTCACATATGGCCTTAGCACTTCCTAACTACATTGATCTTGGGCAAGTCACTTACCCCCCATTGCCTAGCCCTCACCGCTATTCTGCCTTGGAACCAATACACAGTATTGATTCTAAGATGAAAGATCTTTCTTTAAAAAAAATCCATAGCATCCCCAAATTCCTTGCATATGGCTGGGCCGTATACTATCTTTTGTGAGATACTATATGACTTAGGTGCTTGGCAAATACTCTGTGGAGATACTTGTCTACTGCAATCTTTAGACACATAGTTTCAATGGCTTCTTAATACCACTTGAACAAAATATAAACTCCTTTGTTATTCAACATCCTTCATAGTTTGGCTCCCGAATACCTTTCCAGACTTATTACATATCAATTTCTAATAATATATGTATTTTCCTCAAACTGGCCTTAACTAACTCTTCCAGGCTTTTGTATAACCTCTCAGTCCTCCATGAATGGAATATGCTTCCTCTTCACTTCTGTCCCTTATAATCCTTCTCTTGCTTCAAAGATCAGCTCTAGCTCCACGTTCTACATGGCAAAATTCCTAATCTGTGCATATGCTAGTGCCTCCCTGCTCAAAATTATTTTATATATACTGTTTGCTTATTTATATATGTATTTGCTGTTTCCCCAAATTGAATTTAAACTCCTTAAAGGCAATAATTATTTAACTTGTGGCCTTTTATCCCCAGTTCCCAACATAATTCCTGACATGTAGTAGGTGCTTAATAATGCTTACTGATAGAATGATTGATTTTCACGTTGCCTGCTGCGGGGATTCGATAGTGTCCCCTTTATAGACCCAGCAGTGAAAATCCCTGGCTTTTTAAGAAGAGAGGCTAGAATATCTTGAACTCCTGATATGGAATCCTGAGCTATTTTAACTCTCTTATTGAACGTCTGAGACTCTCCACATCTCTCTTTTGGATCTTCTTCTGCATCACGATCGCCATCACCTTGGGTGAAGTTTTAGACCTTACTCTGTCTGAGTAAGGGTCTGAAATGGAGGTTCTAATGGGTAAGGTGTATGTTTTTTGTAAAGCACAGGGAAGTGCTGCTTTCTCCTTTTTAAAATAAAATTATAAAGTAAGGTTTGCCTAGATATTTCCCTGGGACAAAGGACTCAGCTACTTGTAATTGAACCATGGAAAATGACTGAAATTCACTTCTGAGCTGAGGAATAGGGCCTGGATATGTGATTTCATTGATGTAAGGAGCTTCTGAGTGAGGAAGCTCCTTCTACTCATATATGATGGCATTCTCCCTACAACATATAGTCATCGTGAACTCTATGGAATATTGAAAGGTCAAATGACTTGTCCAGAGTCACACAGTCATTATGAATCAGAGATGAGTCTTGAGCCCAGGTCATAGCTTTGAAGTCAGTTCTTTATTTTCCATGGCTAGCTATGTAGAAACAGGTATGAAATTCTGAGTCAAATAGAAGTATCAATCTGGCTTCACCTCACAAATAGCCTGAATACCAACCATTTGTAACTCTGATGACATGAAATGAGCACTGGTCTTAGAGTCCACTTCTAGGAAAAGCTCTGGGGACATAACGCAGAAGGTTCCTAACCACACTTCCCCTCCCTTCTCTCCTGTCTCCATCCAGGTCATGTTTGTGTGTATACCCCCTAGAAACCCCTGGTTTGTGTATGCATCATAGAACCCATTGAAACTCCAGGGGAACTCTTGTATGTGTATCAAGTAACCCATGGAAACTCCGCTCATACTCTCCCCATTTCTCAGACCCCTGCATGACATGTATCCTATAGATCACTGATGTATGGCAGATTGCCTTGTGGCATCCACCAAGCCAGGTTAGAGTCCCTCTGCCACTTACTAGCTCTATGACTCTGAGCAAGTTAGTTAAACTTGTGCAATCTCAATTTCCTCACCTATGATATGGAGATACTCGTCCTATTTGCCTCACTAGGTTGGTATGAGAAAATTACTAAAGGGTTATTTGGTTGCCCACTCTGAAGTAGTTAATAAATATTGGAGTTGGAATTTGAACCCAGATCTTTTGATTCCAAATCCATTATTCCTTCCCTTGCCACATCATGCCTCCTGGCAAAGGACACTGCTGGCAAAAGGCTATTCTACAGAGCAAATGTGTCACTGGGGACATTGACCTCATAGGATTTTAGAACTAGTGCAGACCTTAAAGTTTTGAGTTTTTTTTTTTCTAATTTAGTCTCCTTATTTTGCAGAAGAGGAAGTTGAGGTGAAGGGACTTGCCTAAGGTCACATAGGTAGTGATTAACTCTAAGACAGACATGGTGAAATAGGAAAATACATAAGCAGTTGAATAATAAATATTGACCCAATATATAAAAGCAAATGACACTGGTGTCTCACTTCAAAGCCATTGTTAGAGCTTTGGGTGGAGAGGAGTTTGTGTTGTAGGTGACAGTGCTGTAAGACAATCATTTTGATGTGTTGTTCATTCATTCATTCATTCATCAAATATTTACTGAGTACATGCCACATTGAGCATATAATTCTATAATAAATCACTTTCAATGGGTTTCAAGGCAAATTCAGTCTAATGAATTTCACTTCACAAAAAAATGAATCATGGTGATTATGTGCAAGGTTATGTGTGGATCAAGAATGATACAGAAAGAAAACAGACTGGATCCCAGACCTTAAGCAGCATATAATCTAGCCTGGGATGAGGCTGAATAATGTGGTAGACACAAATGACAATACAAATGATCATATCAATCAATAACCATTCATTAAGTACCTATTATGTGCCAAACACTGATCTAAGTGCTGAGGACACATAAAGAGGCAAAAGACAGTCCCTACCCTCAAGGAGCTTACAATCTAATGGTAGAGACCACCTCCAAGCAAATACAGACATGAAAGCTGGATACAGGATAAATAGGAAGTTCATGTAAGTGCCTAAAAGAAATACAGAGATCTGTGTAATCAGAGGATGGAAACTAGGCTGACCCAGGTTCATCAAGGAGGTGATAGCTGAGATGGATCTTGAGAGGATTTTAGAAAGGATTGGGTTGATGGATATTTGTCAGTTCATATGGAAGATGATGGGTAAAGAGAAATCATACTGAACTTCAGTTTATATAGTTTAGGATCAGGAGTTAGCAACCCAAAAAGCAGCTCGGGGGCATGGACCATGTGGCTCATTCAATCTCTTCTTGAAAATTGCATCAGTTATACAAACAAATTTAAATGAATTCTCTTGAATGAATCAGCTTTTCAACATGGTATCCTTATTCCAGGATCTCTGCCACAAAATCAGTTGTGATTTCTCTCTAATTGCTATTTTGGAAACAGACCTCTACTCAAGTCCTCCTTTGATATCTTCATGTGGCTTGGAGATGACTTTGGGCTTTCAAAGGCTATGATGGTAAAGCACAAACTCTAGCAGCTCCTACCCAGATGGCAAAGCTTCAAGTATGGGACTGTGTACCTGTTTTCCACAAATAAACCTAAGTCTAAAAAGGTTCATCGGAGAGGGATGATTATAAGGAGTAGGATTTTTAAAGCTACAATCACTCACAAACTCAAAAGTGAGATAAAAGATCTTAGAAGAATTGAAAATTATATTTAACATTCATTGGCAAAGGACCATACAAGCAGGGGTATACTAATAAATGTTTGGCTCTGAAAAAATGCATACATGACACACTTAAAATTTTAATTTAAAATTTTATTTTTAAAACATTTGCCTTCTGTCTTAGAATCAATACTGTGCATTGGTTCAAGGTAGAAAAGTGATAAATAGACAAGGTAGGTTAAATAATTTGCCCAGGGTTATAGAGCTAGGAACTATTTCAGGCCAGATTTGAACCAGGACCTATCTGCCCCCCACATGACAGCCTTATGAGTTTTATATTGTATTATTAACATTTTCATCAACTAGACAAATAACAAAATAATAAATTAAATCCTGATTTATACCATTTTTTGGTTTCTAAGGTATAAATGCTTACTCTGAAAACTTAGCTCTTATGAGTCTAGAGGAGCTGGCCTCAGCACACCTCTAAACACAAGGTACATATAGTAGATGAAAATAAGCTGGAATGTGTTGTCAGTGATGACCTAAAGGCAACACATGACATAAAAAATAGCATATGAGGTGATGGGGCAAGATAGGTAGCTGGATAGATTGAGAGCCAGACTTAGAGAAGGGAAGTTTTTTGGTTCAAATCTAGCCTCGGATACCCCTAGATGTGTGACCCTGGGCAAGTCCCTTAAATCTCATTGCCTATCCCTTGCCACTCTTTTGCCTTGGAACTGATACACGGTATTAATTTTAAAACAGAAAAAAAATAGTGTATAGGAAATGTACAATTGGAAAAGAACTTTTGGTCATACCAAGAACTAAGAAAAAGAAGTCAACAAGAACCTAAAGGAATGACTTCTGCATGGTGGGTGGAAGGATTTATGAAAGGATATAAGCAAGAGTAAAGTAGGATGAGAAGTGTAGATGGACTGGGATCTGAACCCTTGACTGTAGTGCCTGTGAGTGAAAAGAAGGAGCCACAAAAGGAATGATGATAAGATTAAAGCTTTTCTCAAAACTAGTTTCTAGGGGCAGCCAAGTGGCTCAGTGGATAGAGAGATCAGGCCTGGAGATAGGAGGTGCTGGGTTCAAATGTGACCTGCAACAATTCTAGTTATGTGACACTGGGAAAGTCATGACTCCAATTGTTCAGTTCTTGCCTCTTCTTCTGCCTTAGAACTAATGCTTAGTATTGATTCTAAGACAGAAAGTAAGGGTTTGTTTTTTTTAAGGATTTTTAAAAACAACAAAGAAAACCTAGTTTCTGTCATCAGTGGAGATTTATATAAAGTTCTGTATCAGAAGTTGTGAAACTTGGTAAGGATGATAAACAATTTTCAGTAGGCTCAAGACTCAGCTAAGGAAGGAATTTTAAAAAAATTAAATTAAGGAGGTAGGCTGATAGAACAAGGCATTTCAATTCCCTTTCTCAGAAGTTAAGTTGACAGGGAAACTGCTTACTAAGAGAATGAAGATTCAGGAAAGAATAAGGGATCTTAGGAGAATTTGTGATATACATATATATTATGAAAATATTGACCATGGAGAAATAGGCCACATCACAGCAACCTGTCTTCCTGCTTCTGACCAGGGGAGAAAATGGATTTTCCTGGCAGGTGAGGAGTTTGGGAACCTCCTTTGCTTTTAGATTTCTCTCCTAATTTTGAAATAAAGCTGACTTCAGCTTAATCAGCCTGCTCAATGGACTGCAGTCTCTTTTCTGCATGGTGTCTCATTCAACCCACTGAGCACCAAAGGCTTATGGCACTATAACAAACATCTGGTCTTCCTCTCCAACCTCTTGTTTCTCTCCTGAAAAAAAAATTGAAAAAAGAAATTCTACTGACAAGGCATACCCTGTGCAAGACTATAAAATTCTATCCTACTCTTTATTCATTTCTTTCCTTCCCATGGCCCAAGGTCCTATGTAGTCTGAAAGCAGATGTCTACTAAAAGTCTTAGAAATTCTGTGAATCTGGGAACTCAAACTTCTGATACTGTCAATTTAGATTTAGAAGAAATTTGGAAGCTACAGGTAAGGGATTAAGTGTCTTGCCCCATATTTAGGAAGACTTTGAGGTCACATTTGAACCCAGGACCTCTTCTCTTTAGTCTTGGCTCTCCATCCACTGAGCCACGTTGCTGCCCTGCTAATATACCTCTTGAAAGGTATATTAGATATTGATCTGGGAAATGGAGATGGCATATATACATACAGGTTAATAAAAGGTCATTAGATTTGGAATTTAAGAGATTGAGTGACAAAGTTGGTAGCTAGAAGACAGAGTAGAAAATAATGAGAAGAAAGGAAGTGGAGGCAGTAAGAACTAACATCTTTTTCTAGGGGTTTGGCTGACAAGTAGAAAGGAGATAGAGCATAATAACTTTAATGGTGATCTAAAAGGAATTTTTAGAAAAGGATGAGATATACATGGTTGTGTTTAAAATCAACAAGAAAAGAACTGATAGGGAGAGACTGAAGATGAGTGGGGACAGGGTGGTGGTGGATCATTCTAGGTAGGGGTATTTTTTTGCAGAAGAAGAAGAATGTGACCTAGCGATTCAATCATATACATGCTTATGCTCTCTTGAAAACTCTGGCTTCTTGGTTCATTGATCTCAGATCCCAAGACCTCTATTTCACTTCTCTTTGCTTATCCATAATCTCATCATGCTTTTTTTTCTGGTTTATACATTTATTATTATGCAAAGGATATTTCTATATTATTCATTTTTGTAAGTGAATAATCTTATAAAACCCAAACCCCAAAACATATACCCAAATAAACAAATGATAAATCATATGTTTTTATCTGCATTCTTACTCAACAGTTCTTTCTCTGGATGTGGATAGCATTCTTTGTCATAAGTCCCTCAGAAATGTTCTGGATCACTGTATTGCTTTTAGTAGCAAATTCTATCACATTTGATTATTCCACAATATTGCAGTTATAATGTTCTCCTGTGTGCAATGTTCTCCTGGTTCTGCATATTTCACTCTGCATCAGTTCATGTAGGTCTTTCTAGCTGTTTCTGAAATCATCCTGTTCATCATTCCTTATACTTCAATTCATCATGCTTTTCCAATTTCATAATTGTGTTCCCTCCATGGCCCAAAGTTCTAAAATTCCTTTCTTAGTTTGTAACCTTCTCATGTCCTTATATAATCTCTTTTACAAATTTCTATTTCTTCCTCTTTCACAGTTAATTAAGTTAGTCAATTTACATATATTAAATGCTGTAAGAATTTGCCTTAAAAAAGGCGAAAGACAGGAAGTGATGCAGTGCGAAAGGAGCAGAACCAGGAGAGCATTGTACACAGAGACTGATACATTGTGGTACAATCAAAGGTAATGGACTTCTCCATTAGTGGCAATGCAATGCCCCTGAACAATCTGCAGGGATCTAAAAAACACTATCCACAAGCAGAGGATAAACTGTGGGAGTAAAAACACCGATGAAAAGCAACTGCTTGAATACAGGGGTGGAGGGGATATGACTGAGGAGACTCTAAATGAACACTCTAATGCAAATACCAACAACAGGGAAATGGGTTCGAATCAAGAACACATGTGATACCCAATGGAATCGTGTGGGCTATGGGAGAGGTGGTGGGAGTGGGGAGGGAAGAAAAGAAAATGATCTTTGTTTCCAATGAATAGTGTTTGGAAATGACCAAATAAAAATTAAAAAAAAAAGGCAAAAGACAGAAGTTCACAGCCTAATGGGGGAAGCAAAATGTCAAAAGTCACATATAGACAAGATATATAGAGGATAAATTGGAGATAATCAATGGAGTGATGGGACTAGCCGGGGAGAATGGGAAAGGCTTTTTGAAAGAAGATGAGACTTAATCTAAGATGAAACCTTTCTCTTGATATTTATTTCTAATTGTTCTCCCTTTCGCTCCCCTCCTGGGCCATCTGCCTTCTACTCTTGCCTTACTTTCTTTTTTTCAGTGTTAACCCTGTTAACTAGTTGACTATACTTTGTCCTTTTCACTTGAATTCCTTGGAGTCTTCTCCAATTGCTATTCACACTTTGTAAAAACTCAAGTTTAGTATTATAATGCTGGATTCCAATGAAGAGGAACTCACAAAACTGTGCCAGATAGGTCCACAATAAAATCATTTATCTACTCTAAACTGGACTGTCACTGTTTCATGACAACTCTTTCTAATATATTTCCTTCTGTTGCTTTTCCAGATTTCATCTTTTCTTAAGCTCTCTATCCTTTCTCCCTTTACTTTAAGGAGAGGACTTCTCTCCTTTACTGTGAATCTCTCTTTTCTTTCCTGATATACATCTTAAAACCCCTCTAGATCACTTCCTATTTTCTTTTGTTTGTTCTAGCCTCAAGAAGAGAGGTGGTCCTCATCAAGGGCAATATCACTACTTGTACCCTTGATCCCATGTCCTTTGGATATTCTTTGGGGCCTTCCCATATTATTCCTTCTCTCAGTCTTGCTCTCTCTCTCTCTCTCTCTCTCTCTCTCTCTCTCTCTCTCTCTCTGTCTGTCTGTCTCTCTCCCCCCTCCCTCCCTCCTACTCTGTTTTTCTCTGTCTATCTGTCTTGCACACATACACTCATTCACACATCTTCAATTTCTCCTTATTTGCTAGTTTTTGATCCATAGTCATCTGCTCCCTAAAAATATTTTAGGTCTCCACCCTTAAAATAACCTTCACTTGGGCCCATAATTTCTTCAGATTGTCATAATATATTGTTTCCTCTTTTCATTGCCAAACTTAAAAAAAAAGTCATCTAAAATTGCTGCTTTCATTTCTTCACCTCCCACTCTCTTTGCAACCCCTTGCAATCTGGCTTCTGGACCCACCACTCAAATGAAATCGTTTTCTCAAGATTACCAAAAAATGACTTCATACTTTCTAAGTTTAATTTTCTCTGTCTTCATCTAGTTTAACCTCTGTATAACTTTTCACATTGTGAACTGCTCCTTCCTTCTGGATACAGTCTCCTCCATTGGTTTCTGTGACAGTGGTCTCTCCAGATTCCCTTTCTACATATATTCTATGTATATATTCTATACATCTATAATATGTATACATAACTTCTCAGTCTGTTATTCGATCAGCATCTATTCATCAACACCTTTCATGTGGGTAGCAGCAAAAGTTCTGTCCTGGGCTGCCTTCTCTCTATATACTTTCTCTTAGCGATTCCATTTCCCCATTGCTTTTTTCATATTGTTCTACTACTGCCATCATTGATCAACCTCTCCTCCTTTGAGGTTCATGCTATCCAAATATATTGCCCACTCCAGATCCCAGAGGCTACTGTTTACTGATCCCAAAGACGTTCTCTTTCTCTTTTCAGTGGGTGGCTCACAATCTTCTCCTCTACCCTAACACCTGCCTTCATTTTAATAACCTAGATGTACATATTAGTGTTCCCTCAAATACTCTAACCTTTTGGTTTCTCAGTCTGTTCATAGCATAGTGCCTGGCATATAGTATATGACTAATAAATGCTTGTTGACTACCAATTAAAATAGGAAACTCCATATCTTCTCTGGATCACCTATAGTAGCAACATATTCTACTTACACTTTTGACTAGTCAGGAAAATTAAGTCAAACTCCCAATTGTGCTGCTAGTCTACCTGACCTCTGATACCTCTTTCTGCTCCAACAGGGTGGGAGAACGTGTACGGCTTTGACATGACCTGTATCCGGGACGTCGCCATGAGAGAACCCTTGGTAGACATTGTCGACCCAAAGCAAGTGGTGACCAATGCCTGTTTAATAAAGGTCTGGAAACTCACAGATGTCCTGATTGGGCTAAAGTTATCTTAGGGACTCAGCTATGCTATGCAGTCCTGGAAAGGAAATTTGATTCAAAGAACAGAGGGCTCTAGGCTGGGTCTTGAGTGGGCCATCTAGATAGAAAGAAGAAAAAGAAACCCCTTATGTTTAGAACTCAGCTCTCCAATGACCCCCAGCTTCTTAAATCCTCAGGTTATTCTCAACCCCTTAAATCAGAGTGGATCATTCATGGGCTTTTAGAATTATAAGACTGAGATAAAAGAGAGTTTAGAGTTGACCTGGTCTACCCACTTCACTACCCACTCAGAAACCTGAGCTTTAAGGATGCCTAGCATTACATAGTAGCTGGAGTTGGATTTGATCTTTGTCCATATGATTTCAAATCCAGTGCTATAGCATAATGCCTCAAACAATTGACCAGAATTTATTTACATTCATGTTGTGCCCAGGCTCTCAATGATAACAAAAAGGTGGCCAGTGCTTAGAGTTCCTTGGGTTATAGCTGCTCTAGCATTGAGATGCCCAATATATTTCCAGATTCCCTTGGAGTTAATGACTGATGAGCCAGGAAGCATTTCTATCAAAGAAGTAGTGAACAGTATTGCTCTCCCAAACTCCATCATGGCAGGGTGGGACCTGGGACCTCTGGGGGAGGAAGGTCTATCATGTGGAAGAGGGATTCCACTTGCTTTATTTGATCTCAAAGGGCAGAAATATGAGCAGTTGGAGGAAGTTACAGAGAGAGAAAGAGAGAGAGAGAGAGAGAGAGAGAGAGAGAGAGAGAGAGAGAGAGAGAGAGAGAGAGAGATCAGTTTGTCATAATAAAGAACATCCCAGTAATTCAAAGATTCCAAAATGCAATGGGTTTCCTGGAGGAGGAAGAAGGGTAGTGAAATCCCCATTCCTAGAGATGATTAGTAAATATTTAGTAACTGGTTTTCTAGTGAAAAATAAAAATACATACCACACACTTTTAAGTGTAATCTGTATTATTAACATTTTCTCCCCTGCTTTCTTAAGATTAAACAATCAATTAATAAATGAAATCTAATTTGTAGTGTTTCCTAATTTCTGAGGCATAAATTATTACACTGAAAATTTAAGAAATCAGCTCCTAAGAGCAAAAGAAGCTGACTCCAGTGTACCTCTGTATAGAAATCTTCAAATAAAAGTTGTATCACAAGTTGTTAGAGAAGCTGTAATGGGGGATTCTTGTTTAAGCAATGTTTGGACTATGTGATTTCTGAGTCCAAACCAGTAAAATCAGTGAAGACAAGTTTAAAATAGTCAAAACCAGTGCAAACCAGTTCGAACTATTAAAAGTCAGTCAAAACCTATATAAATAAGTTGTAGTATATGATTATTATGGAAGCCTATTATACTGTAAAAAGTGATGAACAGGATGATTTTTGAAAAATCCTGAAACTCACATGAACTAATGCAAAATGAAATGAATAGAACCTAATAAGGTTCAACCAGTCAAAACCAGTTCAAACCAGTCAAAAAACAATAACAATTCAAACAAGTCCAAACCAGTATAAATCAGGCAAAACCAGCATAAACCTTACCAAAAAAGCAATCCAAACCAATATAAATTAGTCAGAACCAGTTTAAACCAGTTCAAACCAATACAAACCAGTACAAATCAGTTCAAACCAGTCCAAACCAACAGAAATCAGTCAAAACAAGGCAAAACCAATATAAACCAGTCAAAACCAGTTCAAGTCAGTAAAAACCTATTCAAGCCAGTTAAAACCAATTCACAGTAGTCAAACCCAATATAAATCAGTAAAAAACTGTTCAAATCAATATAGTCCATTAAAAACCTGTCAAAACCAGTATAAAACAATTCATACCAATAAAAAAATAACTAGTTCAAGCCAAACCACTCAAAACCAGTATAAACCAGTTAAAAACAGTTTGAACCAGTATAAGTTTGTACCTATAAAAACAGTTCAAACCATTCAAAAACCAGTAAAAACTAGTTCAAACCAGTCAAAACCAGGTCACCCCCCCCCAAAAAAAACACTTAAAATCAATTAAAACCAGCATAAGTGAGTTCAAGTAAGTATAAATCAGTCAAAACTAGTTCAAAACAGTACAAACCAGTTTAAACTAGTTCAAATCAGTATAAAATAGTAAAACCAGTTGAAGTCCCTATGAGGTAAGTAGTGCAAATGTCATTATCACAATTTTACACATGAGACAATCTAGACTTAAAGCCATTTTAGTGAATTACCTAAAGGCCTAGTAAGTGAGAAAACTCAAACACAGAATTTCTATATCCAAGCCATGTCTTTTTTTTTACTAAATTAGCCATAATAACTTGAAACTTCTCTACTTATATGTTCTCTCCATGTATGCAAGCCCAATGTTTTCCTTTTCTTCATGAATGCATGTCATGTGTTGCAGAGGGTATCAAAATGGTGGTGGTACACTCCAATTGTAGCAAGGCTCATACTTGGACAATAGACACACAATCCACCCCTGGGACTGTATTCAGTGCTTGGTAGGATTTTCTGGGACTTGTGTCCCATTGGCACAGTCTTAGAAAAACTTGGATCTCCTCTAAACTGTGATGAGGCTCTTCCATTTAAATAGACAATGTAGTAAGTACAAAGAACACTGAATTGGCATCTAAAGAGATAGGTTTTGATCCTGACTTTGCTATTTCCTACCTGACTTTGGGCAAGTCTCTTAACTAATCTGAACCTCACTTTCTTGATCTATAAAGCAAGGGAAGGTCCTTTCCTTGATCAAAATTAATGATTTTATAATCTGTATAAAAACAAAACTAATCAGTGGATGAACATGTATAAATCACAATAGAAATGTTTTTTAAAACCTTCAAAACAATAGAGTTTTGTCAATCAAAACAGAAACAAAGACCCCAAGAGTCTTATGGAGGGGAACTCTATGATACCTCTGGTGGCTCAGCAGTAACAGACCTTGGCAGCTTACAGAGGAAAGGTCAGCATCTTCCTGGACTGGTAACCTAAGAAACTGACCCATGCACCATCATAGGATTTTAGGGCTGGCAGGGCTCTTAGAGATGATCTAATTCAACCTCTTTTTTATGAGTTGAGAAAGAGTAGTTACCTGGATTAAGTAACAGAGTCAAGTTTCAAACACAGGTCTTTTAACTCCAAATCCAATTAATCTTTCTAATTTGGCATGGGACCTCTCAGGGCATGCAAATCATAGACATAATAAGATTGGATATTTAGAGTTGAAAGGGACCTTTCAGGTCATCTAGTCCAACTCTAACCCTCTCCTTCCTATTTTAAAGATGAAAAAACTGAGGCCCAGGTTGGTTAAGGGACTTGCCCAAGATAACACTTGTAGTAAGTAGCAGAGCCAGAATTAGAACTCAGGTCTTTGATCCCCAAATCCAATGAATTCAACTATCCAGAGCTTACTTCCATCATCTGAGGCAGACAGTAGGAAAAGATCTCATTCAGTTACACTGAAGTGGGTGAACTCACACAGGAATATCCAAGGAATAGTCCAACTTTAATGAAAAAATGAAAGAGATTTCAAAGGCATTACCCCCAAACCTCCAAAACTATTATTATTAAGTTATAAGACTCGAAAACAACAAGGAAGTCCTTCCTTTCCTTTCTCTCCTTATCCCTCCCTGTCACTATTTTTTTTCTCTATGGATTTTTTCTTTCTCTAGGAAGCCAGGATAGTGATCAGCTGCTTTGTTGAGAGGTTTGAAACCATCAGTGACCTCCTGTTCAGCTGTCACTAATGTGCTAAGTAGCTTCTTGTCTTGTTCCTCGGCTAGGAAAATATTTGTCCTTACTCACACCCTTAATTGCTATTTTCATGCTATTAATGTGTTTGGTGCATTAACCTTTACTATAATTAAGTCTGTGTTTTGACCAGACATGCTGGGACACATCCATTTGTAATATTACTTGGTGGAGGCTAAGAAAGGCCAAGACCATTCTGCTTAATTTATGTTGATGGAGCACCAAGTTATCTGGGAGCTGCCCTTGGGGCAGTCTCTACATTCTCAGGGAAGCCAGAGAAGGTCCTGGAGAAGGTGGGCCAGGAGTCAAAGGAGTTTGGCTTTGGGGAAGGAGTTGGAGCCATGGATCTTTGAATTTCCAAGAAGGGTCATAGGTTGGAAAGTCAAAAATGGTCTTAGCTGCCAGCCATTTCAACCCCTTCCTTTTCTAGACTAAGGAAAAGGAAGGAGGCCGGAGAGGAAATGACTTGGGTCATATAGGAGTTTCAGCCAGAGCTCTCCATTAGCATCTGTTAAAGAGGAAAGCAACTGGAGGCAGAGACCAGTTACCATGGTTTGGACAAGTGAGAAGTGATCATGAGTTCTGGAGGGGAAGGAGAAGAGAGGAAACTGGAGTTTCAAGAGTCCCAACTCTCTTACTTAGAACTTCTGTAACTGTAACCTTGAGCAAGTCATGATTATAGCTAGCACTCAAAGGTTAGCAAAGTGCTCTGTAAATACCATCTTACACATACATCCCTGAGAGCTAGGTGCTATTGTTAGTATCATATTATAGCTGAGGAAACTGAGGCAAACAGAAGTTAAGGGAGTTTCTCAGGGTTATATGTCTGGTATCTGAGCACAAATTTGAACCCAGAGTCATCCTGAGTCATTGCCAAGTGCTCTTTTGGCTGTGCCACTTAGCTGCCAGGCACCTAGTCATCATAATACCCTGAAACTCAGATTCCTCATATTTAAAATGAAGAGATTATTCTAGATGGTTTCTAATGTTCCTTCAAACTCTAAATCTATGAAGTGATGAACTAAGAATTTATTTTTTAAATGGCAATTGATTGAACATGAGGAAGAGAGAGAGGGAGAAAGGAATCAGTACTTCTTATAGTGCCCTACTATGTGCACTGACTAATCGCTTTACAAATTTACATAGTCAAAACAAACTCCCATATTATCTATGTTAAAAAATGTGGCTCATTCTGCAGCATGGGTCTATAGCCTCTCTGTCAAGTTATAGCTAGAATTTTTCAGTATTTGTCCTTTGCCTTTGGGATAATAGTTGATGAGGGTTCTTAAGTCATTCAAAATTGTCATTATTTAGAGTATAAATTATTTCCCTGCTTTTGCTCACTTCACTCTCCATTATCAGTCCTCTAAGTCTTCCCAGATTCCTCTGAAAGGACCCTCTTTTTCATTTCCCATTATATAGTATTGTTCTGTTAGATTCAAATGCCATAATTTGTTCAGCCATTCTCCAGTCAATGTGCTCTTTCTCAGGTTCCAATTCTTGGCCACCACAAAAGAGCTACTTTAAATATTTTTGTGCACATAGTAACTCTTTCTCTTTCTCTGATCTCTTTGGGAGTATTGCTGGTTTATTCTTAAAAAAGTTCCAGGAATAGAAAGTCCACAGATCCTTCAGTTGCCAGTTTTGAATATTTAACAAACTTGAAAGGTGGGAAGTTCTTCCTTATGCCTAACATAAATCTCTCCTGCTGTGTTATAAGACCCTTGTAAGTTTTTGTCCTACTTTTACTAGAGCTGGCAAATGGTTGGTGAGCATCATTCAACTAAAAAGAATGGTACATTGTAAAGTCTTTCAATTATATTTGCTCCTCATGCAAGATTGATTTTCATCTCCTTCCTGCTGAAATTGTTATATCTATTACTTCCTCATTTCCCAGTTGGAGCTGAAAATCCTATCCTTTTTTCCCCCCACCGCTTTTAGAACCTTTGTTTTCCCCCTGCTTGGGTTCATTTTTAATGGGTCAACTTAGAGTAGGTCAGGACAGCTCCCTGTGACTTTCTGATCTAGGAAGGGCCTTCCCTAATGAGAAGCCACTCAATACCCGGTCTCTGAAGGTCAAAGTCTCCTTTGTTCTTGTCACTCTTTACCTGCTGGAGGGCTGCTCAGCCATTTCTCTCTCTGATTTGTGCTCGTCTCCTGATTCCCCACATTCATCTTTGTTGTGGTGATTCCTTTCCCCCTTTCAATTTCTATCCAGAACCCATTATTAAAAGTGACCCCTGCGCCAGATACTTGGCAGATGACAGAGAACTGATTAGTTCTCTGGCCAAGACCAGGAAATGAGCAAGATCTAGAAAGATCTGGAGCCTTTCCGGGTCATGTCTCCTTTTATGTAAAGACAGGGTAAACTGCTCAGATTTGAGAGAAGATGGAGTTTTCCAGAGAAATGATTGGTACCTTAATCTTGAAATGAGTAGCTATTATTTCATAGATTTTTAGAATGATGAAACTGGATGGAACTTGAAAGACTATATGCTTTTACACCAACATTTTATAGATGAAGAGCCTAAGACTAAAGGAAGGAAATTATTTACTTGAGGATTCTCAACTAATCAATAGCAAAGCCATAATTTTTAACTCAGGTCTTGTAGAGCCAAGTTCAGCATACTTTCCACATACCACAGTGACTTCTTGTCTCCTTCACTCTTTGTCTTAAAAAGGAAAAGTTCCAGGAATGTCACAGCCAAAATTCAGAGTTCCTACAATAAAGAAAAAAATTCTGCAAACATCAAAAAAGAAACAGTTCAAGTGCCAAGCATCTGGATCACACAAAATCTGGCAGCCTTTAAGAATGACTAGAGGAGATCTTGGTATACAATATCCCCCAAAGGCAAATGATATACACTGACAACCAAAAATAAAATACCTTGAATCTTACAGGGAAATTAATGGATTTTAAATGCAATAGAGGAGTTTTAAGTATTTCTGATATAAAAGACAAGAACTGAATAGGAAGAAAGGAAGGAAGAAATAAGCATTTATCTCATGATCCTCACAAACTTCCTGTGAGGTAGGTACTATTAATTATCTATGTTTTTCAGTTGAGGAAACCGAGGCAAACATCAATTATGTGACTTCGTCAGGATCACCCAGCTAGTAATTTGAGGTCAAATTTAAATTAATGTCTTCCTGATTCTAAGTCCAGCATTTTAGCAACAACCCTGGGAGTTAGGTGCTAACATTATCTCCATTTTTTACAGATCATTAGGTAGGGAGAGATAGACGTTCAATTACACATTGGGGTTACAGAGCTAAAAAGTGCTTGAGGCTGGATTTGAATTTAGGCATCCACCAGCTTCAGTTCAGTGCCCTCATTTTTTTTTAGTTGAGGAGTATCACAGTCTAGACTTAACTCAGCTCCCCTGATTCCTAGTTCAAAGCTCTTTCCACTTTACTAGACTGTCGTCTTGCCAGGGAGGGCCTTTCAGCTTGGCAGTTTCTGCCAGTATTTGCCCTGCTGAGATGGCAATGAAGAACCCAGGGTTGCCCCCACATTGAGATGAGTCTTTGGAGTGGGGCTTGGCTGCAGGAATAATAATAAAGCAGATAACTTCTTATCCATTTTTGTTGGGTTTTAGAATCCATCCTATGGTTTACTGTGTTTAAGATGTCATTTTTCTCTTTATACCCTGGTCACAGCAAGTTTATATCACTCCCTGAGCCCTGGAGCTACAGAGCCAGTGGAGTCCACCCTGTGACTCAGGCGGCCCTCTGGGGAAAGGGGATAAGTGGCTTGTGCTCTCTCTTTTCTCTCCTACTACAGGAGGTAGACATTTACACTGTGAAGACAGAAGAGCTCTCATTCACATCTGCATTCTGCCTCCAGATTCAGCGCAATGACTACATCCATGCCCTGGTCACCTATTTTAATATTGAATTTACCAAGTGCCACAAGAAAATGGGATTTTCCACAGGTAAGGAGATCAATTTTCTGTCCTTCTGGCCAACTGGCACCCCTCTTATAGGACTGGTTTCTCCTTAATGGTTTATGGAAAATTCTTGGGAAAAAATCTTGGAATATTTCCTTATAGAGTAGGAAGGAAGAAGGAAATTCCATCCTTGTTATCAAAGCTAAAATGAGGAATTCTGCTATTTAGGGTAAATTCATTAGAGTATAGGTAGAGATGGAACAGAAACCCTAGTTTGTCATAAGGATAATGAGTACTACCACTGGTTCTAGGTGTTCTATACAGCTCAGATCCTCAGGCCAGATAATATTCACTGTATATATATCCACCTTTCCCCTAGCTCCCACTCCTCCAAGGATGAAGTACTCAAGAAGGATACATGATGTCAGTGATGGTGGGAGAGAAAGAAGGAAGGAAGGAAGGAAGGAAGGAAGGAAGGAAGGAAGGAAGGAAGGAAGGAAGGAAGGAAGGAAGGAAGGAAGGAAGGAAGGAAGGAAGGAAGGAAGGAAGGAAGGAAGGGAGGAAGGGAGGAAGGGAGGAAGGGAGGGAGGGAGGGAGGGAGAGAGAGCACATTTCTTTCTCTCAAAGCATTGTACTTCCTCCTGGTGATCAGTGAGGTCTTCTTTCTTCTTGTGTGCTCCCCAAGTAGTGGTGTCCAAGAGAGAAGGAAATAATGTTGTGGTTTTTATTTTTCCCAACACTCTGGAACAAAACCCTAATAGGCCTGTGTAAAGAAATAGGTTCTAGCCTCAGTTCTGCCACAAATTAGCTTTGTGACCTTGATCTAGTCAGTGATAGTGAACCTTTTAGAGACTGAGTGCCCAAACTGCAACCCTCATGCCACATGTGAACCCCACTTCCCCCTCCCCTGTCTTATCCCAGACAGGGAAGGGAGGAACACTCCCATTGGGCTGTTGGGCAGAGGGGCAGGTGATAGGAGAAATGTCCTCAGGTGTGAATGGAGACAGAGAAGGGAGCAACCTCTTCTAGCACACATGCCATAGATTCACCAACAATGGTAGTCATTCATCTTTAGTTACCATAGGAACCTTATCTGTAGAATAAAGACCTGGCACTAAATATCCTCTAAACTGATTCCAAGGGCTATTCTTCTGAGGACAATTTCTACTTTTTTCAGTACACATGTCATATATGTGTGGCAGAATGTTTAATAATCACTTTCCCAGAAAAATAATTATACTCATGATACTTTTCAGTTTTATCTTCATTATTAAAAATTTCTCTATCGCTTTAAGCCTAGTCAATTAATGAAACAATAAATCAAGCCCTAATTTGTAGCACTTGCTGATTTCCAAGGTGTAAACACTCACACCAAACATTTAGCAGTCATCTAGGGAGCCAGTATAAGCTGGTTCCAGCACATCCTGCTTGAGGGCATGCCAAGCATGAGAGTGGTTGGACCACAGGTATTGGGGTCTGTTTTAGGGAGAAAAAAAGTGGCAGGGAAGCAAAGTGGGTATATAGCCTGAAAATTACAGGATCACAAAAAAATTAAAATTGGGAGGAAGCTTAGAAATCATCTAGTCCAATCTATTCTTTTGCATAGATTAAGAAACAATACCTGAGAAGTGAAATTATTTTAAAAAATATATAGTAGGAGCAGTCAGATAGCTTCATAGAGAAAGAGTCAAGCCTGGAGATAGGAGGTCCTAGGTTAAAAATCTGACCTCAGACCCTTCCTAGCTATGTGACCCTACGCAAGTCACTTAACCTCCACTGCCTAGCCTTTACTCCTCTTCTGTCTTAGAATACATACTTAGTATCAATTCTTAAACAAAATAAGGGGAGAGAGAGTGAGAGAGAAAGGAAGAAAGGAAGAAAGGAAGAAAGGAAGGAAGGAAGAAAGAAAGAAAGAAAGAAAGAAAGAAAGAAAGAAAGAAAGAAAGAAAGAAAGAAAGAAAGAAAGAAAGAAAGAAAGAAAGAAAGAAAGAAAGAAAGAAAGAAAGAAAGAAAGAAAGAAAGAAAGAGAGAGAGAGAGAGAGAGAGAGAGAGAGAGAGAGAGAGAGAGGGAGGGAGGGAGGGAGGGAGGGAGGGAGGGAGGAAGGAAGGAAGGAAGGAAGGAAGGAAGGAAGGAAGGAAGGAAGGAAGGAAGGAAGGAAGGAAGGAAGGAAGGAAGGAAGGAAGAAAGGAAGGAAGGAAGGAAGGAAGGAAGGAAGGAAGGAAGGAAGGAAGGAAGGAAGGAAGGAAGGAAGGAAGGAAGGAAGGAAGGAAGGAAGGAAGGAAGGAAGGAAGGAAGGAAGGAAGGAAGGAAGGGAAGGAGGGAGGGAGGGAGGGAGGGAAAATAAATATAATAAATGGTATTCATAGAACCCTAGATTGGCAGGGACCTCAGAAGGCTAAGCCAATCCTTGTCTGAAATGTGTATCCTATCCAATATCATTAATAAATGGCCTTCTAGTTTTTGCTTGCAGAGCTCCAGTGATGGGGCAGCCCCTTCCACTAAGGACAGTTTCACCTGATAGGAAGTTCTTCCTTATATCGAACCTGTTTGCCTCTTCACAGCTTTTACCTATAGTTAGAGATAGCCCAGCATATATATAGCCTTGGTCCTGGAGGTAGGAAGATTTGATTCTAAATCTGGCCTCAGATTCTACTTGTTGTACAATCCTGGACAAATCATTAAACCTCACTCTACCTCAGTTTTCCTGATATATTAAATGGGGATAATAATAGCACCTACCTCTCAGGGTTGTTGTGAGGATAAAATGAGATCTTTTTAAGGCACTATATAAATTCTAACCAGTACTACTATTAGTTCCTAGTTCTTCCTTCTGAACCTATAGAGAACAAATCCATCCCTTTTCCCTATGACAGCTCTTTAGATCCTTAAAGATGGCTATCATATCACCCTCTGTGTTCTTTTTTCCAGGCCAGACATCTTTCGTTCCTTAAATTATTCCTCAAGTGGCATACATAGTCTTTGGTCTTTCCATTATCTTGATTTTCCCCAGTGATTTTTCAAACATATCTAAGAGGATATGCTTCTACTGAATTTTAAGTTGTAAATATCTTAAATACCTTCAGTACCAGTGGAAAAATATAAATCTCTTGAGTAATCCTGAAATTTTGGGAGGTGTATGTGTGTGTGGGTCCTCCCACAGATTAAAAAAGTGAGGGTTATTTGTTTAGCCCTTACCTTCCATTTAAGAATCAATATTGCATATTGGTTCCATGGCAGAAGAACAGTAAGGGCTTAGGCAATGGGGATCAAGTGATCCCTAGGTCACATTGTATGGGGTCACATAGCTAGGAAGGGTCTGAGGCCAGATTTGAACCCAGGACCTCCCACCTCTTTGACTGACTCTCTATCCATTGAGCCACCTATGGCTGCCCCCAGACCAAGGATTCTTAACTTCTTTTGTGTCTTTTTTGATGATCTAGTAAAGACCATGGAACTCTTCTCTAAATTGTGTTTTGAAATGCATAAAACAATACATAAGATTAAGGAAATCAATTATGTTGAAATATAGTTACCAAAATATATATTAAAAACCAATCCATGGACCCTAAGTTAAGGATCACTGATTATAGAAAAGGTCCCCCTACTCCTGGCCAAAAAGCTCATAACCAGAATAATCCTGTAGAAAGAGATGTGAGTTCAAACACTTAACAAGTACTAAGATGTCCTTAAACATCAGTATGTGGCAAAAATTTATATATATAAAATATACATATGTGTATATATGTGTACAAATGAACACACACACATATATGTATGTATGCATAGGCATATATGGTTATGTATGTTGCTGTGCATATATACATCGAAGTACATACATATTTTTGTCCATATAACAGGTCATATTGCAACTCTTTCATTTTACCAATGCAGAAAGTGAGACTAAATTTGAGAAAGTGATTTATCCAAGGTCACTCTGCTAGGACCCAGTAGAGTGAGGATCAGAACACGTTTTCTATTTCTGAATACAGTGATCCTTTTATGTACAATGCGATCACTAATAGGGAATCTCAAGGTCTTATGAAAGAATGACTGGCTTGGGCCAGTCAAGGAGCAAGAGCATTAAGATGGCTGGGTCTGGAAGGATTCAAATGGTCACAGAGTGTTCCTGCTGGATGGGATAGCTGTGCAAAGGTGGGGCCTGAAGAATACTCGAATCAGATTCAGGCTATACTGTGGAAACCACTGGACTGGAGAAAGTTGGAGATAATACTGGAAAGGGAACTAGGGGCCGGGCTATACCCCACAAATCTCTGCTCCTCATCTATATAACTTCCTATTCCCTCCTCAATGATGCAGAGTAGGTAAAGTGGAGAAAAGGCTCAAAAGTGTGTCAACTCAGCACTCTTTTCATCAATAGAGTCACACATCTTTTTGCATACTGGCACCATCTGAAACATCCAAGGCTTAGCTGGAAGCCCAAGTAATTCTTTGAAAATTTGGGGCAGCTAGGTAGCACAATGGATCCAGTGCCAAGCCTGGAGTCAAGAGGATCTGAGTTCAAATCTGGCCTCAGACACTTTCTAGCTGAATGATCCTGGGCAAGCCACTTAACCTTGATTGCCTATCCCTAACCATTCTTCTGTCTTAGAATTGAAACTAGGACTGAAGTAAGGATTTAAAAAAAAAAAAAAAAGAAAAAATATCAGGTATATCAATGACTATAATAGCAGAAAGGTAGTGAGAAATAGAAGAAATATCAATGGAAAATTTAAGTTCTTTTTTTAAAAACATAAAGTTGTTCTTTTAAAAAATATTTTCCTTAAAAAATAAAAAAAATTAAAAAACAAAATAAAAATAAAAAATACTTCCCCATGTTTACATGATTCATTTTCTCTCCCTCCCCTTTTCCCTCCCCCCTCCCACAGCCAACAAGCAATTCCACTGGGTTGTACAAATGTTATCACATGATACCTATTTCCATATTATTCATTTTTGCTATAGAGAAATCTTTTAAAGCCAAACTCCAAATCACATAATTGGGCTCAAGTTCTGACTATCACTACCCAATTGTATGACCTTGGGCAAGTCAAGTTATCTCTGTGAACTTCAATTTCCATAACTGCAAATTGAAATTGAAAAGTACTTGCACTATCTGAATCCCAGAGATATAAGGATGGCAGAAGGAACACCAGGTCAGAGAACCTAGGTTTTGAACTGGATTCTGTCACTTCATATCTGTGTGATCTTGGCCAAATGACTTTATCTCTTTGATGATCAATCCTCTCATTTGGAAAATAATAACAATAAACTCTGAGGTCCCCTTCAGCTCTAAATCTCTGAACTTACAAGTTCTTTTTAAGCAGAAAGTCCTATCTGCATGAGCCATAATGATGATAATGGTCTCAATACTGCCGGGAGAGAGTACAGAGAAATAATAGTGTTTCAGGAAAAAAGTACTTTGTGTCTAATCATGGCCACTTTGAACCCTGAGTCCTGGAGCCTCATCAGCTGTATATGTCAGACTTGTTTTCCACTGGCATGCCCATTGACTCTAGCACTTCCCAGGGTCAGGACTTCATTACAGACAAAACCCTGTGCTCTTTGGTGAAGAAGATGAGCTGGGGTTATCAAGGGTTATAAGACGTTTCCAGAAGGGGTGGGAAGTCCACCACCATCAGACAGAAATTCTAAAGGAATCCTAGTTTTAGGAGGTATTTGTTAGGTCCAAGTCCAAAGTTAAGTCCAACTCTAAGGCCAAGTTAGGAACCTAAGAGGTTTTGAGTTTCTAGGTAGATGCAGGAATAGAGGGCAAAGGTAATAATTAATATTTATATGACACTTTTAGATTTGCCAAGTGCTTTACATGTATTATCTCATATCACAAGAACTTTGCAAGGTAGGTACTATTATTATCCCCATTT
Source organism: Monodelphis domestica (assembly GCF_027887165.1). NCBI lineage: Eukaryota > Metazoa > Chordata > Mammalia > Didelphimorphia > Didelphidae > Monodelphis > Monodelphis domestica. Next base: position 114,310,409 of record NC_077231.1, read on the forward strand.
TGCAAATAAGAACACTGAGGCTAAAGGCAAAAGCTGAATGACTGGCCTAAGGTCATATAGCTAGTATGAATATGGGGCAGGATTCAAACTCAGGTCTCCCTAATTCCTGGTCCACTGCTCTATTCACTGCTATACCACTTAGCTGCCTCTGAGTAAGAGAACTTCTTTGATAAAATGTCTGTCTGCTCTCCTGTGCCTTCCAGTACCACCTTCTACAAACTGTGCCCAGTTCTTCCTGATTTTGAGATAATCAACATCCACTCCACCAGTCTCATATCATGTTGCTTAGTTGCTTTAGCCTAAAGGCTGCAGATGAGTAATTAAAGGTCTGAAACAAATCATTGCCCAAATTTTAAAAATCTTCAGCTCCAGGATTGACTCTATTCCTGTCTTCATATTATGGCTCTGGCCTTAAATGCCAAGCTCTTAGCGTGGCCCCTCACCGTCAAAGACAAACAGTGGATCTGGGATTAAAAGATTAATAATACCATAGGAGTCATTGGGTAGATCTAATTCTATTTACCTTTTTTCAGGGAGTACTAGAATCCCAGAGAGTCAATTCTATTGGAAAAATAATTGGATTTGAAATCAAAGTCTTGAACCTTGCATGTATGCAGCCTTGGGCAAGTTCCTTTAACTCTTTTTATTTTTATTTTTTAAACTACTTACTTTCTATCTTAGAGTCAATACTGTGTATTGGATTCCAAGGCAGAAGAGTGGTAAGGGCTAGGCAATGATGGTTAAGTGACTTGCCCAGAATCACACAGCTAGGAATTGACTGAGACCAGATTTGAACTCCCATCTCTGGGCCTGGCTCTCCCTCCGCTGAACCACCTCACTGCCCCCTCCTTTAACTCTTGGGCTCTCAGTTTCCTCACTTGTCAAATGGGAGAATTGGTCACTCAAGAAAGTTCCTTGTAGTTCTAAGTCTGAAATCTCATAATACTTTGATCTTAAACCTCAGGCTTCAGTTTCTACTTGGTCCAGGAGAGTCCTTCTCCTTTTCTTTCTTATTCTCTTAAAACGAACTCTCTCTCCTATGATTACTGTCAGTTCAACTGTAGTGTGGCTCTATCCAACCCACTCCTGAACATGATCTTGTCATTGCACTGATGGAGCTTGGAAATGATTTGCTTTGCTAGCTTCAAGTACAGAGATACAGGTTCAGAGTTCAGGTACAGAGGTGTTGGAGCTGGAGTATATGCCTGCCCATGGACTTTTCACAGCTAAAGGGTATTCCCTCTAATGGATGAATCTCATGTTGTTTTGTCCTCTGTGTACAAAGATCTTAACTTTGGGGTGGTGTGTAAAGGACTGGTCTAAGAGGCATTAAGACTTGGGGGTTCAAGTTCTGCCACTGGCAGATCTCCTGACTGTGTAATACTATTAGACTAAAAGTCTCAGAGCCTCCAGGCAATTCTGTAAGACTATAATTTACAGTTAGATCTCCAGTTTACCTTAGAGGAAGTTTACATACTAGGAGTCCCCTATACCAGTGGAATCATATATTCAAAACAAATTTCCCAAGAGTGGCTTTGGGGGTAGAGTAGGATTTCCTAGTGGGAGCCGGGAAGTTACTGATTCCACTGGGAATAACTTGATAGCAAAAAACAAACAACCCATGGGGCTATATGGAAAGGGAGTCTCTAATTTTGACTTACTGCTAAGTTGTGTGACCAGGACATCATTCATCATTTTATTACCATTCAAATAAAGGCACTGGGCTGGGTAATCCCAAAGGTTCCTACTCTAGTTCTAAAGTAGTCAGATTCAATGATTGTCAAGTTCATCCTTTCCCTATAACCTGCTTTGTTCCAATAGAATGTAATCACTTTGAGGGCAGGGACTATTTTGTTTTATGTAGGTATTCCTAGCAATTAGCCCAATATCTGTTGAGTAGAAGGCAGTAGGAATCTTGGCTAAACAGTTTTCAAATCTCTGAAGTACTGCAAAACAGAAAATGGATTGTTCCCACCCCAGTTGCAGACAGAACAAGAGAAGACATCCTAAATTGTAGCAAGAAGGATTGGGGTTAGGCCGTAGGAAGAACTTATCAGTTCTGGGGAAATAAATCAGAAAAAAAAACACTTTCCTTTGACAGACATTGTGTCTATTAATAAGTTAATAAGTATTTGTTTTTATCATTGTTGTTTAGTACTATCCGATTCTTCATCACTCCATGAACCATAGCATGCCCTTCTATCCTCCACTCTCTCTTAAAAGTCTATATAAGTTTGTGTGAGTTATTTCCACGACACAATCTATCCATCTCATCCTCTGATATCTTCTTTTCCTTTAGCCTTCCATCTTTCCCAACATCAAGATCTTTTCTAATGAGGCCTGTTTACTCATTACATGGCCAAAGTATTTAAGCCTCAGCTTCAGTATTTGACCTTCTAATGAATGGCCTGAATTAATTTTTTTAAGTATTAACTGATTTGATCTCCTTACTGCCCAAAGGATTCTCAAAAGTCTTTTCCAACACCACAATTCCAAAGTTCTGCACTGCTCAGCTTTCCTTATAGTCCAACCCACAAAGCCATAAATTGCAACTAGAAAAAAACCACAACTCTGACTGTATGAATCTTTGTCAGCAAGGTGATGTCTCAGCTTTTTAGTATACTGTCCAGGTTTGTCATAGCTTTACTTCCAAGGAAGAAGTGTCTTTTAATTTCATGGCTGCAGTCACCATCTCAGTGATCTTTGAGCCTAAGAATATAAAATCTGACACTGCCTCCATTTCTTCTCCATCTATTTGCTGAGAAGTGATGGGACCAGTTGCTGCTAACTTAGTTTTTTTTTTTTTTATGTTAAACTTCAAGCTAGTTTTTACACTCCCCTCTTTTACCCTCATCAAGAGACTTCTTAATTCTTTATTTTCTGTGATCAGAGCATTTCAGAGTTTGTTGATCTTTCTCTTAGTGACCTTAATTCTGGTTTTCGATTCGTCCAGCCTGGCATTTTGCATGAAGTACTCTGCATGTTCCAGGAACCACACTAAACCCTGGAGATACAAGTACAAAGAATGAATCCCTACTCACAAAGCATTTCCATTCTGATAGGAGAGATAAGTACCTATAATATATTTAAAAGCATAAATAAGAAGTTAATAGATACTTTACATATATGTATATGCACATATAAAAACAAAGTAGTTAAATACAAAGTAGTTTGGGAGAAGATTGGAAATGCTTTGTGTAGAACTCCTAAATCTCAACTTCATGGAAGAGAGAAACTCTATGAGGCATCGATAAGGAAGGTGTACTTTCCAGATCTGGGCAAAAGCCTGTTCAAAGGCACACAGCTGGGAGGTGGAGGACCATTCACAAAGAAAAGAGAGAAGGCCAGTGAGGCTATATCACAGCCAAACGAAGAGTACTAATGTCCACTGACTCTGGAAAGGTTGGTTGGGATCTTAAAAGCTTTAGCAGGAGAGTCCCCTGGAGTAACATGAGTTGGTTGAGTGATTCCCTGTTGGAATTGAGAAGTCATGTGATCTGATCTAAACTTAAGGAAGAATCACCTAACTGCAAAATTGTATATGGAGCTAACAAGGGAGCAAAGTTCTATAAAAGAGCTCCGATGATTGCAGGGATGGGAAAGTTGCCTATTGTTAAAGGTCAAGTTGAAATCATTCCACTGAGAGCGAGGTCTAGAGATGGGAGGTCCTAGGTTCAAATCTGGCCTCAGACACTTCCTATCTGTGTAACCCTGGGCAAGTCACTTAAATCTAACCCTTATCACTCTTCTGCCTTGGAACAAATACTTAGTATTGGTTTTAAGATGGAAGGAAAGGGATTTTTAAAACAAGAAATCATTAGATTGCTTCAATGGGAAAGAACACAGGCTGAAAGCAGGAAGAGTGGAAATTCCTACTATTTCAGGGGGTCTTAACATAGATCTGTTCACTGAATTCTGAAGCATGAAGACCAGGACAAGCGCTGACCACTGACAAAGCTCATTTTATGAGGCAGGCTCTGTTCTTGATCTATACCAGAATACCAGCCTAGAGCAATATTCCTTAAGGTCTGAGAGAGTCTGAGGAGAAATAAAACCTAATTCTGCTTCACATTCAGAGTAATTCGCTTGTGTAAACTCATTAGCTCAAATGCTGTTATTGACTGAAAATAGTTCAGGAAGTGTTTTGACTATAAAATGAAGAGGCTAAACCTGATGACCTCAAAGGTGTCTTCCAGATCTGATCTGAATTTCAATCTCAGATAAAGGCAATGCTGATGGCTCCCTAGTGAATTGTCTTGAGAAATATAGGATGTTTGGGGATAGTGGGGAGTGAATGTAACTTGGAATTGAATAAGTTGGAGTCAAGTCAAGTCCCTTACACTAACCTGCCTGTATTAATGTAGACAAGCCACTTTGTCTCTGTGAGCTTCAGTTTCCCCATTTGTAAAATAGAAAGAGGGGCTGGTAGTGATATCATTAATAAAGGAGATGGATGTATCTATCCTCTACTAACACAAGATGGCCCTTTTTCTGCAAAATATCTTAGACCACTGAGGGGTTAAGTGACTGGTCCAGAAATACAGTGTCCCTTCACCTATTGTGGGAGTTATATTCCAGAGACCCCTGGGAAGTAGTGGCATCATATTTATTTTATATATATATATATATATATATATATATACATACACATATTATATTATATTATACTATATTATATTACATTACATTATATGATACGATGTGATATGATATGATATGATATGATATGATATGATATGATATGATATGATATGATATTATTACGGCTTTATAAATCCTAACCACTCTCCTATAAACCTTTTCCACACTCTTATTAACCTATAGTCATTGAGCCAATCAGCATCCAGGATGCAGAACACAGCACTGTGGTTGGTTGCTTTGCATTCCATCAGCCAGTAATGTGCCGTGATGTGATATTGAATTAGATATATTTTTTAAAAAATGTGCCACTACAAGTGAACTATGACATATAGACAATATTTGTTAAGGGTTTAAATGATAGCTCAGAATTTTTTACTTCCTACCTAAGAGGGCAGCTAGGTAGTGCAGTAGATCGAGTGTTAGACTTGGAGTCAGAAAAACTCATCTCCCTAAATTCAAGTCTAGCATCAGACACTAGCTGTGTGATCCTGAGCAAGTCATTTAATTCTATTTGCCTCAGTTTCTTCATCTGTAAAATTAGCCAGAGAAGGAAAATTGCAAATCATTCCAGTATATTTGCCAAGAAAACCCCAATTGGAGTCATGAAGAGTTAGACTCAACTGAAAAATAACTGAACAACCATCTACCTAAGAAGACTGCCAACTCAGAATTTTGGTACCTGGGACAAATTCAGCTGGGGGTGGTGGACTAGTGCAGTGACCATCTAAAAAAACCCTTATGGTGTTTGGCAGAGAAGGCAGGCTAGCAAAAGGTGGGACCATGAGCAGTTGGTTATCAGCTGGCAGATAATTGCAGAGGGAGGAAGGAAAGCAACTTCCCCTGAGTGCCCTGGTTCAAAGTTCCATTTGCCTGGTACTGGTGAAAGCTCTGCTTGTGAGAAGAAAAAAAATGAACAAATGCATGAAAAATGCTTTGTAAACTGTAAAACTAAAAATATGATTTTGAGGATGGCATCCACAAGGACAACTACATGCAAGACACTTAGATAATGTTTGTTGGATTAAATTTAATTGAACCATGCCCTCCCACTGCATTGTGTACCTCTTTCAGAAAAAGCATTCTGTCTTGGCGAGGTAAGAACTGGGTCTGAGCCCAGTGAAGCACTTCTTAAATTCTCAAGAGGCATCATAATGGGTGACTGAAAGAGTCTGCTGGAATCTTCTTGTTTGAAGGTCTTTAAGAACAAGAAAGACACCTATCTGAGCTGCTGTAGGTGGAAGAGCGGGTGGATAGTACTGTCAATCATGCCTTAAGCAATTCTCAACACAGAACCTAAGACAAGACTGACTTTGGGTGAACTTTTGACAGAGAAGGAGCCTGGGAGCAAGTGGACTTCATTTGTTAGAATAATTTTAATTGCTTAGTATTGTGTATTAGTCCACCTACTTTCCCTAATGTATCCTTCCCCTCACTTCATACAGAGAGCCATTCTTTAGAGCAAATAATAAAAAAAAAGATGGGGGAAAAACAGTCTGGCAGAATTAACCAATATAACAAAAAGGGCTGACATGATATACAGTCTTCCACATCCACAGTCTCTCATCTGGGCAAGAAAAGAAAAGAAGTACCTTCTCATATCTCTTATTTGAGTCTAAACTTTACAATTTTGCAAAATTCAGTTTAGATTGTTCTTTGGTGGTATTCTTTCTATCTAGATTGCTCTAGTTTTTATGTATGTGTGTTTAGGAGTATTCTATCTTCCTTTTATATGTATGGATTTCTCTTGATGTTTCCTTTTGTATATGTGTAGATTTCCCAGTTGAAGCACATTGGTCCTATTCAAATGACCAATAGTTGATTAAACTAGTCATTACAAAGGATACATTTCCTTCACAAAGGACATATTCCTTACAAAGGAAGAATAGAATCCTTATCTCAACCATGGATGTGCCAGTACATCCTACCCACATTCTTAGTATGCCTGTGATCCCAACCATTGCCAACATAAATGTGATCCAATCTACTGACATGGAGCTTTCATAATAAGACAGTAGCAACTCACATTTAATCTGTTAATCAAAAAGCTTTTATTTAGCACATAGCATGTACTAGAATATATACAACTTCCTTGATTTATGAGATAAAAATGAAACACCTGTCCTCAAAGGACTTTACATGCAACTGGAGCTATTCAAAGTTTACAACATGAAACAACTGTAGGAGGTAGGCAGTAATGCCACCCATTTTACAGATGAGATAACTGTGACTCCAAAACTGTAAACAATATCACTTCAACATCACTCACTACAAATTTATGTTACAAAAACTCAGCTTGGACCTTGATGCTACTCAAAAACCCCTCTATTCTGCTTCTATCTACTATCTATAGCATATATACCCCAGCAACTATTTCAATCCTTCTCTTCTACAATTTTGACTTATTACACTTTCAGTAGAAGGTCTAACTTCCCTTTTCATTAAGAAGATTCAGGTTATCTGTGATAGATCCCTCAACTCCTCCCCACTTTCTCTGTTCCCCAAATTTTCTAAATATTATCACATTTTTTTCTTCCTTTTGTTTGTAGAAAAGAGGTATACCCCCACTTTCTACTAAAGCTTATCCTTTTCCTTAATCTTGTTACCATTTTTCCCCCATATTACCCAGGACTTAGTTCAGGCCACCTCAATTTATCTTCAATGTCTTTCATAGTTTTTTCATACATAAAATCCTCCATTCTTTTTTTTATTCCAAATTTGAAAAAAAATACCCCCCCAAAAAAATCCTTCCTGTGACATTTCTTTTCCATTCATTGCCATCCATCTCCCTTGTCACATCTATATATCTTGAAAAAGCTATCTGAACCTGAAACTGATGACTTCATTTCATATGCATTCTAACCCAAGTCTCTTTTTATCTGGCTTCTGCCTCTAACATTCTACTGAAATTGGTCTCTTAAACATCATTAATAACATAGTTGCAAAATCCAATGGCCCCTTCCTCATTCACCAAGACTTTTCCATAGCTTTTGACACTGTTTACAATTCTGCATCACTCTATATCTGCATCACACTCTCCTAGTTCTTTTACCTAACTACTTGTTGGTCTTGAAGTCAACTGTCATCTTTTTTCTTTGTCTGCTTCTCTTCTCATTTTGTGCTCTATGCCTTGGGAATTTTACTCATTCCCATGGCTTCAACTAAACATTTCTATGCAGATGGCTCCCAAATCTTGATCTCTTATCTGGACCACTTTTGTAAACTTTAGAATATTGTCTCCAACTGTTTTAAAGATGTATCTCTCTGCATGTACAATTGATACATTATTCCAAACAACATCTTTTTCCTTCTTGGCTTACTTCTCTTAACTTCATTATATATGTCTGTAACACCATAAATCACCCTGTCTTTCATGTTTATAACCTTATGGTTATATTTGACTTTCCCTTTTCACCTTTCATATCTAATCAATCCACCCTTTCTAACACTCAGAGAATCTCTCCCTGGAAGGGACTTTAGAGATGAACTAGTTTATCATCTAGTTTGTTATTATTTCATCTCTTATTCCTTCTATTTCATTCTCACCAGCAGCAGTGCCATTCTTTTAAAGGCTCTTATTGGCATCTAAACAAACTATTGTAACAGCAGGTCTTCCTGCTTCCACTTTATTTTCTCCAATTCATGTTTCATACATCTGCCAGAATAAATTTTCTTTGATATGACCATGTTACCCTGCTCAAAAATCTTCAGCAGTTTCCTATTGCCTGTGAAATAAATTAAATTCTCTTTGGTACCTAAGACTCTCAAAAATCTGTCATCATTCTCACTTACTGACTGGATGACCATGGACAAACCACTTAACCTCTATTGGTCTCAGTTTCCTCATCTGCAAAATGAGATAATTTGACTTAATGATCTCTGAGGTTCCTTTCTGTCTATAAATCTATGATCCTATAACCCACTTACCAGTGATGTAACCCTTGATGGATAGATCACTTAACCTCTCTGGGACTCAAATTTTCTCATTTGAAAAATGAGAGTGTTGGACTCAATGACTGTCAAATTGGTGTTCCTAATGACCATGTTACCACTTCCCTCAATCAATAAACTGCACTGGACTCCTATTATCTGAAGGGTCAAATATAAAATCTCTGTATAGTTTTTAAATTCCTTCTTAACCCAATGTCTTCTACCTTTCTAATATTTTTCAACCCTTATCTTTCACCTTAGAATCAATATTACATATTGGTTCCAAGGCAGAAGAGTAGTCTCACACAGCCACACAGCTAGGAAGTAAGAGGCCCTTTCTAGTGTTCTTACATTTTACTTCCATGAATTCTGTGCTCCAGTGATACTAGCCTCCTTGCTCTGCTTCCTACTCCATCTCCCATATCTGGACATTTTTGCTGGATGTCCTCATTTCTGCCTCCTGGCTTCCTTGACTTCCTTAAAATTCCAGGGAAAAGTCCTATCTCATTAGGAATCCTTTTTTGATCCCCTAAATGTTAATCCTGTATTTCTATTGATTATTTCCTATTTATCCTGTATATTTCTTGTTTGTACAAGAATGTACAAATTTGTTTGCACTGTATTGTCTCAATTAGACTCTGAGCTCCTTGAAATCAAGAGCTGTTTTTGTCTTGTTTGTATTTTTGACACAACAGTGGCTGACATATAGTACAGACTCAATAAATGCTTCCTGACTTCATGTTGATTCATTTAATACTAAGGTGCTTTCCAACCACAAATCTATGATCCCATGATCCATTCATAAGCGATGTGGTCATGGACAAGTTACTTAGTCCCTCTGTGCCTCAGTTTACTCTTCTGTAAAATAATAGTATTAATGCCTGTAGAATTTATCTCATGAGGTTGTTATGAGGTTCAGAATTGTTTAAGCGGGTAATTTCCAAAAGGTAAAGTCCGGTGTAAATGTAAATTGTGATTATGGCTTCTCTGGTCGTATCTCATACTCATTCCACTTCAAGCTATATTCCAGTCAAAATGGCTCACTCTCACCTCCCAAACATGTTTTTACAGTCCCATTTTTCTATACCTTTGTTTATGCTTTTTTCTGTGTTTGGAAAGACTTACCTTTCTCCTTACCCTGTTGAATTCTTACCTCTTCTCCCAAGTCCAGCTCAATGCCTGTCCCTTCCCCACCCTTTCTCAGTCAGCCGTCCTGGTCCTTCCCCCATGATCTCACAAAATATTATGTTTAGGAACTGTCTAATGCAGTTATTATGTAATATTTTGCATTATAATGATCTATTTGTCTCTTAATGTCTTATTAGACTACAAACTCATGACTGAATTGTATAGCTTATGCTAGTGCCTAGCAAGCACTTTGCACACAATAGATCTGTTTTACAAAATTATTTATTACATTAAAATTCCTACTTCTTTCCCTCCCCTCCTAGTGCTAGAGAAGGCATCATTTGACCAAAAAAAGTATGTATGTACAAAACTAGGTCTTGCTTATTACTATTTATCAATTCTCTTGATGGACATTTGAGTGAATCAAGTACCCAGTGGTACCATTTGCATACTCAGGGGAATTCAGTGTGATTGGACCCATCAAAGATGGGAGAAAGGAGTACAACTTTTGGAGTGCCAAGATAGTTAATCATAATAGCTAATAACATTTATGGAGTGTTTAACATGTTCCAGGCACTGTGCTAAGCGCTTTACAAATATCTCCCATTTCATCTTCATAACAACCCTTCAAAACAGGGTTATTGCTACTATTACTATCCCCACTTTACAAATGAGGTTAAGACACTTACTTGCCCAGGGATTTACGTAAGCCAGTCATTGTCTGAGTCTGAATCTGAACTCGGGTTTTCCTGACTCCAAGCCAGGCACTCTATTCACCATGTCTCTTAGTTACCCCCAAGAGTTCCTAATAAGGATCATACTAGGACCTAGAGGTGGAAGGAACCTCAAAAGCTATCTACTCCAACCTCCTCACCTAACATACTTTATATTTGACACCAAACAGGGAGGGAAAATGAATACACCAAATGATATAGTAAGGATACAAAAATAAAAGAGCTTGACAGGCATTTAGCTGGGTTTAATACAATGAAATTGAGTTAGCCAGCCAACAAGCATTTATTAAGTATTTGTCTGGCTGGCATAGGATTAAAGTGCAGGGGGATATGAAGAAAAAATAAAGGCAACCTCTGCTCTTAAAGAACTTATATTCTAATGGTTATGATCACATGTAAATAACTCTGTACATATAAAATGTGTAAATAGAAGGTACCCTTAAAGGGTTTGGGTTGGGGCAAGATTCTCTGCAGGAAGTAGCCCATAATCTCAGTCTCAAAAGCAAACCTTTAAATAAGTCAGTAAATATTCAGTAAGTGATTACTATTTGCCAGGCATGGTGCTAAACTCTGGGGTCACAACGAAAGGCAAATAACAGTCCCTGCTGCCAAGAAGCTCACAGTCTAATGGGGGAGACAGTGTACAAACATGATATAGATGGATTAAACTGGAGATAATCAATAGAGGGAAGACTTCAACATTAAGGGGGGTTAGGGAAGTCTTCTTAGAGAAGGGGAGATTTTTGCTGAGACATAAAGAAAGCCAGAGGAGCAGGAGGTGAAGAGGGAGAGAGTTCCAGGCATGAGGAATATGCCCAGAATCAGGAGAATTATCTTATGGCAGGAAGAGTAAGGCCAGTGTCAACGGATCACAGAGTACATGGGGATGAGTAAGATAGGAGAGTGCCAGACTAGGAAGGATTTCATATTTGATCTTGGAGGTAATACAGAGCCACTGGAGTTTATTGAGGAGCAGGGGCTGGTTTGATATGGTTACACCCATGCTTTAGGAAGATCTCTTTGATAGCTGAGTAAACCAAAAAAGAGAATGACTTGTGGCAGGCAGACAGACCAGCAGATGATTGCAATACTTCAGGTGTATGGTGATGAGGACAAGGTGGTGGCAGTGTCAGAGAAGAGAAAGGAGCCTATATGAAAGATGTTGCTTAGCAGAATGGACTGCCAAGGATTCTAAGAAGTGAAGGTGAAGAGGGAGAGGTGTTCAGGCATGGGAGAATGCCATTGTAGAGGCATGGAGACAAGAGATGCAACGTCAAGTATAAGGAATAAATATAAAATCTTAGATTTAGGGTTCAAGAATCAGTGTCACCATTCCAAGATGAGGAAAGGATGTTTAGATAGAAGTTGTTTTGAAAAATAACTGGTGGTTCTGGTGGATTGAAAGTTCAGTGTGAGTCTGCTGTGTGAGGCACCATCTGTAAACAACTGATGTTATCTCAGGCTACAGGAGGAGAGGCTTAGCTTCCAAGATCCAGAAGGTGATCATCCTACCATACTCGAACCTTGTCATCTAGAGTATTATGTTCCATCCTGAGTACTACCATCTGAGAATGACAATTGATAAATTAGAGAGAGTCCAGAAGAGGCGGTGAAGGGCCTTCAATTATGTCACCTAAGAATCAGTTTAAAAAAATGAGTGTATTGGGGGCATCGAGGTGGCTCAGTGGATAGAGAACCAGACCTGGAGACAGGAAATCCTGGGTTCAAAGATGGCCTCAGATACTTCCTAGGTGTGTGACCTTGGGCAAATCATTTAATCTCTATTTCTCAAATATCTAGCTCTTACATAGTATTGATTCTAAGACAGAAAGTAAGGGTTATATATGTACATATATGTATATATATTTATACATGTATGTACATACATATATATCTTAAATTTGTTATATTTTATATATAAAAGAAACTGTGCATGCTTAACCTAGAGAAGAGAAGATTGGGGGGGGATATAATAACTATGTAAAGGATTTGAAAGGCTATCATATAAGGGAAGGATTAGATTTGTTCTGTTTGGCTTTAGAAAGCAGTAGCAGAGAACTGTATGGAAATTCCAAAAAGGCCAGCTTTGGGTAAGATAGCAAGAAAATGTCCTGAAATTAAAGGTATCCAAAATGGAATGGGCTGCCTTGAGATGGGGGCAGAGAAATGTTCTGTGACTTTCCTAGGGTCATACAACTATTAAGCATTTGAATTTGGATGTGATGATTCCCATCTAATCCTCTATCCACTAGGACATATAGCTTCCTCTAATGGGACCTGGAGTCAGGAAGATGAGTTTTCCTGAATTCAAATCTGGTCTCAGACAGTAATGACATGACCTTGGGCAAGTCACTTTACTTTGTTTACCTTCATTTTCTCATCTGTAAAATGAGCTTGAGAAGGAAATGGCAAATTATTCTAGTATCTTTGGCAAGAAAACCCCAAATGGGATTTCAACAGGGGAAAAAAAATTCATGAATCAGCATGACTTCATTAATTAGTGAAATGTAACTAAAGTGGAAGATGGATGATGGTCACTGTTCAGACAATCCTCTGTAAAAGCAAGAGAATGCAATATAATATGTCGCAGTAGGAAAAAAAAATGCTGAATTTGAACCACTGATGAATTTGAATTGTCTGACTCAACTTAAAAACAACTGAATAACTATAGTAACTCAACAGAGTACATGAGATTCCTTTAAATGAGCAAATTCTGTTTCTGGTGTTTTCCATAGTAGTTAAATGACTTGTTGGCAGTCATAGTGATAGAAAGTAATAAACTTGGGGTATGACACTGTAAACACCAAAACTATAAGGATAGTTTTGACTTAAAATCTAAATAAGTGGTCACCATGGGAAATTCCCAAATATGAAAATACTCAAGTCAGCTGGGGATTTATGGAGATTTTAATTAATAAAGAGAGAAGGAATTAAGGGAAAGAGAGAGAGACAGAGAGACAGAGACAGAGACAGAGACAGAGAGAGACAGACAGAGACAGAGACAGAGACAGAGAGAGAGACAGAGAGAGAGAGAGAGAGAGAGAGAGAGAGAGAGAGAGAGAGAGAGAGAGAGAGAGAGAGAGAAAGAATTAATCTAAACTGCTCTGGCTCAGGCTGAACCAAGAAGTAGGTTAAAAGCCTAGGCCAAAATGGCCTCCCTGAGCCTAAGGGAGAGCGAGTCAGTCTTTTTACTCACCACAAGACCATCTCAAAGCAAGCTCTAGTCCTCCACTGAATCTCCTGAACTCCAATTACCTGAACTGACTTTTTACCCTTCCTTTTAAAGAAAAAATTCTCTTATGTCACCTCCCCTAAATTTTCATGTCTACCAATCACAGTAGATATTTTTTCCAGGACTTTTTTTTCCATTCTTAGTTTTCACCACTCTTTAGTTCACATCTTCTCTGGTTAGAATATATCTTCTAAGTACTTCACACCTCTTTGCTAAGTTTGCCTTTTGTAAGTTACTTGACCTTTTTGTGATTAATTTAACCTTTGCAGGTACTTAATGTCTTTTTGTTTTAGATCTAAAAATAGATCTAGCTTAAGGTTCTAGCTTTACTATAAGGTATGAGTTAGGGACTTTCATTGTTAAATCAGGAGTTTACAACTTTATCTTCCCCTAAGGCACTGTCTGAGTTAGGGTGGAATAATTTTAAAAGTTCCCAATACATTCTTGTTAGACCAAATATCTCCATTGTTACAATAAGGGAATAACTAAATCAAATCTCCTAAAGTACAATCTGAGTAGTTTTTAAGATTCACAACACTCAGACCTTCTACTCTGAATCCAGTGTTGTCACCACTATGCCATGGCTAGTAATGCATTATTTACAATACATGCTTCTTCATCTATGAAGCCTTCCTTGATCTGCTCAGGAAGGATAGCAACCTCAATGGGCTTGATAGAGTTTCACAGTGATCAAATCCATATACTCTGCTCTCATCTCTGTACTTCCATTAAGTTCTTCCTCTAGTGCCTCAGCATGATGGGAAGGTGACCACAGAACACATGCTTTGATAGCTTCTGCAGAGCTGACCAGGTTTCCAGAACAAGGCCGGGACTTTGTGTTTGATTGTCTGAAGGCTAACGATGAAATGTTATAAAGGTTCATCACTAGCTTAATACCTTCTAGGGGATGATTATTTGATTTTTGCACCATGTCAACTTGTGAAGACTAGAGACACTGGGATCTTCTCAGTAAAGGAAATAAGCATACTTATGAAAGAGGAATTGTTTAAGTAGAGAAACAGTGAAAGGGATATATAGGTATCTAAGCTTCTTGAAGACAGAAAGGATATTTTTATCATTGTGTATATTATACCAGAAACTACCTACCATTGCATATGGTACATATGGATTATTTGATTTATTGATTGATTATTAAATCCATTATTGTAATAAAATAAATGAATTATCAGGAAGTCTTGACTAGAAGGTCTGAACTCCAAAATAGTTCTGAAAATCAGGTTCTTGTGGAGTTTAGCATTCATTTGTGCAAGGAACTAAGTCAAATCCCTACATGATGTTGACGTAGGTGGGTCTATGAAAAGGCAAGCTTGTTAACAGATGTCTGATCCCAGTGAGACAATAGACTCAAAGAGCTCCAATCGAGTTGTCAAATTGGTAATGTCATCAATGTGTGATGTGGAATAAGTACACTATGAGCCAGAGTTGGGGGTGTTCAGAGTGGAAATGAAAGTCTATCTTTGTGACACATTGTCAGAAAAGATAGAGGCTGGAAAGAAGGGTCAGAAGTATGGCTGGCTATGAGTCTGACTAGTACCTGCTAGTTATATTTGGAAGGGCTAGTTCCAGAAAATTTAGTCTAATCTCTTTTTTGTTCTTCTAAATGCTCTTGCCATGATTCATTGGATGCAAATTTTCTAACTAGAAGAGATCTTTGATCAGACTTTCTCAACCTTTTCTGTGTTGTAGACCCCTTCAGTGGTCTGTTAAAGCTTATGAATCCCTTCTCAGAATATTGTTTTTAATGCATTAGCTAGAATACTTGATTACCAAAAAAAATCAGTTATATGGAAATAAAATTGACAAAATACATTTCTAAAATTCTAAGTTCACAGACTCTAGATTAAATACCTCTGGGGCAGCAAGGTATCTCATTGGATCGAGAGCCAGCCCTAGAGCTAGGAGGTCCTAGATCAAATCTGGCCTCAGATACTTCCTAGTGATGTGACCCTGGACAAGTCACTTAACCCTTATAGCCTAGCCCTTACTGCTTTTCTGCCTTGGAGACAATATGTAGTATTGATTCTAAGATGGAAGGTAAGGGTTTTTTTTTTTTTTAAAGAACCTCTGATTTAGACGTTCTCTAAGGTGGTCTCATCTAATCCCCTTATTTTGACATAGATGAGGAAATTAAATCACATTGCCCTAACTGCTATTTTTTCAGCTATCTGCCAGTCTAAACACCTCAGGCCATTGAGCACAGGGGTAGTCTGAGTAACAATCATGGGGTCACATAGGCAGTAAGTGGCAAAACTAGAATCTAGATGTTCTCCTTTCAAATCCAGCATTCTTTCAACAGAATAAGTACAGTGAAGTTTGAATCCAAGTCCTCTGATCCAATGTCCTTTCCAGGATATAGGAACATCAGGATAATTGGTTTTGAAGGATTAAATCAGGACCAACCTTACTCAAAAGTGAATTTACCTGGTGGGTTTTATAGTAATTTAAGGAAATATACAAAGAGTCTCTTACTCCCAACCCTATCCTAGACACTTTGTGAAATTCTCCATTTCTCTTTTTCATTTCTATTAAAATTTCATCAATTAGATTCTTTTGGGCTAACCAGACACAGGAGAGTTTTTAAAAGGTTGGGGGAGGATATGGGGAAAGGAGAGTGAGATGGCTCAGTGGATTGAAAATTGGGGCTAGAGATGGGGAGGTTCTGGATTCAAATCTAATCTCAAAAATTTACTATCAGTATGGCCCTGGACAAGTCACTAAACCCCCTCCCCCCATTGCCTAGACCTTACTGCTCTTCTGCCTTGGAACTAATATTTTCATGGATTCTAAGACAGAAGGTAGGAGGTTTTTTGTTGTTTTGTTTTTCATTTAAGTATGCGCGTAAGCAGGGCTGACTACCAGCCATTTCATAATTCAGTGGGAATAAATTTAATCTTATTGCTTTCCTAGTGAGATGCCTCAAGGGAAAGGAATTAAGAGTTCTGTAGGTAGGAGAAGGGAAAGGAAGGAAAAGAGGAGTTTTTTTTTTAGCATAGGGACTTGCTAGTAGTGGGCAGGACTGACTGAGATGTTAAAATAGGGGCTTTGACTAGGGGAGAATATTGGTAAGGAGGTCTTAAGGACCACAATATGTTCAAGAATAGCTAAGACTGGTCCAAGACTCTTCTAGATCTGTATGTGTGTGTGTGTCTGTCTGTCTTTCTCTCAGGTCCCTTTATTTTGTCCTTCATTCTTGTTTCTCCTGTTTATTCCACAGCCCCTGATGCTCCTTATACCCACTGGAAGCAGACAGTTTTCTACTTAGAAGATTATCTCACTGTCAGAAGGGGTGAAGAGATCTATGGGACCATTTCCATGAAACCAAATGCAAAAAATGTGGTGAGTACATGGGTGAGCAACATATAAGAGAGATTAGTTGATCTGGAGATTGAGAGGGGAAAAGGGAAACTTAAAAAGCTCCTTAAGAGGGATTTCAGGGGAAAATAGGTGACTCAATGGATAGAGAGCCAGGCCTTGAGATGGGAGGTTCTGTGTTCAAATCTGGCCTCAGAAACTTCCCAGCTGTGTGACCCTGAGCAAGTCACTTTACCCCATTGCCTAGACCTTACAGCTCTTCTGCCTTGGAACTATTTGTATGGATTCTAAGATGGAAGGTAAGGGTCTAAAAAAAAGAGGGATTATAATAAATTATTCCCAAACATGGCTTCATTTCAAAATGTAAATCACCAGCAGAAGTTTTTAAGTACTTTGAGAACACTCAAAAGAGGAAGGGAAGGGATTAAGAAGTTCCTTTGGAATATAGCCCAATGGAAGTAAAGGAATGGGTTTACCCAGCGGGCTATCACAGTACTAGTCCAAGCATAAGGTGATTAGGGCAAGCACTAAGATGGTGGTACATACTTCCAGAGAGAAGGGGGTGCATCCAAAAGATGTTACAAAGGTGAAATTAAAGCTAATTTGGTAAGATTTGACAAAAGATTGGCTAAGAAGGAGTGAAAGAGAGTAAGGAATTCAGGAATATACACAGGCACATATATGATCCTAGGTGACTAGGAAGATGCACCCTTAATAATGGTAGGGAAGGTTGGAAGGGGAGGGATTTGGGAGGAGTAAATAATGAGTCAAGTTTTGGACATGTTGAATGTAAGATGTCAGCAACAATATCTGCTTCGAGGTGTCCAATAGGCATTAAGACTAGAGGTCAGGAAAGAGGTTAGGTTTAGATAAATAGATTTCAGAATCAGCAGCATAGAGATGACCATTGAACACAGGGGATCCAATGAGATCACAGATATGGAGAGAAGCACAAATAGAGGCTCAGAGATGAGAGAGCAGGAGAAGTAGAGATTAATCCAATATGACCCAAATTTAAAGTATATTGAGAGGTCATTTGAGACAAGATTTGAAAAGTGAGTTGGTGCTAAATTGTAAAGATCTTTAAATACCAGGAGAGGAATTTGAACTTTACTCAGTAGGCAATGGGGAACCACTGAACTATTGCAGAAAATAACAGCTCACACTCAAAACAACCTTGTGAAATGGGGTAGGGAAGTCCTATTCCCTTCATTTTACAGATGAGGAAATAGACACGCAGAGATGTTAATGATTTCTCCGATGTCTGAGTTGTACATGTGTGAGTCCACATCACAGTCCAACTCTCTTGTATCCAAGACCAGGGCTCTTTGCCCTGCCATATTATTTCCCAACAAGATTTCCTTTTGAACAGAGAATGAGTTTAAAGATTTCAAAGGAACCTCCTGCAAGGATGGCAAGCCATTGGGATAGGTTAATGGGTGCTGGCCATGGTTTGCCTTTGGTAGGAAGTTGTAAGAGCAAGATAAATACCTATCCATGTAGGAGAGGTTTGACAAGTTCTGTCTAGAGGAAGGGCAGGAAGTCAATTGACCCTTCATCTCTTCTCTTGGCAGCGGGACCTTGATTTCACAGTGGACTTGGACTTTAAGGGACAGCTGTGTGAAACATCTGTTTCTAATGACTACAAAATGCGTTAGCACACAAGGAAACTTGAAGAAAGCAAAAAAGAAGCACTGTCTCATCTCGATCTGCTGCATTTGCCCACCAAGGAAAACTGTTTGCAGGACTACACACACGGGGACTTCAGAGTGTTAACTCGGCCCAGAAGTTTGGTCACCTCAAGAGGTTCCCAGCAGGCCTTGCTCTAGGTTGGAGATTCAAAAGAACCCCTAGCTCGAAAGTCCAACCTAAAGGCCATCTAGGCAAAGAGGCTCTGGTGCTCCAACAAAACCACCCAAGGATGGGAAAGGACACATGCATACCAATTGTATTCCTTAACTGTGAATCTCTGGATCTTCCAAGTTTTGCATGCTGCAGGCAATTAGAGCAGACTGTTTACATTAAAACACGGAGACATAGTGTCTTTGATAGCTTAACCAAGATTATCTGTCTATCTGTGTGGTGTGTGTGTGCGTGCGTGTATGTGTGTGTGTGTGTGCAACATATATATTAATTTATATATCCACATATGCCTGTATATGCATGCATATACAATCAAGTGGGTATACCTAGACATTAATGCAGAGTGGTATGTAAGTATGTATATATGTGCAGATATATGCATATATATTTGTATTTATATCTATATATCTCACTTAGAGGGGTTTCTGTTGCTTTTGAATAAGGAATTTGTTTTGTGGTTAGTTTCTCCCCCTTAAACAGATGTTAAGTAGCCAGTGAAAGTTATCTGTATCACACTGGTTTTTCTTGAACTGGACCTGTCTCCTAGTGCCTAGCATAGTTCTACATGTCTAGAGGGCACTGAATAAAAATGGATGAAAGTGAGTGGGACTGAAGTCAAGTGCTTCTTTTGTCCAAAATGTCTCTTGCCCCTGGAGGGTTGTAGAGAAGACCCACCTACCTGATCTTGAGGTTGAAAGAGCAATAAGAAATCAGCTGCGTCATCTTATTCAAAGCCCCAAATCAAAGCCCAACCGAACAAAGCATAAGAACTTCTTGGTAGTGTGCCCATTCACTCTGTGGAAACTTCAAGGAAATGCTCTGTGGAGAGCAGCTTCCAATCACCAGTGGACCTTTGTTTCCGTAAGAGGCATTTGAGTGGACTCACTCATGAGGGAAGACCGTGAAAGAAGGCTTTGTTCCATAGAGATCTACCCCATTAAAGTAGGTTTTCCTTCCCTTTCTCACTTCCACTTTTCTTAGAGATTTAAGCTTCTGCCCCAAAATGCCAATTTGCCCATTCATCTGCAAGCTCAAGTACCTAATAAGTGGAAAAAAGACCCAGATGAGTTAGATGGGATTTGGGGAATCATTTTGTCCAATCCCATCATGTCTCCTATATGGGCACTAAAACCAAGAGAAAGGAAAGGATTTGCCAAGTAAAAGAAGGATTCAAATACTTACTTCCTAACTCCAAACATTAATCCCCCTCCCCCATTTTACATAGATCTATGTGTTCTCTAGACACTCTTCCTATAATATTTTGGAGTCTGACAATTCAGGTAACTATAGAATCAAATCTGGAAGTACAGTGAGCAAGATAGGCAACTCCCTATGCTACAACACATGCCTGGGGGACCTAGAGAGGTTTGGGTTGGACTTTTAAGACTGAATAGGAACACACATACATGATTACAGTACGAAGCTGGGTTTTAGCCCGAGTATAGACTCAGTGAGCAAGATAAAATACTACTTAATAGAAGGGAAAGTTGTGAAATAAAAGCAAAGTGATATCTCCCAAGACATTATGAATCTACTACTCTTCCAAACCCTAAGATACGGGTTCAATCTGGACCTAGAACGTTTTGGCTGTTTGTAATATGTTTTTATTTTGTTCCTTATAACCCCTGTGATTGGGCAAAGAAGTATGAATAACAGTTTCCACAAGATGTTAAACTCCTAATTCCAAAGAACTGACCATCAGCTCCAGAGACAAAGCTTGGAATAAACTGGTATCTTGGACTCATAGACAGGAACATGTATCTGGTGGGGAATGGATCTTAGAAGAATTGTTTCTTCCCCAGGTTCCAGCTGTATGGTTGTTGATGAAGACTTCTAAGTATTTCTTCCCATCCTTAGCCTATTGCAGAACAGGGTGGGTGGCTTCAGCAGCGGGCTCTGGCAAGGAGCAGTGCTTCCATGTACCTAGTTGTCCTTCTGTATTGCACCTCTTACTTCACTTGAACCCAAACCCTATGCCTCTGAGAAGCAGAGGAGGGACAGACAAAGTGGGAAGGAAAAGCATGCTATGTTTCTCAAAAGTAACAACCAGAACTGAACTTCAGATGTGCCCTGACCAGGGCAGAGTAGAGTATGACTATTAGGTCATTGTGCCTGTAAACTTTTTTTTTTAATCTTTACCTTCTGTCTTAGAATTAATACTATGTATTCATTCCAAGGCAAAAGAACAGTAAGGTCTAGGCAACTGGGGTTAAGTGACTTGCCCAGGGTCACACAGCTAGGAAGTGTCTGAGGTCCAGGACCTCCCATCTTCAAGCCTGGCTCTTTCCACTAAGTTGCCTTGCTATTCCTACCTGTAAACTCTTAATGCCTCGTAACTATACTCCAAGATATTGCTTGTTTGGTTGTCATAATAATAATAGCTAGCATTTATAGAGAGCTTTAAATATTTGCCTCCAGTTTTCAGTTCAGGAAATGGAAATGGAAATAGACAGAGCAAATGACTTGCCCATAGTGACAGAACTAGTAAGTGTCTGAGGCTGGCTTGGAACGCAGGCATTCCTAACTTCAGGTACAATGCTTTAATTCCATCATGCCCTGCAGAGAGAGGTCCACTCTCTGAGAACTGTAGAAAGCTTGGGACTCCCTCGGTACTTCTGCCTATTTAGATGAGTGCATGTAGCCTCCAGGATAAACATGGAAATTCCAAGGCCCAGATCATCTCATTCCTGTTAAAGAGCAGTGTGGAAAGTCCCCCAGTGCCCTGACTTGGGCCATCTTCTCTCTACACTCTCTTTCAGTGACCTTATCAGCTCTCATGGTCCAGTTACCTCTTCTATGCAGATGGCTCTCAGATACTGTCACTTGTCCTGCCAGAAGCTAAGTTTCACCTGGCTTTTCCATCTGCCATGAACTAAATATGAACAAGAGCCTTCATCTGTGTGTTGTCTCTCCAGATTAGAACCTATGTTCTTTGAAAGTGTAGATTGTCTCAAATTTCTTTGGGTATCTTCAACACTTTGCTTCATAAATGCATTTCCATTCCATTTCATAGCATGCTGTTGCCTCCCATCAAGTTTGTAGCCTATTAAAACTCTTACACTTTCCCAGATAAACTACTTGCTAAATATGAAGGTGTGGCGCATAGAGAGCTGAGTCTAGAGGCAGCTGGGTTCAAGTTCAGCTTCAGAGACTTTCTCACTCCATGATCCTAGGCAAGTCACTTAACCTCTTTCTCAATTTCCTCAATTGATAAATGGAGATCATAATAATACCTAATACACAGGGTTGTCATGAAGATCAAAAGAGATAATATTTGAAAAATACAGCATCGTGTCTGACACCTTGTAAGCATTTAGGAAATATTTTTCCTTCCCTTTCCCTATTCTTTTCCTCTTCCCCTTCTAAAATGTTAGATATTTGCCCTCCAGACTTTTCAAAGCT